>NC_135818.1:19445181-19757681 GCF_964213995.1 Mustelus asterias
GAAGGTACAGCTGATGGTAATAGATTCAAGTTAACACTGCTGAAAATGTAATGCTATTGCCAGGTTGTAAGGGGCCTTCATTTACAAAATGGCAGAACATTTGAGCAACATTCTACTAGGTGGGAAAGAGGGCAGTACGGTGAATCAATTGGACATTTTAAAAACATTCTCATGCAAAAAGAAGCACACAGGGTGAAAGCAAAACCAAAATGGCTAAAGGGTGCAGGATGGAACAAATTGACATTAATGGTCTCCTTGACAACCACAGGGCTGACCTTGCCTGGCTTTGAGTGAAGACGTGGCAGATTTTAGCAACAACTTTCTGAGTGAAAGTTCATCCCCTGGGGTTCACTGAAGTTTAGATAAGAGAATTGGTCTCTCAAGATCCTAGGTCAATACAGCCTCTTGTTAGAAGCCCTCCCACCCCCATTCCTCTTTCTCCTTCTCCTAAGATCCTAGTCAACTCTGCATGGTCTCCCTTCATTTTTTCTGCCATGCCTAGTACCCACAGGAACCCCTATCAGATTGCCCAGGGCTGGGAACAACTTCTTTCAACGCAACAATTGAAATGGCAGCAACAAGGTCAGCCACACCACTCTCTGCAGATGGTTGAAATGTTAACCGGGAGTGAGAAAGCTCTAACAAGCCAACTGGAGGGAAAATAAAAGGCAACAACTCAACAGTAAGGTGTTCATGATCACTTTAAATAGGGCTGACGCTTGGGTCGGGGCAAGATGAGCTGGGTATTTAACTCCATTGAATGTGATAGTCAGCTCTGTGAGGTTAGGGCAGAGAGTTGGTTGGAATGGGGAATGTGGAGTTGGCAAATGGCAGTGAGGGTGTCAAATCAGCACACAGATTGACCTCATTGGCTCATTGCTCTACATGCTACAGGCTGTCATTAGGACGCTTGCATACAAATCTCTTTATCAAGCTAGCGCTCTTTCTGTCTAAGGTCTGAGACCACCCCCCCCGCCCCACCTCCTCCCCCCCCCCCCCCCCCACCCCCCACCCCCTCCCCCCGCACCATGAGCCATTCATGAGGGGTTATGGAGCTGGAGAATTTCAGCATGTTACAGAATCATAGGATCCCTACAATGCAGAATGAGGCCATTCGACCCATCGAGTCTGCACTGACTCTACAACAGAACATCTTACCCAGGCCCCCTGCCCTCTGCCCTATACCCCACTATTCCCCCTAACCTACACACCTTGGGGCAATTTAGCATGGCCAATCCACGTAACCTGCTCATCTTTGGAAACTGGAGCATCCAGAGGAAACCCATGCAGACATAGGGAGAAGATGCAAACTCCACACAGACAGTCACCCGGAATCGAGCCTGGGTCCCTGACGCTGTGAGGCAGCAGTGCTAACCACTGTGCCATCCTATATGTCCTTTGTCATTTCCTGGTTAACAAAAGGAAAATAACACAGAGAGAATCTGGCCACTGACTGCGCGTCCTGTGTTGGATGTTCAAGGCTTAGCAAACAAACAAGAAAGAGCAGAAAGACAATAATGAGACAGACTGCAAAATCAACATTTATGATATGGCCAACCATCCACTGGAGCACATAGCAAAGGTGCCAAGGTTATTCATCACCACAGTCAAGAAGGAGAACAAGTATAAACATGTTAGTTCCTAACTCCTGGGATCGAAACAAAATCTGGAGTTTGCTCTTCACTGGGCGAGAGCAAGAGCGTCAGACTGTCTTTCAGATGAAGCTTTAAACCCAGAGACCCTTGGGAGTTGGTTTGCTCAGTTGGCTGGACGGCTGGTTAGTGATGCAGAGTGACGCCAGCAGCATAAGTTCAATTCTGTACTGGCTAAGGTTATTCACCATCTTCTCAACCTAGCCCCTTGCCTGAGGTGTGGTGATCCTCAGGTTAAATCACCACGCTCAAAGAGGAGAGCAGCCTAGGGTCATCAGGGACTGTGGTGACTTTAAACCAATACCCCATCAAGCCTCTCAGGTAGACATAAAGGTACCCAGAGTGCTAATTGATGAAGAGAGGGGAAATTCTCTCTCTTTCTCGTGCCCTGGTCAATCCTCCTCAATCAATTACACTAAGCCAGGTATCTGATAATTAACTCATTGTTGATTTGTGGGAGTTTGTTGTAGGCTGCTGCATTTTCTATATTATAACCGTGACTAATCTTCAAAAAGTACTCCATTGTTTGTGAACAGCTTTGAGACTCCCTGAGGTTGTGCAAGGTGTCATATGAATACAAGTCTTTTTTATTGCTTTTTCAGTATTCATACAGCTCCTTTCATATCCTTGGGGCAATCCAAAGTAACTCACAGCCAATTAATTACTAATGAAGCTGAGTTACAATGTTTTCAGTAAATGCAGGTAGACCAAAAACAAATTAGCATTGGTTAGCACTGCTGCCTCACAGCATCAGGGGCCCGGGATCGATTCCAGGCTTGGGTCACTGTCCGTGTGGAGTTTGCACATTCTCCCCGTGTCTGCAGGGTTTTCTCCGGATGCTCCGGTTTCCTCCCATAGTCTATAGATGTGCTGGTTAGGTTGATTGGCCAGGTTATATTGTCACTCAGTTAGGGGGACCAGCAGAGTCAACACATGGGGCTACGGGGATAAGGATTGGGATAGGTGGGATTGTGGTCCTGCAAGCTTGATGGGCCAAATGGCCTCCTTCTGCACTGTAGGGATTCTAGGATTCTATGAAATTCCAGTGACCAGATAAATATGTTTATTCGTGATGTTACCTGAAGCTTGAATATTGGTAAAGGCAGTAAGATAACTCCCTGATTTTTCTCTGGGTTAATTTGCATGTACCTCAATGGATGAACATGACCCAATTAGCACATTCGTCACGGCTGCTTCCCCCCTCACTGGTGTGACATCACACCGGTGAGAATCACTACTGCTTTGCAGTAGCGGGGACCAGGTGCCATGGCCATGCCGGGGAGAATGGAGGCCATTGAAACCCATGGTGGTCAGGTGCATGGCCGGATAGTGCCCGTTGGGCAGTGCCAGTCTGGTATTGCCCACCTGACACCTTGGCAGTGCCCAGTTGGGCACCATAAGTGTGTCAGGGCTGTGCCAAGGGGATGTGGCCTAAGTGGGGATGGCCTAAGTGGAGGTGGGGCTATGATAGAGGGGGGGCTATGCACAATGACGGTGGGGAGGCATTATGCAGAGGGGGGTTCTGAAAGGGAGACCGGAGAGGGGAGCTCTGCAAGGGGGAGCTTTACAAGGGGCTGGTCGGTGAGAGGGGAGTTTTGCAAGGGGGACCTGCAGGAGGTGGAGGCAACTTAAGGAGGGGGAAATCACGCAAGGGGGGCTATGCAAGGGGGGTGGCATGCAGGGCAGCTGCAGAGGGGGTTGTGATGGTGGGGCAGCATGTTGGGGATCTGCCAGAGGACTCATTGGGAGGGTACCAATGCCAGCTGTGTTATTGATATCGGGGGTAGTAGCAATACTACCAATGGTGGGGGGTGGGAGTAGCCGATGTCTGTGGGAGATGGTGCAAGGAGATTTCCCAGTTCACTCAGAGATTGGCACGCCCTGCATAATCGCGCCCGAGCACTCTGCAGCCAGTATCCCAGCGTACGTAGGGTCCGAACCCTTCTGGTGCAAAGCTCCCAACTGTGTGGCAAGATTGCAGTGCCAAACTTGCCACACATAAAAACGATGTAGAACACTCCCGTTTTAATGACACTTTAACTTTTCTGGGACGATCCCGTCTCTCGTCCCGCTGATTGAAGTTCTCCCTCGAGAGTATCAGGGGACATGGTAAAACGGTAGGAATATGGAGTTGAGGTGCTGATCAAACAATGATCTAACTGAATGTTGGAACAGGCTTGAGGGGC
Organism: Mustelus asterias; assembly: GCF_964213995.1. Taxonomy (NCBI): domain Eukaryota; kingdom Metazoa; phylum Chordata; class Chondrichthyes; order Carcharhiniformes; family Triakidae; genus Mustelus; species Mustelus asterias. Next base: position 19,449,020 of record NC_135818.1, read on the forward strand.
TAAATGGCCTCCCCTGATCCTAATGTTCCCACAGGCTCAATTATAAATTGAGATATACATAGTATTTACAACATAGAAACAGCTCGTTCAGCCAGGCCTCTGCTGGTGTTTACACTTCACATGAGCCTCCTCCTATTTTAATTAATCTAACACTACAAAGATACAGTAAGAAGTCTTACAAGATGGTCCTTCAGTCACCTAATAAAGGAGCAGCGCTCCGAAAGCTCGTGATTCCAAATAAACCTGTTGGACTTTAATCTGGCGTTGTGAGACTTCTTACTGTGCCCACCCCAGTCCAACGCCGGCATCTCCATATCATGACTACGTTATTCAGTCAACATTATTTACCTCAACTACTCCACGTGGTCATGAGTTCCACATTCTAACCACTGTCAGGATCAAGATGTTTCTTCTGAATTCCTCAATGAATTTATTAGTGTCAACCCTGGATTTGTCTATCCCAGTAACAGGTCCAGAGGAACATTACAGAATTCAGCTCAATTGCCCTTGTGCTGTGCAGGCCAACATTTTACATTTTTGTTAACAAGTCCTGCTCTGCAGAGGTGAACTCACAAATCCTGCCCGGTCAGCCGGGATGGAGTGTGTAAATCACACACGTCACACCAAGGGCCATTCACAATCCGCTCACACTGAGACTAGCTGAGATCCAGGCAGCACACTAACTTCATGTTCTTGCCTCATTTCAATGGTTTCCACGTGCTGTGTGTTGAACACAGTTTTGGTGGATTGCAGGCTCTATAGGGGGCAGGGGAGGTGTGAGTGGCTAACATATGTTTCAGCTGGCCTGCCCCTCTTAAAGGAGAACCGCACTCATCACACACAAGCTGCTGCTGTGTAGGAATTGATTACAAACAGGATGGAGCAACAGGGAAGAGAGAAAGATCTCAGGTTTTCTCACACAACATCAGAAGCATGATTGCAGGTGGCGGTCAGGAGAAGTGAAGCAATGATTCCACAGGGAATCAGGAGGTCCTCAAGGCAAACTCTGGGAAGGGATGGGGAGTGGGGCCAGGGAGGTCAATTCCCAGAGACTGGCTGCAGAGAGCTGGCAGCAGTGCCAAAAGAAGTTCAATGATCTTACATGGGCGATTAAGGTCAGTGAATACATCCTTCAATTACATCTCCTGTCCACCATACTACCGGCCTCGCCCGATGCTCAGTGCATCACACACAACACCGCCCCCCCACCCACCCACCCCCAATCGCTCACCCATTGCCATCTCTACCAATCAGGATTCAATCTGAACATTCAGATACTTCACCTCACCCTCACACACCTTCCAACCAGCCTCACAATCCTCATCTTGCTGTTTCCTCAGAACACCCCCACATCCCCCTGCCTTAGCTATTCAGCTATAGCAGGCACATCATCAGAACACATGGAAACACAGCGGCTGGCATTTGCCCCTCTCTCTTATACAACAAGGTGGACACATGCAGCTGTGCATGGCCTACCTCTGGGTAAAACCAGAGGTGGGCCATGCACACCTGCATCACCCAAGCCCTCTGGAGGAGAAAGCATCCCATCGTGGGGACAAGTTTGGCAGACTGTTGCATCCAGCATTACCGAGAACATTCCGGGTGAGAGAATGTTCCTGCATTGCGCCCCTTTTCAAATCCCACCTCACCCTTCCTCTGATAGTTGGTGTGAAGTACAAGTTTGTGTGTGATCATTAAACCTTATTTTTCACCCAGCACCTTCCCTCAAGATAATCCTCCCCTTTTCAACTTTCAGATACTCGGGGACTGCCACCTTGCCAGTCAGTTATTGACACAACAGACCCCTGAGGAAGGAGCACTCTCACTTGATCTGACCCTTCGGCCACCACATCTGATACTGGCACTGTGTGTACTTGATACTGCATGTGGTGAATCACCAGGCATGAGTGGGCTTCAGCCAGGATAGGGACAAAGGACAGCATGGATCCCAACACCCCAGAAAGCAGGTTCGCAGCTCGAATCTTATGCAGAAAGTGCAGATGAGGATCTCAATAGGGCGGCGTACAGTGGCGTCCACTGACGTTCATGTGCACCAAGATGACGCACTGCCAACATCACGAAGCATGGAGGAGTGCAGCACCATCTTGGCATAGTGGTTCACACAGAGCTGGAAGCCCATCCTTTTCAGCATGCTGATGGCCAACTCTATGTGGACTCAGCCATGATCTGGGTCTGCTCCTGCTCAGCCTGGCGTCATGAAGTCTATGTTTGTGGCCATGCAAGACCAGCTTGGTGCCACATAGCTTCAAGTTGCTGTGGCTGTGGACCAACAGAGCATGCACCTGCTGTCCTCTCTCAGGGTGAACCACTGTTGCCACTCTGCCAAGTAACCTTCTTATTGTTAGTCAGCCCAGAAAGCTAACACCCATGTAGAGATGGTGTAGTCTGAACCAGGTTGGCCACGACAACAGTTCGAATGGAGTTGGTATTCACAGAAACATACGCAGTAGAAGCAGGAGTAGCCATTCGGCCCATCAAGTCTTCTCCACTATTCAATAAGATCACGGCTGGATCTGATTATATAACATCTCCACTTTCCCGCCAGTCCTACTAAACCTTGTCAGAAATCTGTTTAACTCAGCCTTGAAGATATTCAATGACCCAGCCTCCACTGGTCTCTTGGAAAGAGAACTCCAAAGACTGACGATCCTCTGAGGGAGGAAATTCCTCTTCATCTCCATCTTAAATGGAAGACTTTTATCCTGAGACTGTGCCCCTAATTTTAGCTTTCCCCACAAGGGGAGGGGGGGGGGGGGGAGACATCCTTAAATAAACTGTACACAGCACTCTAGATATGGTCTCAACAAATACCCTCCATAATCAGAGCAAGACTTCACTACTTTTATACTCCATGCTGTGTGTGGTGATATAGTAAGAAGTTTAACAACACCAGGTTAAAGTCCAACAGGTTTATTTGGTAGCAAAAGCCACACAAGCTTTCGAGGCTCTAAGCCCCTTCTTCAGGTGAGTGGGAATTCTGTTCACAAACAGAATTTATAAAGACACAGACTCAATTTACATGAATAATGGTTGGAATGCGAATACTTACAACTAATCCAGTCTTTAAGAAACAAAACAATGGGAGTGGAGAGAGCATCAAGACAGGCTAAAAAGATGTGTATTGTCTCCAGGCAAGACAGCCAGTGAAACTCTGCAGGTCCACGCAACTGTGGGAGTTACAAATATTGTGACATGAACCCAATATCCCGGTTGAGGCCGTCCTTGTGTGTGCGGAACTTGGCTATCAGTTTCTGCTCAGCGACTCTGCGCTGTCGTGTGTCGCGAAGGCCGCCTTGGAGAACGCTTACCCGAATATCAGAGGCCGAATGCCCGTGACCGCTGAAGTGCTCCCCAACAGGAAGAGAACAGTCTTGCCTGGTGATTGTCGAGCGGTGTTCATTCATCCGTTGTCGCAGCGTCTGCATAGTTTCCCCAATGTACCATGCCTCGGGACATCCTTTCTTGCAGCGTATCAGGTAGACAATGTTGGCCGAGTTGCAAGAGTATGTACCGTGTACCTGGTGGATGGTGTTCTCACGTGAGATGATGGCATCTGTGTCGATGATCCGGCACGTCTTGCAGAGGTTGCTGTGGCAGGGTTGTGTGGTGTCTTGGTCACTGTTCTCCTGAAGGCTGGGTAGTTTGCTGCGGACAATGGTCTGTTTGAGGTTGTGCGGTTGTTTGAAGGCAAGAAGTGGGGGTGTGGGGATGGCCTTGGCGAGATGTTCGTCTTCATCAATGACATGTTGAAGGCTCCGGAGGAGATGCCGTAGCTTCTCCGCTCCGGGGAAGTACTGGACGACGAAGGGTACTCTGTCCACTGTGTCCCGTGTTTGTCTTCTGAGGAGGTCGGTGCGGTTTTTCGCTGTGGCGCGTTGGAACTGTTGATCAATGAGTCTAGCGCCATATCCTGTTCTTATGAGGGCATCTTTCAGCGTCCTCAGAAGACAAACACGGGACACAGTGGACAGAGTACCCTTCGTCGTCCAGTACTTTCCCGGAGCGGAGAAGCTACGGCATCTCCTCCGGAGCCTTCAACATGTCATTGATGAAGACGAACATCTCGCCAAGGCCATCCCCACACCCCCACTTCTTGCCTTCAAACAACCGCACAACCTCAAACAGACCATTGTCCGCAGCAAACTACCCAGCCTTCAGGAGAACAGTGACCAAGACACCACACAACCCTGCCACAGCAACCTCTGCAAGACGTGCCGGATCATCGACACAGATGCCATCATCTCACGTGAGAACACCATCCACCAGGTACACGGTACATACTCTTGCAACTCGGCCAACATTGTCTACCTGATACGCTGCAAGAAAGGATGTCCCGAGGCATGGTACATTGGGGAAACTATGCAGACGCTGCGACAACGGATGAATGAACACCGCTCGACAATCACCAGGCAAGACTGTTCTCTTCCTGTTGGGGAGCACTTCAGCGGTCACGGGCATTCGGCCTCTGATATTCGGGTAAGCGTTCTCCAAGGCGGCCTTCGCGACACACGACAGCGCAGAGTCGCTGAGCAGAAACTGATAGCCAAGTTCCGCACACACAAGGACGGCCTCAACCGGGATATTGGGTTCATGTCACAATATTTGTAACTCCCACAGTTGCGTGGACCTGCAGAGTTTCACTGGCTGTCTTGCCTGGAGACAATACACATCTTTTTAGCCTGTCTTGATGCTCTCTCCACTCCCATTGTTTTGTTTCTTAAAGACTGGATTAGTTGTAAGTATTCGCATTCCAACCATTATTCATGTAAATTGAGTCTGTGTCTTTATAAATTCTGTTTGTGAACAGAATTCCCACTCACCTGAAGAAGGGGCTTAGAGCCTCGAAAGCTTGTGTGGCTTTTGCTACCAAATAAACCTGTTGGACTTTAACCTGGTGTTGTTAAACTTCTTACTGTGTTTACCCCAGTCCAACGCCGGCATCTCCACATCGTGTGGTGATATAAACAGGGCCTAGTTTTAAGGCTGATAAAATTGGATATCCTAAATTAAAGAATTGGGCATATTAAAATCAAACACAGTCAAACCTCGGGCAGGCCAATTGTACAAAAACACAAATATGTCTGGGCCTGACCCATCAACCACCCATCAAAGGTCATTGCACTCTACTGATACTTAGCAGGAGATCATTGCACCTCATTGAAATGCACCGGCCTATTGTTAGAAGCCCAGATCGGGCCAGACTTTCTGTCACCGAAAGTTCCTGCAGTTACATGTAAGCAACAACATGGAGATGGACACTCGGGGGCAGACCCTGGTGTCCTGTCAGGCAGACATCAAGAAACCCACTGGGTATTGGAACCCCCTCCTGGGACCTCATTGGCCAGAAGCCAGAGAAGTTTCTGGAAAGGCAAACAGGCAGGGGGATAAAGGAACACATTTTCAGACAGACCAGCAGCGAAGACTCGACGAGGGAGACAACCTTGACCATTCGGAAGACTGACCAGAGAAAGAAGGAAGGAAGAAGCGGCCATCGAGACTCACTTTCGTGACGACGGACCAGAGGGACTCAGAGAATCGAGCCTGCAGTTTAACCAAACCATCTTTGCAGGTAGTATACTTGAATCTGCTGGGGTATCCTCTTGTTTTATGTGGGTAATTTAAGGGTTAATAGTGTTATTATTAATAAACTTGTTGAACCTTTACTTGTGTTTGTCCTTTGCCCATCTTGCAAATAAGGGCACCGGGGTAAAACCCGGAGTAAGCAAACTGGTCGAAAGTATCTGAGAATTAACAGGTACAACATCTGGCACCCCAGACGGTCCTTCGATAAGAAGTGATACGTTGCTCCGAAGTCGAACCTTCAACCCGGTATTCTCCAACACTCCCTCTGAGCCTGAATTAAGAGGGCAGCTGCCCCACGTGACGGCCAGTCTTAAGTGAGTGAAGGATTAATACAGATTCGACCAGTAAATTGGGCCATAAACCTGGTGTCTGTAACACAAGGTGGACAAACTGTGTCGTTAGAACTAGAACAGCCATGGGAATTTGGGTAAAATCTACGGGAGGGAATTTAGTGAAAACCGGACCCCTACCCCGATCACTTACCTATACTCAAGTGACAAATCCTAAAAGGAAATAATTATGGCCAGTCATGCTGAATGGGAGGAAGTTCTCCATTTATATTTGAACCATAAGTGGCCCAAATGGGTACAGTGGGGTGACGCCCCGAAACCAGATCTGGGATCCGAGGGAGAGAATTGCTGGAATCATAGAACATAGAAAGCCACAGCACAAACAGGCCCTTCGGCCCACAAGTTGCGCCGATCACATCCCCACCTCTCGGCCTATCTATAGCCCTCAATCCCATTAAATCCCATGTACTCATCCAGAAGTCTCTTAAAAGACCCCAACGAGTTTGCCTCCACCACCACCGACGTCAGCCGATTCCACTCACCCACCACCCTCTGAGTGAAAAACTTACCCCTGACATCTCCTCTGTACCTACCCCCCAGCACCTTAAACCTGTGTCCTCTCGTAGCAACCATTTCAGCCCTTGGAAATAGCCTCTGAGAGTCTACCCTATCCAGACCTCTCAACATCTTGTAAACCTCTATCAGGTCACCTCTCATCCTTCGTCTCTCCAGGGAGAAGAGACCAAGCTCCCTCAACCTATCCTCATAAGGCATGCCCCCCAATCCAGGCAACATCCTTGTAAATCTCCTCTGCAACCTTTCAATGGCTTCAACATACCCATAAGGAAATGTGTAAAAGGGCTCCCAAGCTTAGGAAGGCGATTCCGATTGCTAGTTGTGTCTAGAACAGCTCCTTGGTAGAGAAGCAGAGATTATCCGGGTTAAACCGGACAGAGAGGCCCAGGTAATCCAACTAAAGCAGAACTTAATGAGTGCTACTGCGCGCATATAACAATTGGAAGCGGAGATAGACACACAAGAGGAAAGGAACCAAATCAATATGATACACATGAGCCAATTCCAGGCTCAATGTGATAAAGCCTGCCAAAAGGCACAGCGTGCTGTCAGTGAGAGAGGCTGCGCTGCAACAGGGAGAGGAAGTTAAACGTAAATGCAGCGACCTGCAGGCTGCAGTAAAAGTTTTGCACCAAGCAGGAAAAGCAAATACAGCCCGCGCAACAGACCACTCCAAATGCCTGCGTGAGATTACAGATTTAAAATCACAACTAGCCATAAAAAGGGGTGTAATGTGTGCATACACCACTGAAACAGGGGATAGTGACCCAGGGGTAGAGTGTGGGGATTTAGAAGAGGATGCCTGCCATTATGCAACAGCTCGTGTCACTGCCAACTGGGGACCCCCACTTCCGTTCCCAGTGATGGAACCAACGGCACCACCTAATCTGGCCCCTATCCTAGAAAACTCAGTCTCAGCCCCTAGTCCAATTCCCATTCTGATAAGTCCAGTCACTAATCCGGTTCCTGTACCGATGAATCCGGTCACCACCTGACGACAGGACGGACAGAACCACAATATGACTTATGTAACTCCATACACCATGACACAGCTCACTGACATAGCTAAAGCGATTGGAGTACTTGAACCCTCCGGGGAACCACATGCTCTCTTTGACCAGGTCACCCAATATCGTGTTTTAAACGGCCTAGACGAGGCAGAAGAGGTTAAACTTATTTTGCTATGTTTAAGCCCTGCCATCGGTTCCGCCCTGCCCGAACCACAGAACGTGGCCGGGGGAAACCTACCAGAAATGGAGGCAGCCGTTCTGGCCGCCATAGGCTACAATAAGGATGACCCGGTACAAGGCTTAAACAACTGCCAACAAAAGCAAGGGGAGCACCCGACAGCCTATGCTGGCTGGCTATGGAACCAATTTGTTGCCGTTTTCGGCCAATTAAATCGAGTTCAATTGAACGCACACCACCGGCCCACATGGATCCGGACCCTGATAGCACACGCCACCAAGGGGAGTCGGAAAGCCTGTGAGAATTTTGACCCTGATGATAATACACACACAGAAGTCTGGGCCATCCGCAAAATGACTCGCGTGTGGGAACGGGAAGTCAGACAAACAGACACCCCCAAGCCCACAAAACACGGATTGATGAACCCGATCCACACAGACCCGGCCTCGGTTTGGCGTAACGAAGGGGGAGGTGGAAACAGGGACTGGGAAACACACCCCCATATACCCATGCCAATCATCGATACAGAAAACTGCAGACCCGCGCAGAACCCCGATATATTTCCAACCCCAGGTACAGGGAACAAGATAAAACCAACCCCAGATATGCACCCCCACAAGCATAGTGTTATAACTGCGGGCAACCCAACCATTTTGCCTGGGACTGTAGGGCACCACCAAATTTCAGGTGACCAGCAAACCCCCCGCACCCATACATCCCTGCTGATCGCCGGCACAGGGAACAACAAGGCCGCACAGGACATAGACCCAACCCCTGACACCGAGAGCGATATAGAGCTGAGCCCAGAGGCCCACACCCACAAGCACAATGTTATACCTGCGGGCAACCCAACCATTTCGCCCAGAACTGTAGGGCACCACGCAACTACCCCACACGACCATCTCAGCAGTTCCCCGACGATGGACCGTGACCCATGCCCCTCGAAGTACCGGCCCGACCAGCAGCTATAACCCCCACCCTGTATCCCCAGGACCAGCACACGCACCCTCGGTTCTTGCCCCAATTTACAGGGCTTCAGGAATAAAACCCCGGCCCAGGGAACCCCGACGAAAAAGATGGGGAACCCGCAAACCTTACCCCCATGGCGCCCCTGATACCGGGACTCCCAGAACCGTTTGACCTGGCGCTCACTACCAGAGGTGGTAATGCAGTGGGTATCTGGCAGCCAAAGCCCGCCCATATAGGTTCCCTCCACTGAGAAAGAATCAGGACATCACAGTCCAGATTGTAAATAGCTTTATCCGTCCACTCTACGCATCACCCAATTGAAAAGGGTTTCTTATCTGCCCACATTATATTGCGCCATAATTTTCCGACACACCACAGTTTGGTTGTGGGATGAAGAATCTACTGTTATACTGTGCCATAGTCCTCCAACAACAAGGACACATGCCACATACCCAACATTTTATTTTCATGCTCTGCAAACTCCTTACCCCACTCAACCCCATCAACACTGATTGCCGACCAACCCTTCATATGACACTATTGGGCCTTTATTATTCATTTACTTATTTCTTTGTTATTTTTAAAAAAAAGAGGGGAGTCATACGACATTCTGGTAAAGGAAAAGAGAATCAGGTATTAATAAGAATTAACAGGTGCTACCTTGATCTCCCCCAGAATGAACTACATACTTCTCTGCTATCTGGGACTCCTCGTCTCAGACCGAACCACAGACACCACATCAACCGAAGACCAGAAGATCAGCCTCCGATACCCCGGATATATGTGGTTCACCCCATCAGAGCCTGGCAAATGTGAGGATGGCATCCTATGGGTACACCCCGATAAGAGTATGACCTATGGGTGTAATAACCAAAGAGTGGTGTACAGGAAAGATAGTGGGAGCTCTGATTACTGCTCCCTAAGGACGACCCTCACTAGTGATTGGTGGGTGTACACTAACCATGGGTGCATGGAGCTAACCTGTCTAGCCCATGGTCCAGAAAAAGGGCTGGAATTAGGAAAGAAATGCCCCGGTAAGGTTATTTAGAACAAATATACAAAGCTTGGGAGACTATTTTGAAAAATTTGATACTGGGATAACACTTCTCCCTGAGAAACTTCAACAAATTCGGACACAATTGATCACAGCACACAAGACCTTTGTCAAAGTGGTGCAACAAACAGGGGAAATAGAAAAGAACATTAGTGAAATTAGAGCCGCTACATGGTGGGAGGACCTCTGGGATTGGGGTTCAAATGTCCAAATCCACCCATGGGTCCGCATTCTGTCACACCTGGCCGTAATAGGAATCCTACTTATGGAAGTGTACCTAACCATCCTCACATTCAAATTCGCCCGATGGAAGAAGGAATTTCTGCAAAACTTGGACTCGACAAGGGCCATCCGACATCGGGAGAGGCTCTACAATCAAGAGCCTTGATACTCTCCCATCTATATTTAATATGTATCGTCACTAGTCATTTTGTACTGTTTATTGCTTTGTTTTGTATATACACGATTGATGTATTGTTTCTTATTGTTTATTTAAATTATTTTACTTCATTTAAATTTGTTGGTACTATTGCGGGTTAGGGATGATACTATCAGCCCCAGATTCGGGGTACTTGCTTGTTGAGATGGTTTGGTAAGAATTGTGTGATCCGGTTCGCTGACGCTCATTGGATCAAGAGGAGGGAATGTGGTGATATAAACAGGGCCTAGTTTTAAGACTGATAAAATTGGATATCCTAAATTCAAGAACTGGGCATATTAAAATCAAACACAGTCAAACCTCGGGCAGGCCAATTGTACAAATACACAAACATGTCTGGGCCTGACCCATCAACCACCCATCAAAGGTCATTGCACTCTACTGATACTTAGCAGGAGATCATTGCACCTCATTGAAATGCACCAGCCTATTGTTAGAAGCCCAGATCGGGCCAGACTTTCTGTCACCGAAGGTTCCTGCAGTTACATGTAAGCAACAACATGGAGATGGACATTCGGGGGCAGACCCTGGTGTCCTGTCAGGCAGACATCAAGAAACCCACTGGGTATTGGAACCCCCTCCTGGGACCTCATTGGCCAGAAGCCAGAGAAGTTTCTGGAAAGGCAAGCAGGCAGGAGGATAAAGGAACACTTTTTCAGACAGACGAGCAACGAAGACTCAACGAGGGAGACGACCTTGACCATTCGGAAGACTGACCAGAGAAAGAAGGAAGGAAGAAGCGGCCATCGAGACTCACCTTCGTGACGACGGACCAGAGGGAGTCAGAGAATCAAGCCCGCAGTTTAACCAAGCCATCTTTGCAGGTAGTATACTTGAATCTGGGGTATCCTCTTGTTTTATGTGGGTAATTTAAAGCTGTTATTATTAATAAACTTGTTGGACCTTTACTTGTGTTTGTCCTTTGCCCATCTTGCAAATAAGGGCACCGGGGTAAAACCCGGAGTAAGTAAACTGGTTGAAAGTATCTGAGAATTAACAGGTACAACATCTGGCACCCCAGACGGTCCTTCGATAAGAAGTGATACATTGCTCCGAAGTCAAACCTTCAACCCGGTATTCTCCAACACTCCCTCTGAGCCTGAATTAAGAGGGCAGCTGCCCCATGCGACGGCCAGTCTTAAGTGAGTGAACGACTAATACAGATTCGACCAGTAAATTGGGCCATAAACCCGGTGTCTGTAACACAAGGTGGACAAACTGTGTAGTTAGAACTAGAACAGCCCAGGGAATTTGGGTAAAATAACGGGAGGGAATTTAGTGAAAACCGGACCCCTACCCCGATCACTTACCTATACTCAAGTGACGAATCCTAAAAGGAAATAATTATGGCCAGTCATGCTGAATGGGAGGAAGTTCTCCATTTATATTTGAACCATAAGTGGCCCAAATGGGTATAGTGGGATGACGCCTCGAAACCGGATCTGGGATCCGAGGGAGAGAATTGCTGGAATCATGCCCATAAGGAAATGGGTAAAAGGGCTCCCAAGCTTCGGAAGGCGATTCCGATTGCTAGTTGTGTCTAGAACAGCTCCTTGGTAGAGAAGCGGAGATTATCCGGGTTAAACCGGACAGAGAGGCCCAGGTAATCCAACGAAATTTTCCGATCGGGGCCATTGTGATCTCCTGGACTCGTTTCGATCGCCTCAGGGGGTCGGAGAGGAATTTCCCAGATTTTTTTTTCCCCATATTGGCCCTGGGGTTTTTCACTCTGGGTTTTCGCCTCTCCCTGGAGATCACATGGTCTGGAATGGGGGGGTGGGGGTAAGTTAATAGGTTGTAATGAACAAAGCATCGTAGCTGTGAGGGACAGCTCGGTGGATAGGATATTGGTATGTAGATAGGCTGGAAAATTGGGCGGGGATCCTGGATTCAGGATTCAATCCTGGACCGGGGAGCGGCGCGGGCTTGGAGGGCCGAAGGGCCTGTTCCTGTGCTGTATTGTTCTTTGTTCTTTGTTCTTTGAAAGCAGGACTTATGAGTGCTACTGCGCGCATATAACAATTGGAAGCGGAGATAGACACACAAGAGGAAAGGAACCAAATCAATATGATACACATGAGCCAATTCCAGGCTCAATGTGATAAAGCCTGCCAAAAGGCACAGCGTGCTGTCAGTGAGAGAGGCTGCGCTGCAACAGGGAGAGGAAGTTAAACGTAAATGCAGCGACCTGCAGGCTGCAGTAAAAGTTTTGCACCAGGCAGGAAAAGCAAATACAGCCCGCGCAACAGACCACTCCAAATGCCTGCGTGAGATTACAGATTTAAAATCACAACTAGCCATAAAAAGGGGTGTAATGTGTGCATACACCACTGAAACAGGGGATAGTGACCCAGGGGTAGAGTGTGGGGATTTAGAAGAGGATGCCTGCCATTATGCAACAGCTAGTATCACTGCCAACTGGGGACCCCCACTTCCGTTCCCAGTGATGGAACCAACGGCACCACCTAATCTGGCCCCTATCCTAGAAAACTCAAGTCTCAGCCCCGAGTCTATTCCCATTCTGATAAGTCCAGTCACTAATCCGTTTCCTGTACCGATGAATCCGGTCACCACCTGACGACAGGACGGACAGAACCACAATATGACTTATGTAACTCCATACACCATGACACAGCTCACTGACATAGCTAAAGCGATTGGAGTATTTGAACCCTCCGGGGAACCACATGCTCTCTTTGACCAGGTCACCCAATATCGTGTTTTAAACGGCCTAGACGAGGCAGAAGAGGTTAAACTTATTTTGCTATGTTTAAGTCCTGCCATCCGTTCCGCCCTACCCGAACCCCAGAACGTGGCCGGGGAACCCTACCAGAAATGGAGGCAGCCGTTCTGACCGCCATAGGCTACAATAGGGATGACCCGGTACAAGGCTTAAACAACTGCCAATAAAAGCAAGGGGAGCACCCGACAGCCTATGCTGGCTGACTATGGAACCAATTTGTTGCGGTTTTCAGCCAATTAAATCGAGTTTAATTAAACGCACACCACCGGTCCACATGGATCCGGACCCTGATAGCAAACGCCACCAAGGGGAGTCGGAAAGCCTGTGACCATTTTGACCCTGATGATAATACACACACAGAAGTCTAGGCCATCCGCAAAATGACTCGCGTGTGGGAACGGGAAATCAGACAAACAGACACCCTCAAGCCCACAAAACACGGATTGATGAACCCGATCCACACAGACCCGACCCCGGTTTGGCGTAACGAAGGGGGAGGTGGAAACAGGGGACTGGGAAACTCACCCCCATATACCCGTGCCAATCATCGATACAGAAAACTGTAGCCCCGCGCAGAACCCCGATATATTCCCAACCCCAGGTACAGGGAACAAGATAAAACCAACCCCAGATATGCACCCCCACAAGCACAGTGTTACAACTGTGGCCAACCCAACCATTTTGCCTGGGACTGTAGGGCACCACCAAATTTCAGGGGACCAGCAAACAACCCACACCCATACATCCCTGCTGATCGCTGGCACAGGGAACAACAAGGCCGCACAGGACATAGACCCAACCCCCGACACCGAGAGCGATATAGAGCTGAGCCCAGAGGCCCACACCCACAAGCACAATGTTATACCTGCAGGCAACCCAACCATTTCGCCCAGAACTGTAGGGCACCACGCAACTACCCCACACGACCATCTCAGCAGTTCCCCGACGATGGACCGTGACCTATGCCCCTCGAAGTACCGGCCCGACAAGCAGCTATAACCCCCACCCTGTATCCCCAGGACCAGCACACGCACCCTCGGTTCTTGCCCCAATTTACAGGGCTTCAGGAATAAAACCCCGGCACAGGGGACCCCGACGAAAAAGATGGGGAACCCGCAAACCTTACACCCTATGACGCCCCTGATACCGGGACTCCCAGAACCGTTTGACCCGGCGCTCACTACCAGAGGTGGTAATGCAGTGGGTATCTGGCAGCCCAAGCCCGCCCATATAGGTTCCCTCCACTGAGAAAGAATCAGGACATCACAGTCCAGATTGTAAATAGCTTTATCCGTCCACTCTACGCATCACCCAATTGAAAAGGGTTTCTTATCTGCCCACACTATACTGCGTCATAATTTTCCGACACACCACAGTTTGGTTGTGGGATGAAGAATCTGTTGTTATACCGTGCCATAGTCCTCCAACAACAAGGACACATGCCACATACCCAACATTTTATTTTCACGCTCTGTAAACTCCTTACCCCACTCCACCCCATTAAACACTGATCGCCGACCAACTCTTCGTATGACACTATTGGGCCTTTATTATTCATTTACTTATTTCTTTATTATTTTTTAAAAAAAAGAGGGGAGTCATACGACATTCTGGTAAAGGAAAAGAGAATCAGGTATTAATAAGAATTAACAGGTGCTACCTTGATCTCCCCCAGAATGAACTACATACTTCTCTGCTATCTGGGACTCCTCGTCTCAGACCGAACCACAGACACCACATCAACCGAAGACCAGAAGATTAGCCTCCGATACCCCGGATATATGTGGTTCACCCCATCAGATGCAGGCAAATATGAGGATGGCATCCTATGGGTACACCCCAATAAGAGTATTATCACCTATGGGTGTAATAACCAAAGAGTGGTGTACAGGAAAGATAGTGGGAGCTCTGATTACTGCTCCCTAAGGACGACCCTCACTAGTGATTGGTGGGCGTACACTAACCATGGGTGCATGGAGCTAACCTGTCTAGCCCATGGCCCAGAAAAAGGGCTGGAATTAGGAAAGAAATGCCCCGGTAAGGTTATTTCGAACAAATATACAAAGTTTGGGAGACTATTTTGAAAAATTTGATACTGGGATAACACTTCTCCCTGAGAAACTTCAACAAATTCGGACACAATTGATCACAACACACAAGACCTTTGTCAAAGTGGTGCAACAAACAGGGGAAATGGAAAAGAACATTAGTGAAATTAGAGCCGCTACATGGTGGGAGGACCTCTGGGATTGGGGTTCAAATGTACAAATCCACCCATGGGTCCGCATTCTGTCACACCTGGCCGTAATAGGAATCCTACTTATGGCAGTGTACCTAACCATCCTCACATTCAAATTCGCCCAATGGAAGAAGGAATTTCTGCAAAGCTTGGACTCGACAAGGGCCATCCGACATCGGGAGAGGCTCTACAATCAAGAGCCTTGATACTCTCCCATCTATATTTAATATGTATAGTCACTTGTCATTTTGTACTGTTTATTGCTTTGTTTTGTATATACACGATTGATGTATTGTTTCTTATTGTTTTTTAAAATTATTTTACTTCATTTAAATTTGTTGGTACTATTGTGGGTTAGGGATTATACTATCGGCCCCAGATTCGGGGTACTTGCTTGTTGAGATGGTTTGGTAAGAATTGTGTGATCCGGTTCGCTGACTCTCATTGGATCAAGAGGAGGGAATGTGGTGATATAAACAGGGCCTAGTTTTAAGGCTGATAAAATTGGATATCCTAAATTAAAGAATTGGGCATATTAAAATCAAACACAGTCAAACCTCGGGCAGGCCAATTGTACAAATGCACAAACATGTCTGGGCCTGACCCATCAACCACCCATCAAAGGTCATTGCACTCTACTGATATTACATATTACAGCGGTGCAGAGGGAGGACAATTCAGAGGGGTCGTGTAACGAGTCACTCTGGGTGGAGCTTAGAAACAGGAAAGGCGCAGTCACTATGTTGGGGATGTACTACAGGCCCCCCAACAGCCCAAGGGAAGTGGAAGAATGGATATGTCAGGAGATACTGGATAGGTGCAGGAAAAATAGGGTTGTTGTAGTGGGAGACTTCAATTTCCCTGGTATAGACTGGAAATCGC
The DNA here is from genome assembly GCF_964213995.1 of Mustelus asterias. NCBI lineage: Eukaryota > Metazoa > Chordata > Chondrichthyes > Carcharhiniformes > Triakidae > Mustelus > Mustelus asterias. The sequence continues at coordinate 19,465,004 of NC_135818.1, forward strand.
TGAGGGCAGGGACTCTGGATGGGGAGGAATTTGTCAAATGTGTACAGGAGGGTTCGTTGGAACAATATGTAGACAGCCCGACTAGAGAGGGGGCTATACTGGACCTGGTACTGGGGAATGAGCCCGGTCAGGTCTTCAAAGTTTTGGTAGGGGAACATGTGGCAAATAGTGACCACAATTCTGTTAGCTTTAGGATAGTGATGGAAAAGGATGTGTGGTGTCCCAAGGGTAAGGTGTTGGATTGGGGGAAGGCTAACTTTAGTGGGATCAGGCAGAAATTGGCAGCTCTTGATTGGGAGAGGCTGTTTGAGGGTAAATCCACATCTGGTATGTGGCAGTCTTTTAAGGAACGGCTGTTAGGGCTACAGGACAAGCATGTGCCTGTGAAAAAGAAGGATAGGAAGGGTAGGATTAGAGAACCGTGGATAACCAGGGAAATTGAGGGACTGGTCAAAAAGAAAAGAGAGGCGTATGTTAGGTCCAAGCAGCTAAAAACGGAGGGAGCTCTGGAGGAGTACAAAGAAAGTAGGAAAGTACTCAAACGGGGAATTAGAAGAGCAAAAAGGGGTCACGAAATGTTCTTGGCAGACAGGATTAAGGAGAATCCCAAGGCATTTTATTCATACGTTAGGAACAAAAGGGTTGTTAGGGAAAAAATCGGACCTCTCAGGGACAATAGTGGGGACTTATGCTTGGAGCCCAAAGAAATAGGGGAGATCCTAAATGAATACTTTGCGTCGGTATTCACAAAGGAGAGGGATGTGTTGACTGAGAGTGTCTCTGAGGGGAGTGTTGAACCGTTGGAGAAAATCTCCATTACAAAGGAGGAAGTGTTAGGTTTGTTAGAGAATATAAAGACTGACAAATCCCCAGGGCCTGATGGAATCTATCCAAGGCTGCTCAGGGAGACGAGAGGTGAAATCGTTGGGCCTCTGACGCAAATCTTTGTCTCGTCACTGGACGCAGGTGAGGTCCCAGAGGATTGGAGGATAGCCAATGTGGTCCCGTTATTTAAGAAGGGTAGGAAGGATAACCCGGGTAATTATAGGCCGGTGAGCTTGATGTCCGTGGTGGGGAAGTTGTTGGAGAAGATTCTTAGAGATTTAGAAAGGAATAAACTCATTAACGATAGTCAGCATGGTTTTGTGAGAGGGAGGTCATGTCTCACTAACCTGGTGGTGTTTTTTGAAGAAGTGACCAAAATGGTTGACGAAGGAAGGGCCGTGGATGTTGTCTATATGGACTTTAGTAAAGCGTTTGACAAAGTCCCTCATGGTAGGCTAGTGAAAAAGGTTGGATCTCATGGGATAAAGGGGGAGGTGGCTAGATGGGTGGAGAACTGGCTTGGTCATAGAAGACAGAGGGTGGTAGTGGAAGGGTCTTTTTCCGGCTGGAGGCCTGTGACAAGTGGTGTACCGCAGGGCTCTGTATTGGGACCTCTGCTTTTTGTGATTTATATAAATGATCTGGAAGAAGGAGTAACTGGGGTGATCAGTAAGTTTGCGGACGACACAAAACTGGCAGGACTTGCAGATAGTGAGGAACATTGTCAGAGGCTACAGAAGGATATAGATAGGCTGGAAATTTGGGCAAAGAAATGGCAGATGGAGTTCAATCCTGATAAATGCGAAGTGATGCATTTTGGTGGGAATAATGTAGGGAGGAGCTACACGATAAATGGAAGAACCATAAAGGGTGTAGAGACGCAGAGGGACCTGGGTGTGCAAGTCCACAGATCTTTGAAGGTGATGTCACAGGTGGAGAAGGTGGTGAAGAAGGCATATGGCATGCTTGCCTTTATAGGACGGGGCATAGAGTATAAAAGTTGGGGTCTGATGTTGCAGATGTATAGAACGTTGGTTCGGCCGCATTTGGAATACTGCGTCCAGTTCTGGTCGCCACACTACCAGAAGGACGTGGAGGCTTTGGAGAGAGTACAGAGGAGGTTTACCAGGATGTTGCCTGGTATGGAGGGGCTTGGTTATGAGGAGAGATTGGGGAAACTGGGGTTGTTCTCCTTGGAAAGACGGAGGATGAGGGGAGACTTAATAGAGGTGTATAAAATTATGAAAGGCATAGATAGGGTGAACGGTGGGAAGCTTTTCCCCGGGTCGGTGGTGACGTTCACGAGGGGTCATAGGTTCAAGGTGAAGGGGGGGAGGTTTAACACAGATATCAGAAGGACATATTTTACACAGAGGGTCGTGGGGGCCTGGAATGGGTTGCCGGGCAAGGTGGTGGAGGCGGACACACTGGGAACGTTTAAGACTTATCTAGACAGCTATATGAACGGAGTGGGAATGGAGGGATACAAAAGAGTGGTCTAGTTTGGACCAGGGAGCGGCCCGTGCTAATTGTTCTTTGTTTCTCGTTTCAAGGCTTCATTCTATGATCATCTTGCTGGTGCCAGTACAGAGCGAGACTGCGGATAGTTGGGAACCTGTCTCGGGGGCAGGGAATTCATATGGTGTTCGTGGAAGTGGAAATGAATAGGGTTGGGAAGCATTTTCCGATCAGGGCCAGTGTGATCTCCTGGACTCGTTTCGATCGCCTCAGGGGGTCGGAGAGGAATTTCCCAGATTTTTTTTTCCCCATATTGGCCCTGGGGTTTTCACTCTGGGTTTTCGCCTCTCTCTGGAGATCACATGGTCTGGAATGGGGGGGTGGGGGTGAGTTAATAGGTTGTGATGAACAAAGCATCGTAGCTGTGAGGGACAGCTCGGTGGATAGGATATTAGGATGTAGATAGGCTGGAAAATTGGGCGGGGATCCTGGATTCAGGATTCAATCCTGGACCGGGGAGCGGCGCGGGCTTGGAGGGCCGAAGGGCCTGTTCCTGTGCTGTATTGTTCTTTGTTCTTTGATACTTAGCAGGAGATCATTGCACCTCATTGAAATGCACCGGCCTATTGTTAGAAGCCCAGATCGGGCCAGACTTTCTGTCACCAAAAGTTTCTGCACTTACATGTAAGCAACAACATGGAGATGGACACCTGGGGGGCAGATCCTGGTGTCCTGTCAGGCAGGCATCAAGAAACCCACTGGGTATTGGAACCCCCTCCTGGGACCTCAATGGCCAAAAGCCAGAGAAGTTTCTGGAAAGGCAAGCAGGCAGGGGGATAAAGGAACACATTTTCAGACAAACCAGCAGCGAAGACTCGACGAGGGAGACGACCTTGACCATTCGGAAGACTGACCAGAGAAAGAAGGAAGGAAGAAGCTGCCATCGAGACTCACCTGCGTGACGACGGACCAGAGGGACTTAGAGTATCAAGCCTGCAGTTTAACCAAGCCGTCTTTGCGGTTAGTATACTTGAATCTGGGGTATCCTCTTGTTTTATGTGGGTAATTTAAAGCTGTTATTATTAATAAACTTGTTGGACCTTTACTTGTGTTTGTCCTTTGCCCATCTTGCAAATAAGGGCACCGGGGTAAAACCTTGTAGTAAGTAAACTGGTCGAAAGTATCTGAGAATTAACAGGTACAACAATGCCCTGTACAATCAAGACCTTCTTAATTACTTCCTGACCCTGCAGGTTAACTTCTTGTGGTTCATATATGAGGACACATTTGTTGTGTCATAGAGTCATAGAGATACACAGCACGGAAACAGGCCCTTCGGCCCAACTCGTCCATGCCAACCAGGTTTCCTAAACTGAACTGGTCCCATTTGCCTGCAGTTTGGCCCATATCCCTCTAAATCTTTCCCATCCATGTACCTGTCCAAATGTATTTTAAATGTTGTAATTGTACCCTCTCTACCATCTCCTCTGGCAGCTCATTCCATACACGCACCACCCTCTGTGTGAAAATGTTGCCCCTCAGGTCCCTTTTAAATCTTTCCCCTCTCATCTTCAACCTTTTGTTTTGGACTCTCCTACCCTGGGGAAAAGACCTTGGCTATTCATCTTACCTATGCACCTCATGATTTTATAAACCTCTATAAGGTCATCCCTTTTCCTCCTACGCTCCAGGGGAAAAAATCCCAGCCTATCCAGCCTCTCCTTATAATTCAAACCTTCCAGTCCCGGTAACATCCTTGCAAATCCTTTTTGCACCCTGCTGCAGTGTTTTTTAGTCTCTCTCCATTTAAATAATATTTTGCAGCTGGTGATGGGAGTTTGAAATTCAGTTAATGAAATCTGGAAGCTTGTTAACGATTGAAACCATTGTTGATTGCCATGAAAAAATCCATCTGGTTTATTAATGTCCTCTTCCATCCTTACCTTCGTGTGACTCCAGAGTCACAGTGATGTGACTCTGCCACTTAGTTCAAGTAAGGATGGGTAACAAATGTTGGTCTTGTCAGCAACACCCACTCCCCATGAAGTAGCGGAGGCACAGATAAGTGAGTTATGAGAACGATGTAATGGGATATAGATGGGTTAAGTGAGTGGGCAAGCATGGGGGAAATATGAGGTTGCAATGGAAAAGCAAAATATAATTTAAATGGAGAGAGACAAAAAACACTGCAGCAGTGTGCAAAAAAGATGGATTTTTTCACGGCAATCAACAATGGTTTCAATCGTTAACAAGCTTCCAGATTTCATCAACTGAATTTCAAACTCCCATCACCAGCTGCCATGGTGGGATTTGAACCCAGGTCCTCACAGCATTAGCCTGGTCTTTTGGACTGTTAATCCAATGACATTACCACTGTGCCACCATCCCACGCTCCCATTAAATAACTTCAACTAAGTCATGAATGTAGACTGCAAATACCGATCTCAGCACTGATCCCTGTGGCAGCTCACGAGTCACAGTTTATCAATCGGAAAATGACCCATTTATCTTAACTCTTTTTTATCAGTTGGCCAATTCGCTATCCATGAAAATATACTAGCCCCTGCTCTTGGTAGAGACAGATAAAGTGAGATTAGAACTGTTATACTGGGGGATGCCTCAATCTGAAATACTTCAAAAGCACTCTGCCTGAGGTCCTTCACTTACAGTTATCACGATTCGAAGCTACTGACATGAGTGGCAGATGTAAGACTGATAACAACCTATCCTCTCTACTGTACCGAATCACAGCGGGAACCATGCGAAGGATACACCAGACTTAACACTGATATAAATAAGAGTTCAAACATAACAGAGCGAGAACTAATTTCAAAATAATTTATCTATGGCACAGGTTTAACAAGCTTTGAGCTGAATTCGAAACATAAATACCAGAAGTGCCTTTCAAAACAAACCACATTTATAGCTTAAACGCAATTAGCAAACATAAATGGCAACATAAAAATCGATCCGTGGTTACGAATTGTTACTGTGTGAATGAGAAAGCTTGAAACATACCTGTAGGATCTTTCCAACAATTCTCAAATAATCCGACTGACATGAATCACTGCATTCAGCCCGGGTGAGATGTCAGTCACAGGGTTTAGAGTAAAGATGTAGGACATCAGAGAGCGAAAGCAAAGAGCAGCAAATCAGGCCACATGACCAGGAAAACACTGAAAATGTCACAATAAAACATCTTTCACAAGGCTGACATAAACGTGAAATCACTCTGGAATTGGAGACAGTCTGATACAAAACATGGAACTGGAGTCAGTCTGAAAGAGAATGTGGAACTGGAGTCAGTCTGATACAGAATGTGGAACTGGAGTCAGTCTGATACAAAATGTGGAACTGGAATCAGTCTGATACAAAATGTGGAACTGGAGTCAGTCTGATACAGAATGTGGAACTGGAGTCAGTCTGATACAGAATGTGGAACTGGAGTCAGTCTGATACAGAATGTGGAACTGGAGTCAGTCTGATACAAAATGTGGAACTGGAATCAGTCTGATACAAAATGTGGAACTGGAGTCAGTCTGATACAGAATGTGGAACTGGAGTCAGTCTGATACAGAATGTGGAACTGGAGTCAGTCTGATACAGAATGTGGAACTGGAGTCAGTCTGATACAAAATGTGGAACTGGAATCAGTCTGATACAAAATGTGGAACTGGAGTCAGTCTGATACAGAATGTGGAACTGGAGTCAGTCTGATACAGAATGTGGAACTGGAGTCAGTCTGATACAGAATGTGGAACTGGAGTCAGTCTGATACAAAATGTGGAACTGGAATCAGTCTGATACAAAATGTGGAACTGGAGTCAGTCTGATACAGAATGTGGAACTGGAGTCAGTCTGATACAGAATGTGGAACTGGAGTCAATCTGATACCGAATGTGGAACTGGAGTCAGTCTGATACAAAATGTGGAACTGGAGTCAGTCTGATACAGAATGTGGAACTGGAGTCAGTCTGATACAGAATGTGGAACTGGAGTCAGTCTGATACAGAATGTGGAACTGGAGTCAGTCTGACACAGAATATGGAACTGGAGTCAGTCTGAAAGAGAATGTGGAACTGGAGTCAGTCTGACACAGAATGTGGAACTGGAGTCAGTCTGAAAGAGAATGTGGAACTGGAGTCTGTCTGATACAGAATGTGGAACTGGAGTCAGTCTGATACAAAACATGGAACTGAAGTGAGTCTGATACAGAATGTGGAACTGGAGTCAGTCTGATACAGAATGTGGAACTGGAGTCAGTCTGATACAGAATGTGGAACTGGAGTCTGTCTGATACAGAATGTGGAACTGGAGTCAGTCTGATACAAAACATGGAACTGAAGTGAGTCTGATACAGAATGTGGAACTGGAGTCAGTCTGATACAGAATGTGGAACTGGAGTCAGTCTGATACCAAATGTGGAACTGGAGTCAGTCTGATACAAAACATGGAACTGGAGTCAGTCTGATACAGAATGTGGAACTGGAGTCAGTCTGATACAGAATGTGGAACTGGAGTCAGTCTGATACAAAATGTGGAACTGGAATCAGTCTGATACAAAATGTGGAACTGGAGTCAGTCTGATACAGAATGTGGAACTGGAGTCAGTCTGATACAGAATGTGGAACTGGAGTCAGTCTGATACAGAATGTGGAACTGGAGTCAGTCTGATACAAAATGTGGAACTGGAATCAGTCTGATACAAAATGTGGAACTGGAGTCAGTCTGATACAGAATGTGGAACTGGAGTCAGTCTGATACAGAATGTGGAACTGGAGTCAATCTGATACCGAATGTGGAACTGGAGTCAGTCTGATACAAAATGTGGAACTGGAGTCAGTCTGATACAGAATGTGGAACTGGAGTCAGTCTGATACAGAATGTGGAACTGGAGTCAGTCTGACACAGAATATGGAACTGGAGTCAGTCTGAAAGAGAATGTGGAACTGGAGTCAGTCTGACACAGAATGTGGAACTGGAGTCAGTCTGAAAGAGAATGTGGAACTGGAGTCTGTCTGATACAGAATGTGGAACTGGAGTCAGTCTGATACAAAACATGGAACTGAAGTGAGTCTGATACAGAATGTGGAACTGGAGTCAGTCTGATACAGAATGTGGAACTGGAGTCAGTCTGATACAGAATGTGGAACTGGAGTCAGTCTGATACAGAATGTGGAACTGGAGTCAGTCTGAAAGAGAATGTGGAACTGGAGTCAGTCTGATACCGAATGTGGAACTGGAGTCAGTCTGATACAAAACATGGAACTGGAGTCAGTCTGATACAGAATGTGGAACTGGAGTCAGTCTGATACAGACTGTGGAACTGGAGTCAGTCTGATACCGAATGTGGAACTGAAGTGAGTCTGATACAAAACATGGAACTGGAGTGAGTCTGATACAAAACATGGAACTGGAGTCAGTCTGATACAGAATGTGGAACTGGAGTCAGTCTGATACAGAATGTGGAACTGGAGTCAGTCTGAAAGAGAATGTGGAACAGGAGTCAATCTGATACAGAATGTGGAACTGGAGTCAGTCTGATACAGAGTGTGGAACTGGAGTCAGTCTGATTCAGAATGTGGAACTGGAGTCAGTCTGATACCGAATGTGGAACTGGAGTCAGTCTGATACAAAACATGGAACTGGAGTCAGTCTGATACAGAATGTGGAACTGTAGTCAGTCTGATACAGACTGTGGAACTGGAGTCAGTCTGATACCGAATGTGGAACTGAAGTGAGTCTGATACAAAACATGGAACTGGAGTGAGTCTGATACAAAACATGGAACTGGAGTCAGTCTGATACAGAATGTGGAACTGGAGTCAGTCTGATACAGAATGTGGAACTGGAGTCAGTCTGAAAGAGAATGTGGAACAGGAGTCAATCTGATACAGAATGTGGAACTGGAGTCAGTCTGATACAGAGTGTGGAACTGGAGTCAGTCTGATTCAGAATGTGGAACTGGAGTCAGTCTGATACAGAATGTGGAACTGGAGTCAGTCTGAGACAGAATGTGGAACTGGAGTCAATCTGATACAGAATGTGGAACTGGAGTCAGTCTGATTCAGAATGTGGAACTGGAGTCAGTCTGATACAGAATGTGGAACTGGAGTCAATCTGAGACAGAATGTAGAACTGGAGTCAATCTGATACAGAATGTGGAACTGGAGTCAGTCTGATACAGAATGTGGAACTGGAGTCAGTCTGATACAGAGTGTGGAACTGGAGTCAGTCTGATACAGAATGTGGAACTGGAGTCAGTCTGATACAGAGTGTGGAACTGGAGTCAGTCTGATACAGAATGTGGAACTGGAGTCAGTCTGATACAGAGTGTGAAACTGGAGTCAGTCTGATACAGAATGTGGAACTGGAGTCAGTCTGATACAGAGTGTGGAACTGGAGTCAGTCTGATACAGAATGTGGAACTGGAGTCAGTCTGATACAGAGTGTGAAACTGGAGTCAGTCTGATACAGAATGTGAAACTGGAGTCAGTCTGATACAGAATGTGGAACTGGAGTCAGTCTGATACAGAATGTGGAACTGGAGTCAGTCTGATACAGAATGTGGAACTGGAGTCAGTCTGATACAGAATGTGAAACTGGAGTCAGTCTGATACAGAATGTGGAACTGGAGTCAGTCTGATACAGAGTGTGAAACTGGAGTCAGATTGATACTTTGCATGTGCACAGATTGTCGTGTTTGAAGAGGGCAGAATGATCAGATGAGAATGTGTGCTCCTCTAGATGACCCTCATAAAGTGATAAAAGATAACTCACCAACATATTTAAATTGAGGAATGATTTTCTGATGAAATTTCAATTGAATTTCGAAATTTAGTAAGCATTGCAATGGGCATTGTTAAATATTTTCACCTTGGTTACACCTTCAAGGGACTAGACAAGCTGGAGCATTTTATTAAAATATTGAATTTCCTTAGCAGTAGATAAGTGATGTTGAAAATTTGAAAAAATGTTGGAAGTTTGAATAATTTATTGAATAACACCCTGGTGCTGATTCTGAATCTATGATGCACTGTGCAAGTAGAGGAACATTTATCATACTGTGAGGCTGTGCTAAAAGAATATTTTTCTTTTTCTGTCAACTTGAGTTATAAATGTGGCAAAACTCCAACTGTAGCTGTTATTGGATGTCCATGATTAGTATGCATGATCTGTCTTAGGCCTAGCCATTTTCAACTGCTTTATCAATGATGTTCACCCTGTCAGAAATGGGGATATTCGCTGAAGAATGTGCATTTTGTACTTCCATTTGTGAATCCTCAGACCCTGAAGCAGCTCATGTGCAGCAAGACTTGGACAACATTCAGGCTTGGGCTGAAAAGTAACATTTGTGCCATCTCAGTGCCAAACAATGACCATCTCCAAGAGAGAATCCAACCATTTCCCTTTGACATTCAATGACATTACCATCATTCAATCCCCCACGATTAACATCCTGGAGGTTATCATTGACCAGAAATTGAACTTTTTTAAAGTTAAAAAGTTTATTTCAGGTTTATTTATTAGTCACAAGTAAGGCTTACATTAACACTGCAATGAAGTTACTGTGAAATTCCCCTAGTCGCCACACTGCGGTGCCTGTTCGGGTCAACACACCTAACCAGCATGTGTTAGGTGTGTTGAAGTAGTCATACTCACGGAATCATTCCTTACAGATAACATCCTAGTCATCACCATCGCCTTTCTTGGATATGTGCTGTCCCAGGATAGACCCAGCAGAGGTGGCAGCACAATGGTATACAATTGGGAGGGAATTGCCCTGGGACTCCTCATCATCAACTCTGGAACCCATAATGTCTCATGGCACCAGGTTAAACATGAGCAAGGAAACTCCCCACTGATTATCACGTACTGGCCCCCTTCAGCTGATGAATCAGTACTCGTCTATGGTGAATACCACTTGGAAGAAGTACTGAGTGGCAAGGGCACAGAATGTACCCTGGTTTCAATGTCCATCAGCAAGAGTGGTTCGATAATACCACCGCAGACCAAATTGGCTGGTCACAGCTGCTAGACTGGGGCTGTGGCAGGTGGCGAGGGAACCAACAAGAGGGAAAACCATACTTAATCCCACCCTCACCTGCCATAGATGAATCTGTCCGTGACAGTATCGGTAGAAGTGACACCACACAGTCCTTGTAGACATGAAGTCCCATCTTCACAATGAGGATACCCTCCATCGTGTTGTGTGGCACTACCATCGTGCTAAATGGGACACAACTTCGAACTGATCGAGCTACTCAAGACTGGGCATCTCTGAGGCCTTGTGGGCATTCGGCAGCAGCAAAATTGAATTCAACCACAATCTGCAACCTCATGGCTTGACGTATCTCCCACTCTACCATTACCATCAAGCCAGGGGATCAACCCTGGTTCAATGAAAAGTGCAGGAGGCATGCCAGGAGCAGCAGCAGACATACTAAAAATGAGGTGTCAACCTGGTGAACTACAACACAGGACTACTTGCATGCCAAACGGCATGAGCAGCAAGTAATAGAGTAAGCGATCCCACAGCCAATGGATCAGATCTAAGCTCTGCAGTCCTGCCACATAGAGCCTTGAATGGTAGACAATTAAACAACTCACTGGAGGAGGAGGCTCCACAAATGTTCCCCATCCTCAATGATGGTGAAGCCCAGCCCATCAGTGCAAAGAAAAGACTGAATTATTCGCAAAAACCTTCAGCCAGAAGTGCCGACTGGATGAGCCATCTCGGCTTCCTCTGGAGGTTCCCAGCATCACAGATGTTAATCTTGAGTCAATTCGATTCACTCCACGTGATACCAACAAATGGCTGAAGGGACTGGATACTGAAAAGGCTATGGGCCCTGACAACATTCCAGCAATAGGACTGAAAATTGTGCTCCAGAATTTGCTGCTCCCTTAGTCAAGCTGTTCCAGTATAGTTACAGCACCGGCATCTACCCAGCAAGGTAGACAATTGCACAGGTATGTCCTGAACACAAGAAACAGGATAAATCCAACCCGGACAATTATTGCCCCATCAGTCTGCTCTCAATCATCAGTAAAGTGATGGAAGGGGTCATCAACAATACTATCAAATGGCACTTACTCAGCAATAGCCTGCTCAGTGAAGCCCAGTTTGGGTTCTGCCAAGGTCACTCAGCTCTTGACCTCATTACAACCTTGGTTTAAATATGGGCAAAAGAGCTGAGTGCCAGAGCTGAGCTAAGAATGCCCTTAACATCAAGGCATTTGACCAAGTGTGACATCAAGGACCCCAAGCAAAATTGGAGTCAATGGGAATCAGGGGAAAACTCTTCACTGGTTGAAGTCATACCTGGCACAAAGGAAGATGGTTGTGGTGATTGCACGTCAATCATCTCAGCTCCAGGACATCACTGCAGGAGTTCCTCAGGGTGGTGTCCTCGGCCCAACCATCTTCAGCTACTTCATCAATGACCTTCATCATAAGGTCAGAGTAGGGATGTTCACTGATGACTGCACAATGCTCAGCACCATTCACGGCAGCTCAGATACTGAAGCAGTTCATGTCCAAATGCAGAAAGACCTGGACAGTATCCACCTTTGGGCTGACAAGTAGCAAGTAGCATTCTCACAACACAGAAAATAACCATCTCCAACAAGAGAGGATCTAACCATCACCCCATGATACTCAATGGCATTACCATTGCTAAATCCCCACTGTCAACATCCTGGCATTTACCACTCACCAGAAACTGAACTGGACTTGCCCTATAAATGTTGTGGCTACCAGAGCAGGTCAAAGGCAAGTAACCCACCTCCTGAAGCCTGTCCAACATTTACAAGGCACAAGTCAGGAGTTTGTTCGACGGAGCAAGCAGAGAGGGAGCGATTCGTGTAAGGAGAGCTGAGGGTGAGAGAGTTTGATTTTTTACCTTACTTTTTCACGGAGTTTTCTTTTCAGTGCAGCAGGAAACCGGACGTAGGCCGCGGGGAGGCCTGGGAAGGTTTTTTGCCTAATAAATTTGAACGGGGAGGAAACCCGAGACCCTACACGTGTAGAGTTTCCCACCCTCCCCCCTCCTCTAACCTAAAAAAAAAGGACACGGAGAGAGAGCAGGTAAGCTTTATTTTTCTCTTACCTAAAGGGGGTGAGTGAATGTCAGGTAAGCTCTTTCTTTCTTTTTCTTGTTTTATCAGCAAGTTATCTAGAGGGGATGGCAGGGAAGACAGTGCAATGTTCCTCCTGCAGAATGTTTGAGGTGAGGGACGCCGTCAGTGTCCCTGCTGATTTCACCTGTGGGAAGTGCACCCATGTCCAGCTCCTCAAAAACCACATTAGGGAATTGGAGCTGGAGCTGGATGAACTTCGGATCAGTTTAGGACAGAGTTGAGGAGGAACTTCTTCTCTCAGAGGGTGGTGAATCTCTGGAATTCTCTGCCCACTGAAGGGGTGGAGGCTACCTCGTTGAATATGTTTAAATCACGGATAGATGGATTCCTGATCGGTAGGGGAATTAGGGGTTATGAGGATCAGACGGGTAAGTGGAACTGATCCACTTCAGATCAGCCATGATCTTATTGAATGGTGGGGCAGGCTCGAGGGGCTAGATGGCCTACTCCTGCTCCTATTTCTTATGTTCTTATGTTCTTATGGATCATTCGGGAGGCAGAGGTGGTCATAGATAGAAGCTTCAGGGATGTAGTTACTCCGAAGAATGAAGATAGATGGGTGACGGTGAGAGGGGCTGGGAGGAAGCAGTCAGTAAGAAGTTTAACAACACCAGGTTAAAGTCCAACAGGTTTATTTGGTAGCAAAAGCCACACAAGCTTTCGGAGCTGCAAGCCCTTTCTTCAGGTGAGTGGGAATTCTGTTCACAAACAGAGCATATCCTCCACATCATGAAGCAGTCAGTACAGGGATCCCCTGTGGTCGTTCCCCTCGGCAACAAGTATACCGCTTTGGATACTGTTGAGGGGGACGACCTACCAGTGGTAAGCCATGGTGACTGGATCTCCAGCACTGGGTCCATCCCTGTGGCTCAGAAGGGAAGGGGGGAGAACAGGACAAACCATGTTGTCATCTCTGATTGTTGCCGGTGCCACGTGATAGCGAGTTGAGGAACCGGGAGAGAGTGCAGATAAACACGTGGCTCCCTGGTGTGGGAGGGAGGGTTTCAGTTACATGGATAATTGGAGCACATTCTGGGGAAGGTGGCACCTGTACAAACAGGACGGTTTGGACCTGAACCAGAGGGGCACCAATATCCTGGGAGGGAAATTTGCTACGGCTCTTTGGGGGGGTTTAAACTAATTTGTCAGGGGGATGGGAAAACAAGCTGTAGTCCAGAAGCCAGTGTTGAGTGTAGTGAGGTACTGAGGAGGGTATCAAGGTCACAGGAGTGTACCAGCAGACAGGAAGGTGGGTTGAAGTGTGTCTACTTCAATGCAAGGAGCATCCGGAATAAGGTAGGTGAACTTGGAGCGTGGATTGGTACTTGGGACTATGATGTTGTGGCCATTACGGAGACATGGTTAGAACAGGGACAGGAATGATTGTTGAAAGTTCCGGGGTATAAATGTTTCAGTAAGAGTAGGGAAGGTGGTAAAAGAGGTGGAGGAGTAGCATTGTTAATCAAGGATAGTTTAACAGCTGCAGAAAGGCAGTTCAAGGGGGATCTGCCTACTGTGGTAACATGGGCTGAAGTTAGAAATAGGAAAGGAGCGGTCACATTGTTAGGAGTTTTCTATAGGCCCCCAAGTAGTAATAGAGATGTGGAGGAAGAAATTGCAAAGCAGATTATGGATAGGTGTGGAGGTCACAGGGTAGTTGTCATGGGTGACTTTAACTTTCCAAATATTGATTGGAACCTTTATAGGTCGAATAGTTCGGATGGGGCAGTTTTTGTGCAGTGTGTGCAGGAGGGTTTCCTGACACAATATGTGGATAGGCCGACAAGAGGTAGGGCCACATTAGACTTGGTACTGGGTAATGAACCGGGCCAAGTGTTAGATTTGGTTGTGGGAAAGCACTTTGGAGATAGTGGCCACAATTCGCTGTCTTTCATTATTGCAATGGAGAGGGATAGGGCCATACGGCAGGGCAAGGTTTATAATTGGGGGAGGGGTAATTATGATGCGATTAGGCAAGAATTAGGGGGCATAAGATGGGAACAGAAACTGTCAGGGAAAGGCACAAATGAAAAGTGGAGCTTGTTCAAGGAACAAATACTGCGTGTCCTTGATAGGTATGTCCCTGTCAGGCAGGGAGGAAATGGCCGAGTGAGGGAACCATGGTTCACAAAAGAGGTTGAATGTCTTGTCAAGAGGAAAAAGGAAGCGTATGTAAGGATGAGAAAACAAGGTTCAGTTGGGTCGCTTGAGGGTCACAAGGTAACAAGGAATGAGCTAAAAAAAGGGCTTAGGAGAGCTAGGAGGGGGCATGAGAAGTCCTTGGCGGGTCGGATCAAGGAAAACCCCCAGGCTTTTTACTCTTATGTGAGAAATAAAAGAATGACCAGGGTGAGGTTAGGGCCGGTCAAGGACAGTAGTGGGAACTTGTGCATGGAGTCAGAAGAGATAGGAGAGGCGATAAATGAATACTTTTCTTCAGTGTTCACCAAGGAGAAGGGCCATGTTTTTGAGGATGAGAGTGTGATACAGGCTGATAGGCTGGAGGTGGTAGATGTTCTGAGAGAAGATGTATTAGCAATTTTGAAAAACCTGAGGGTCGATAAGTCCCCTGGGCCAGATGGGATATATCCTAGGATTCTTTGGGAGGCAAGAGATGAGATTGCAGAGCCTTTGGCTTTGATCTTTGGGTCCTCACTGTCCACGGGGATAGTGCCAGAGAACTGGAGAGTGGCAAATGTTGTTCCTCTGTTCAAGAAAGGAAATAAGAATGACCCTGGTAATTATAGGCCGGTTAGTCTTACTTCAGTGGTCGGTAAGTTAATGGAAAAGGTCCTGAGGGATAGGATTTATGACCATTTGGAAAGATGCAGCTTAATCCGGGATAGTCAACGCAGATTCGTGAAGGGGATGTCTTGCCTCACAAATTTGATTGAATTCTTTGAGGAGGTAACTAAGTGTGTTGATGAAGGTAGAGCAGTTGATGTCGTATACATGGATTTTAGTAAGGTGTTTGATAAAGTTCCCCATGGTAGGCTCGTGAAGAAAGTAAGGAGGTGTGGCATAGAGGGAAATTTGGCCGATTGGATAAGTAACTGGCTATCTCATAGAAGACAGAGGGTGGTGGTGGATGGAAAATTTTCAGACTGGAGACCAGTTACCAGCGGTGTACCACAGGGATCAGTGCTGGATCCTCTGCTATTTGTGATTTTTATCAATGACTTGGGGGAGGGGGCTGAAGGGTGGGTCAGTAAATTTGCTGATGACACCAAGATTGGTGGAGTAGTGGATGAGGTGGAGGGCTGTTGTAAGCTGCAAAGAGACATTGATAAGATGCAGAGCTGGGCTGAAAAATGGCAGATGGAGTTTAACCCTGATAAGTGCGAGGTGATTCATTTTGGTAGGACAAATTTGAATGCGGATTACAGGGTCAACGGCAGGGTTCTGAGGAATGTGGAGGAACAGAGAGATCTTGGGGTTCATATCCACAGATCTCTGAAGGTTGCCACTCAAGAAGGCCTATAGTGTGTTAGCGTTTATTAACAAGGGGTTTGAGTTTAAGAGCCATGGGGTTATGCTGCAACTGTACAGGACCTTGGTGAGACCACATTTGGAATATTGTGTGCAGTTCTGGTCACCTCACTATAAGAAGGATGTGGAAGCATTGGAAAGAGTGCAAAGGAGATTTACCAGGATGCTGCCTGGTTTGGAGGGTAGGTCTTATGAGGAAAGGTTGAGGGAACTCGGGCTTTTCTCTTTAGAGCGGAGGAGGATGAGAGGCGACTTAATAGAGGTTTAGAAGATGATGAGGGGGATAGATAGAGTGAACGTTCAGAGACTATTTCCTTGGGTGGATGTAACTGTTACTAGGGGGCATAACTATAAGGGTCATGGTGGGAGATGTAGGAAGGATATCCGAGGTAGGTTCTTTACTCAGAGAGTGGTAGGGGTGTGGAATGGACTGCCTGCTGTGATAGTGGAGTCGGACACTTTAGGAACTTTCAAGCGGTTATTGGATAGGCACATGGAGCACACCAGAATGATAGGGAGTGGGATAGCTTGATCTTGGTTTCGGACAAAGCTCGGCACAACATTGAGGGCCGAAGGGCCTGTACTGTGCTGTACTGTTCTATGTTCTAATGGAATACTCTCCATGCCTGGATGAGTACAGCTCCAACAACACTTAAGAAACTCAACACCATTCAGGGCAGAGATATCCACTTGGTTGCTACCCATTCCACAAACATTCATTCCCTCCACCACCAACGAATAATGGCAGCAGTGTGTTCTATCTATAAGATGCACTGCAGGAACTCACCAGTGGTCCTTAAACAGCACCTTCAAACCCACGACCACTACCATCTAGGACAAGAGCGGCAGATACATGGGAACACCATCACCTGGCGGTTCCCCTCCAAGTCACTCACTATCCTGACTTGGAAATATATTGCCGTTCCTTCGCAGTTGCTGGGTCAGAATCTTGGAATTCCCTTGCTAACAGCACTATGGGTGTACCTACACCTCAGGGACTGCAGCGATTCAAGAAGGTGGCCCATCACCACCTTATGAAGGGCAACTAGGGATGGGCAATAAATGCTGGCCTGGCCAGCAACACCCACATCCCATTAATGAATAGAAAAAAAAACCTTGTTTATCAAAATCTATCTAGCTCAGCCTTAAAAATATACAAAGACTTCACCTCGTGAGGAAGGGCGTTCCAAAGACTCACAACCCTCTGAATGGATGACTCCTTATGTTTAAACATTGACCCATGGTATTAGATTCTGTCACAAGAGGAAATATCCTCTTCGTGCCACGTCAAGACCCCTCAAATCATCTCTTACTCTTCTAAACTCCAGCGGATACAAAGCTAGCCTGTCGAACCTTCCCTTCATAAGATAATCCACCTATTCCAGATATTAATGTAGTAAACCTTCTCTGAACTGCTTCCAACAAATTTGCATCTATATTTAAGTACAGAGACTAGTGCTGTTCACAATACTCCAGATGTGGTCTCACCAGTGCCCTGTACAACTGAAGCATAGCCTCCCTACTTTAATATTCAATTCCCTTCACAATAAATGATAAGATTCTATTAGGAGCACCCGGAGGAAACCCACGCAGACACGAGGAGAATGTGCAAACTCCACACAGACAGTGACCCAAGCCGGGAATCGAACCCAGGTCCCTGGAGTTGTGAGGCAGCAGTGCTAACCACTGTGCTACCGTCCCACCCTTTTTTCTTTGTACAGAAAGAGGCCATTCGGCCCATCGAGTCTGCACCGACCACAATCCCACCCAGGCCCCACCCCCATATCCCTACATATTTACCCACTAATCCCTCTAACCTACACATCTCAGGACACTAAGGGGCAATTTTTAGCATGGCCAATCAACCTAACCCGCACATCTTTGGACTGTGGGAGGAAACCGGAGCACCCGGAGGAAACCCACGCAGACACGAAGTGTGTCAGAAAAATCATTATTTTTAACGTTGCGATGTTACCGAGGGATTGTAATAACTCAGAATAATTAGAAAGAAACCCAACATGTCTATCAATGGATATGTGTGGGCCTCCTTAACAATGCAGAAAATTCCATCCTGAAATGTGTTTTTTGAAAAAGTGTATTTTTTTAAATGTTTGTTGTTTTGAGAATTCCATTCCAATTACGATGTGCTGAGGTTTCGAGTGAAGCAGAATGCGGTTTGGGACAACAACAACTTACATTTATGTCGCATTCCTAATGATCCAAAGCCACCCACAAGAGATTTACACCTATCAGAAAAGGATGCGCTATCACCAAGGAAATTTCTACTGCAACTAAATAGAGATCTTGAAAATTATGAAAGGCTTCGATTGAGTAAACGTGGGCGCAATCTGAGGGAACAAGTTCCAAGTGCTGAATGAGCACAAAAGTGGGATAGTTCCAGACTCATTTTTTGGGTGAATTTGAAAATGCAATCTTATGACACTTAGTGCAAAAAAAGTTCCAGGATATGATTCCTGCCAGCAGGGGGAGGGGTGGAGCCTGAGTTCACTGGGGAAGCTGGTTGCTGAGCTCAAGGGGTACCATTGAGCAGGCGCCCTAATCTACTGGGAGATCTCTTGCCGCCCATCCCCACCACCCACATCACGGACATCGGGACACCGCCTACCCATCCCACACCCATCAGCCACACCCCCCCCCACCCCATGGCCATCTGGCCCCCACACCCCCCCACTGGTTACCCCCAGTCTAACACCGCCCCACCCACCCCACATGTATCAGCAACGCCCCCCCCCCTCCCCCCCCCATGGACATCAGGCCTCCACATCTCCCACCGATTACCCCAGTCTAACTCCCCCTCCTGGACATCGAGACCCTCCCCCATGCAGCCAATCACCACCCCTTCTTCAGAGTTCTCTCCTTCCCACCCCAATCTCCCACGCTGGCAGAGTTCCCTCCCTCGCAGCCCAGCAGAGTTCCCCCCTTCCCTCCCCTGCCCATCATTGCTCCACAGGCTCCATCCCCACTCAGGCTCCATCCCCTTATCACAAACACAGTTATGGTATCTGGTGGGTAGTGCCAGGGTGCCCAGTGGGCCCTGCCAGGGCACCAGGTGGGCACTGCCTGGCACTTTTTCCTACTACCTGGGGGCTTCAATGGCCTCTGATCCCCCGGTAAGTGGAGACCATTCATGATTCTCACTGCGAAGAACCTTGACCAGTGAGTGGTTAAGGTAAGTGAGCCCGGACAATGAGCATGTCATGAATATTTAAACGGTTTTACGCCTTTCGGTAAAACAGGTCCGGTACGATCGGACGGGGTGAAAAACCAGGCACGTTTCTGATTTTCCGCCTCCCAGCTGAGCTTACCACCTCGCCTCGCCGAAGGTCGGGCAGAACGCGATTGTAAGATCGCACCCAGAGAGTTTTCATGGATAATTATTTTAAAAGTTAGTCATGAAACAAAGCTGTGAATCCTGGAATGCTGCATCACACCAAAGTTGACAAAGAACAAAGAAAATTACAGCGCGGGAACAGGTCCTTCAGCTCCAACCCTGCGCCGACCATGCTGCCCGACTTAACTAAAACCCTCTACCCTTCCGGGGACCGTATCCCTCTATTCCCATCCTATTCATGTATTTGTCAAGACGCCCCTTAAAAGTCACCATTGTATTTGTTTCCACTACCTCCCCCGGCAGTGAGTTCCAGGCACCCACCACCCTCTGTGTAAAAAATTTGCCTCGTACATCTCCTTTAAACCTTGCCCCTCGCACCTTAAACCTGTGCCCCCTAGTAATTGACTCTTCCACCCTGGGAAAAAGCTTCTGACTATCCACTCTGTCCATGCCCCCATCCAGAAACAAGTGTTAAATGATCAGTGAAGCAATGCAGAAAAGCACTGAGGCTGTAGAGTTGTGCTTTTTGAGGAGAATAATGAAGACATCTTGGGCAAGTCACACTCCCAGTGAAAAGGTGCTAGTAAAATCTGAGAACCAAAGAACTCTGCTGACTGAGATCAGGAAGAGAGAGTTGGAATTTATTGGGCAAGTGATAAGAAATCATGATTTAGAAAGTTTAATGCTGATGGGAAAGATCTGGCTCTGACGAAAGATCATCCAGACTCGTAACGTTGGCTCAATTCTCTCCCCACAGATACTATCAGTCCTGCTGAGATTTTCCAGCATTTTCTGTTTTGTCACCAAAATAATACCTGAGCTAAAAGGGTTGAAGCAGCCTCACCAACTAAACTTGCATTCCCTTGAGTACAAAAGTTTAAGTGGTGACCATACTGAGTTGTTTAAGATGATTAAAGAATTTGATAGTATGGGTGGAGAGAAACTATTTTCTCTACAGCGGGAGAATTCAGGGCAAGGGGGAGTAACCTCGAAATTAATGCGAGGCTGTTCTGGGGTGATATCAGATACAGTTCTACAAAACGTACTGGAAATCTCTCCCCAAAACTCTGTTGAGGCTGGGGGGGAGGGGGGGGGGTCAATTGAAAATTTCAAAACTAAGATTGATGGACTTTTGATGGGTAAGGGTATTGAGGGCTATGAAGGCAAGGTGGGTAAATCGAGTTAAAATACAGATCAGCCATGAACACACTCGAGGGGTTGAGTGCCCTTCTGTTCTTAACGTTCCTGATGATATCCGATGTTAACACTGGCCACTCAGGCTGGGAAAATGTTTATTTTATGACTTTGACTGGTCAGTGCGGCAGATATTAGGCTGTTGAATGTTTATATTATGCTGAAGTTTTGTAGATATTTCATTGCAAAATTATACAACAGAGAACAAAACTATTTGAGTTGATTATAACCACGTCCCACAATGGTGAGTGATATATTGTGGTTGAAAGAGGACCAGAGAGATGTGATTGATTCCAAGCTTAAAGAGTCTCAGCTATTCAGATAGTCTATTTACTTTAAAGCAGCTAGATTTAGAAGCAGTTAGGTAAGATGTATGCCGTAATGAAAGGGTTGGACAGCATCCCTATTGAGAGATTATTCCAGTTTAAAAGACTGAGAAGAATTAAAGGGAAAAGATTCAATTATGTAAGAGTAGGAATATACAGGATTTTGGGTAGTTCTTCTTTCCCCAGAGAGAATGGAGCCTCTGGAGTTGAATCTCCACACACTTTTAAATGGAACAGGACTGATTCCTGGCTAGGGTACAGAGTTGCCAACCCTCCAAGATTGGCATTTTGATTTGATTTATTATTGTCACATGTATTAGTATACAGTGAAAAGTATTGTTTCTGTGCGCTATACAGACAAAGCATACCGTTCATAGAGAAGGAAATGAGAGAGTGCAGAATGTACTGTTACAGACATAGCTAGGGTGTAGAGAAAGATTAACTCAAAGTGAGGTAGATCCATTCAAAAGTCTGATGGCAGCAGGGAAGAAGCTGTTCTTGAGTCGGTTGGTATGTGACCTCAGACTTTTGTATCTTTTTCCCAATGGAAGAAGGTGGAAGAGAGAATGTCTGGGGTGCGTGGGGTCCTTAATTATGCTATTTATTGTAAAAAAATTTTGAATGTTTCTCTACCAATCATAGAAATCATCAAATCCCTATAGTACAGAAGGAGGCCAGTCGGCCCATCAAGCCTGTACCGACAACAATCCCACCCAGGCCCTATCCCCGTTACCCCACATATTTACCCCACTAATCCCTCTAACCTATGCATCCTGAGGCATTAAGGGACAACTTAGCATGGCCAATCCACCTAACCCGCACATCTTTGGACTGTGGGAGGAAACCAGAGCACCCGGAGGAAACCCACGCAGACACGAGGAGAACGTGCAAACGCCACATAGACAGTGACCCAAGCGGGAATTGAACCTGTGTCTCTGATGCTGTGAGGCGGCAGTGCTAACCGCTGTGCCATCGTGCCGTCCCAAATATTGAAAATGGTGGGAAAAAGGTTGTTTGGCTGACAGTCACGCACCGCCCAGTGGGATGAGTCTTTTTGTTTTCCAATTGCCATCGGAAGGCAGTGCACCCCAGGATTCCCTTTCCTCTCTGTTTATAGTCAGTGCAGGTTAATTTTGTGCACCCCCCCCCCACCACTATCACTGTTATCATGAAATTGTGCAGTGAATTTAAGAGCAGACTTTGATGGATTTAAATAGACTATTATTTGTTCACACACTCAATCTGGAAAGGTCTATTGCTACATCAATCACAAAATACATGCCCTAAAAAGGTACAATTATAGAGAATGGTGCACCTCTGTAAATTTAAAACCAAACAGAATAGTTAACAGTTCACATGCTTTGGAGAGTCCAGTGAACAAGGGAGTTTTACTCACTCTGGAATTGATATTCAGCTAAGTTCGGATGGCTGGGGTCAAACCCAGATTAAATGTAATGTTCCTTTGAAGTTGATCATGTGGACAGGCCTCAGTGTTGTAACCCTGAGGTACAATTTCTTGCAAGCAAACTCATATCTGTTCGAAACAGGTTGGAGGTGGCTTTTAAAAGACTTTAACCCTCACAGGTCTTGAAAAGGCAGAATGGCACAGCCTTCCTCTGGTAGCTGTGATATTGTTGCTGGCATTCTGCAGACTGCCCAGTCAGAAGATAGTTTCGATCACATGCTGAATGGTCATTGATACAAAATTAAAGCAAATCATGGACTTTCGTGATGAAGAAGGAGTTTCAGTTACATGATCAAAAGCCATTGATATACTGTAGAAGGCAGATAGTGATCTTTAGAACTTCATTGTGGATACCCAGTCATGATAGTCCTCCTTTGTCACATGGCGGACCTAGAAACAGAAAGCCTGTGTCCCTGTGTTTTGGAGGAGACCTTGGCAATAGCGGGTGTGAAATTTCACAGAAAAGTGCTGTTTCGGCATGTCTTTTCAACGGAGATCCCCAGCCCATTTTAATTCAGCTTGGAAATTTCCAGAAAGCTTGCTTGGCTGTTGAATTTTCAAAACCCAGTAAGGAGTCTGACAAGACCAGGTTAAAGTCCAACAGGTCTATTTGGTAGCAAACGCCACTAGCTTTCGGAGCGCTGCTCCTTCATCAGGTGAGTGGGAGATCTCGGCATCTCCACATCAGAATTTTCAAAAGCCACTTGATTCGTTGACAGCCATCTTACAATTCATCAGGGTCCATTTTAAAAGGAATACATTTCATGTAATGTTACATATTACATGTGATATCTTCATGCCTGAACTGGCATGACAATCTAATATTCAAGTAATTTATAAAAATTTAAAAACACAGTGGTCCTAGCACCGAACCTTGAGGAACGTCTTTATCTACCTTCCTCCAGTCTGAAAAACAACCATTTACCACAATTTGCTGTATTCGGCCCTTAAGTCAATTTTTTTGTCGAAGTTGACATTGGCTCTTCTATTCCATGACCTCGATTTTATTAACCAGACTTTTATGTCAAAGGTTTCCTTAAAATCATTACTTTCCTTTCATCACCTTCTCTGTCATTTCATCCAAAGGTTCAATTAGGTTAGTCAATCACAATCTGCCTTTTACAAACTGTGTCGGCTCCACTTATTTAACTTAAACCTCCAAGTGCCCATCGAGTTTCTGTTTTCTGTATTGTTTCTAAAGCCTTACGCACCATGGATGTTAAACTGATGATTTGTAGTTACTAGAAATGTCCTTACACCCTTTCTTGAATATTCTCCAACTCTCTGGCACCTCCTCCATGTCTCGGGGAGATTGGAAGATTTTTGCAGCCATTCCAGTAACTCCAATCCCATTTCTTTTAGAAATCTGCAATACAATCTATCCAGATTTGGTGACCTATCCACTGAAAACATCCTTAGACGAGCTATCATTTTTCACCCTATCCATTACCTCTAACCTCTCCAGTTCAGCATCTTCTTCATCAGTAAATGCGGACACAAAATAGACATTAAGGATTCTCGCTGTGCCTTGTACTTCTTAGCATATATCACCGCTTCGTCCCTAATAGACTCCATCCTTAGCTAGGTCCAGTCATCATGGTGTTGGGCAGGCTTGATGTTCTTTCTGGTTGACTCCTATCCAAATTTGTATCTGGAGAAATTAATCTATCAAAGACTGCTTGATTATCCTCATGGCTCGTTTGGCAACTTTGTGGCCAAGTATGCCAATAGACCATAAAGATCAAGACATTTTCACTGTACATTGATCTCAAAGTTGCTGTCAGTAAGTTGCTACAACCTCACCTTAGCACCCCTGGGCTAGGAAGGAGATTTATTTACTCTTTCATGAGGTGTCACTGGCAAGGTCAGCATTTGTTGCCCATTGCTAATTGCCAGGCCTTTTCAGAGGGCAATTTGGGACTGAGCCACATGTAGGCCAGACCAGGTAAGGACAGCAGATTCCTTTCACTAAAGGGCTTTAATAAAACACATGGGTTTTTACAACAATCCATGAGAGGTGAGACTAGCTTTCAATTCCAGATTTTTTTTATTGTTAATATTAAATTTCAGGAGCTGCTATGGAGGGATTTGAACCCTTATCCCCAGAGCATTAGCCAGGGGCTCTGGATTATTAGTTCAGAGACATTCCCACTGCATCACCAACTCCTCGTTCCCCAATACAACTGTTGCTCTTGATTCTCCTGATGAATATTCAATGGTTCTCAGAACAATGCTCACAAATGTGGTTGTTGGGTGATTCGGAGATGTGATGGTGCCCTTTTCTCCAAATGAACAACAAGCTTGTCCACACTTACTATTGAGGGTCACAGCGAAAAAGGCACACCCACCACCTGGGTGGCACCGAAACCCATGTCAGTTGCTACCTTTAGGAGAGGGGGAGAGATGAAGAGAAGAAAATGAGACCTTCCTGCAATGAGACAAGAGGGTGGAAAAGAAGCTTGGTCAGACAGAAGTTATATCTTTATTCACCTCCATCCAACCAGCGTTGGATGGGAGATACAGCCTTCACATAAAGGGATTGATTAACTTTAGAGGTCAAGAGAAAAATTGCCGCTCAGTTAACTCCAGACAAGGTTTTGGCCAGAGATGCCATCTTACTGTTGTCACCATAATATTTCATCTTGAAAGGGGTGGGGGGGACTGAAGAGTGTTGTTTTTATGCAGTGAGTTTGTTATGATCTGGAGTGTACTGAAAGGGTGGTGAGAGCAGTCACCATGGTAAAAAAGGACTTTCAAAAGAGAATTGAATAAATATTTGGAAAGGAGGCATAGGGGGAAAGAGCAGGGACTTGTGACTAATTGGATAATTCTTTCAAAGATCCAACAAGTGCACAATAATCAGAATGGCTCCTTCTGTGCTGTGCCAAACTATGGTTGCTAACTCAAGCTCAGGATAGTGTGCTCATAAAGCCTCTAGTCTAGACGATTTATGAGAAAATTAAATGGACGTCTCAAATTGTATAAATTGCAAACGATTTTGGAGCCGTTCAGTTGGAACCGTTTTCCTTCATCCAGATTGTGTGAAATGAGGCATTCGGCAGAGTTCAGGAGCCTGGGCATTGACTGTTCATCAGATTCATTCCTTCATTTCTTTATGTCCTTTGAGATCTGTTTCAGGCTATTAATCCACATTCTAAAAGGAGATAGTAACAGCTCAGTGAAGGAAAAGGCTTAACCATGCAATCTTCAAATATAACTTCAAATAAACACTTCAGCATTGCTTAGCCATGATATTGGCAACTTGGACAAACAATAATAATTTCCTAATTTCCAAAGAAGTGCCAGTTGAGTGGATTAGCCATGCTAAATTGCCCCTTAATATCCAAAGATGTGAGGGTTGGGTGGATTAGCCATGGTAAATGTGCTGGGTAACGGGGATAGGACGGGGGAGGTGGGGGGGACGTGGGCTTGGATAAGGTGCTCTTTCAGAGAGTCAGTGCAGACTCGATGGACCAAATGGCCTCCTTCTGCACTGCAGGGATTCGATGGTTCTATGGTTCTAATTGCAATGGGATTAAAGGCATTTAGGGAGTGCATCAAACAATGGAATTAATCAGAGTTTCTCACTCCCTTGCCAAATGAAAACCTAAGATTTAAAAAAAGGCAGTCCCCTGGCTTTTCCCATTCTTACTCCTGACTATGGGGTTATCAAGGACACTGCACTGATCTAGTCTCCAAGAAAGGAAAAAAGAAAGACTTGCATCTCTATAGCACCTTTCATAACCTCAGGGCATTCCAAAGGACATTTCAGCCAATGAAGTGTCTTTGAAGTTTCATCGCTGCTGTAATGCAGGATACGTGGCAGTCAATTTACGCACAGCAAGCTCCCACAGCATGGTGTCAATGACCAATGTTTCCGCATTCCCATATTAATCTCCCTGCCATTCATGGCCAATCCTTCAGTTCCCTAGATTGTAAACTCTGCAATTCCCTCCCTAAACCTCTTAGGTGACACAGTGGTACAGTGGTTAGCACTGCTGCCTCACAGCACCAGGGACCTGGGTTTGATTCCTGACTTGGGTCACTGTCTGTGTGGAGTTTGCACATTCTCCCTGTGTCTGCGTGGGTTTCCTCCGGGTGTTCCAGTTTCTTCCCACAGTCCAAAAAATGTGCAGGTTAGTTGCATCGGCCATGCTAAATTCTCCCTCAGTGTACCCGAACAGGCGCCGCAGTGTGGCGACTAGGGGATTTTCACAGTAACGTCATTGCAGTGTTAATGTAAGCCTACTTGTGACACTGATAATTAAATAAACTTTAAACGTTTCCACCTCGCTCCCCTCCGTTAAGATGCTCTTTAAATCAAGATGTGCAGGTTGGGTGGATTAAACCAAGCTTTTAGTTATCTCACTTAATATCTTCTGTAGAGACATGAATCATTTCTGTGAAGCAACTTGAGACATTGGTTCTTCATTGGCATGAAGGGTGCTATATAAATGCAAGTTGTTGTAGTGCTGAACCCCATTCCCGGCCTGTGTCCAGAGCTGAAGATGGAGCATTATAAAATTGTATCTCTCATACCCTGGCTGGTTTACACTGAGCCCTGAGTGCTTGGTTACGAGCGTGGAGGAAGTGATTAGATGAGTCACATTATGAGGCAGTTATTCTGACAAAGTCAGAAATGCTGTGGGCCCGTCAATTGATATTGAAATGTAACATTTCAGTGAACTACTCACTCCCCTCTCCCAAGGAGAAAAAAACCCACCAGGCTGCTACACGATGGGCCTCTCCAGTAACCACATCTTATAGGTGTTGTTATAACAATTAACACTTTTCAATTTTAATGTCATATTTGTATGTGTATAACCAATTTAATTTGAAATTTTAATGTTAACTTATCTGAATAGTAATGGAAAGACAGAAGGAGATGGTTTCGCTCACTCACTTCCCTGACTGCTGCTGACTGTCCAACTTAATTTGTGTTCAGTTAAAATGCTTGGATAAAGGGAATATTACACTGATCTTATTTCTTTCTTGGCTCAGTTAGTGAAAACATCATTCAAGCAAGTCACATCGATCAAGAGGCCCAAGTCTGATTCCCTGGCTACACAGGAGTCACTGTGGTGATGGGGCACATGTACTACCCTGGTTCTTAGTGTCCCTGGGTTATGTAAAGGACAATCGGCCAGGGTTTGCGCTCCTGATCACCATCTAGAGAGCACAACTAGAAACTGCATGAACGAATAACCCGGCGGGTTCATCAACATGATACCAGAGCTAAAAGGGTTAAATGGTGAGAACTGTTTTTACAGACCGTCGGTGTGTATTCCCTTGAGTATAGAGGATTAAGGGATGATCTAACTGAAGTATTTAATATACTTAAAGGACTTAATGAGGGGTTAGAATGATCACTAACGAATTTGAGGAGAACTGGCACCCCTTCCAAGCACAAGCACAGAAAATCTCATAGAATATTTGCAATGACCTCACCGAGGCGCTTGAGATTGGCCTCTTGGAGTATGAGCTCCCTGATTGAGATCATGATTGCCTACCCTGGGGCTGGCAAAACTTGCCATAAACAGGTCCAGGTAGCGGGCAGCTGAGGGGATCGTCCAACCCGACTATCTGTCCCTCTACTGCTATCTTAGCGGTCAGGTGTCCCTGAAAAGGGAGCATGCGGTGTCCGAGGGCACCGTTCACACCTTCCGTGCCCGCTGGGCACCGCAGGGTGCATTGTTGACCCCTTTGCTCACATTTCGATTTGATGTTTTAAGTTTCCTTTTCACTTTGTCCTTTGTTTTGGGTGGGTCCCCTCCCTTTGGGAGCTGCCCCTTTTTAATTTGTCCCCTTGTTAATTTGATTTAGTTTATTTGGTTGGCCAAAAAGATTGATAATGGTTGCCTGCCCAATCAGGGAGCCTCACCTGTGTATATATTGAGGAGTGTCAGATCTACCGGCACTTCAGATTCTGACTTTGTATTTGAAGCACTCTTAGGAGAATCTTAGGAAATCTGGTGAAGTGACACTGACTCTTGGATTTATTTCAATAGTACACGTAACGAACCCAATGCCTTAGCATGAGTTAAGTTTGAGGAGCCTGTACATTTCTAGCATATAGTAAACACTGGGGGAGCTAAAGTAGGTTAAAAACATCCAGTGATGCTTTAAATCAGTTTTTAGCAGTTTGTTTCTCTCACACTTTCTCCTCAGACTCTATTTATTTATTTAGTCCTCAGACCTAATGGCAGCTAAGTGGTCGAGAGCAGCGTGCCAGTATGATGTGGCAATGTAGAGCCGGATCATCATAAAGGACGCACACAGGGATAGCCAGTGACTGCCCTCCCCCTGAACACAGCCAGGTCTCCCTGTCTGCCTGCCAGATAGACAGCAGGGTCTCCAGCCCACCTGAAAACAGCATTGTCCAGTATAAAACTATTTGAATGGCCACCCTGGATAGGGGAGGCGGAGAGAAACTATTTCCTCTGGTGGAAGAGTCCAGGACAAGGGCGGAATTACCTTGAAATTAGAGCAATGCCATTCGGGGCTGACCTTAGAAAGCTCTACATCGCACCAAAGGTAATGGGAATCTGGAACTAATTGTCCCCCAAACGTCCCACTACCAACCACCCACCACCCACCAGCCCCTAACCCCACCACACACCATTCCCCTGCACCTCCCCCCCTCTCCCCCTCAACTCCCTTGCCCATCACCATAGTGGCACAGTGGTTAGCACTGCTGCCTCAAAGTGCTAGTGACCTGGGTTTGATTCCAGCCTTGGGTGACTATCTATATGAAGCCTGCGTGTTCTCCCCGTGTCTGCGTGGGTTTCCTCCGGGTGCTCCGGTTTCCTCCCACACTCCAAAGATGTGCGGGTTAGGTGGATTGGCCATGCTAAATTGACCCTTAGTGTCCAAAGATGTGTACAGTAAGAAGTTTCACAACACTAGGTTAAAGTCCAACAGGTTTATTTGGAATCACGAGCTTTCAGGGCTCCGGCATTCAACTGGAGTGGGCACAGTAAGAAGTCTCACAACATCAGGTTAAAGTTCAACAGGTTTATTTGGAATCACGAGTCTTCGGAGCGCTACTCCTTCATCAGATGAGTGAAGAGGTGGGTTTCGCAAACATGGCATATATAGACACAGACTCAATTGCAAGATAATGGTTGGAATGCAAGTCTTGGATGGTTGGAAGACTCGCATTCCAACCATCATCTTGCAATTGTGTCTTTGCCTATATATGCCGTGTTTGTGAAATCTACCTCTCCACTCACCTGATGAAGGAGTAGCACTCCGAAAACTCGTGATTCCAAATAAACCTGTT
Organism: Mustelus asterias; assembly: GCF_964213995.1. Lineage (NCBI taxonomy): Eukaryota > Metazoa > Chordata > Chondrichthyes > Carcharhiniformes > Triakidae > Mustelus > Mustelus asterias. The sequence goes on from NC_135818.1 coordinate 19,494,538, forward strand.
AGGTTTTAACCTGATGTTGTGAGACTTCTTACTGTGCCCACTCCAGTCGAACACCGGCATCTCCACATCGAAGATGTGTAGGTGAGGGGGATTAGCGGGTTAGATACATGAGGTTATGGGGATAGGGTAGATAAGATGCTGTGTCGGTGCAGACTCAATGGGCCGAATGGCCTCTTCCTGCACTGTAGGGATTCACCCACCCCCACCCTGAGCCTGTCGAGAAAGTTACAGAAGTTGGGTGTCAATTGAAAATTCCTAAAGGGAGATTGGTAGATTTTTGTTAGACACAGGGGTTAGAACCAAGGCAATGGCCGGAGCTATGATCTAACTCAGTCATGATCTAACTGAATGGTCAAACAGGCTTGAGGGCCTGAATGGCCTCCTCCAGTTCCTATGTTCTCAGCTTCCTGGTATAAAAATTGGGTCGTGTCAATTTTGAGACACCCAAAAACTGAATAAAATTGGGCTCTGAACGTAATGCAAATGAGGAATTCAATATCTAAATTTGAATTGAGAAATGTGGATCGCTGGGAAGTGAAACAAAAAATCTGCACTAAGAACTATTAATAATTAATGATAAGATTCAAATTAAATTCAAATATCTTTCTTACATTAATTTAGCAATCATTCTGTTCTCGAGGAGAGCTGATCCTGTTTCTCTCCAATCAGAAACCTGCCACAAATCTGTATTCAGCACAATCAAACATGTAGCAGTAGAAGGCAGCAGGAATAAACACACTGACAGTAAATTCTACTCAGAAGCAGAAGTTTCAAAGGGCTTATTTGTACCATCAATTCAGAGAGTAAGTGTAATTGTCTATTTGATTAAAGAGCATCTTATAAATAAACTATTTGTGCAAGAAGTTCAAACTCAAATGATTGACTACAAATAACCCATTTCCGCATTGTTCTGAATGCTAATGATCCAACAGTGAAGTGGAAACTCAATTTAATGTTCTCAATTCTGACAGGAATGCTCATATAAAAATGCTGTAACAGTGAAACATGCATTTATACACAGAGCGAAACAGCCCGAGGTGCTTCACAGAGGCGGAAGAGAAAATGAAATGGATGACAAGCCAGAAGAGGAGATATTGGCAATTGTGGCTGAAAAGCAGCGAAAGGCAGGATCTAAATGTCAATTTTAATCGCCATTTGTGACCACGCTTTCAGTTGCCGAGGCCCTAAGCTGCGGGATCCTCTGCCTACATCTCTCCATTTCTCCACCTCACGATGCTCCTTTCAGACACTCCTTAAAATCTACCTCTTTGACCGAGCTTTTGGTGATCTGACCGAATGGGATGAATTTTCCTGTGCCACGGGAATCGTAGCAGGCAAGGGGCAGACCATCCCCCCGGGCAGGATTTTCCGGTTTCAGGGCAAGCACGGCCGGAATATCCTGCCCATTATCTCCTTATGTGCCTCGGCTTCATATTTTGTTTTATAATTGCCCCTGTGAGGCAATTTGGGAAATTTTATAATTTTGATTTGATTTATTATTGTCACATGTATTAGTACGCAGTGAAAAGTATTGTTTCTTGCGCACTACAGAGACAAAGCATGCCGTTCATAGAGAAGGAAAGGAGAGAGTGCAGAATGTAATGTTACAGTCATAGCTAGGGTGTAAAGAAAGATCAACTTAATGCAAGGTAAGTCCATTCAAAAGTCTGACGGCAGCAGGGAAGAAGCTGTTCTTGAGTCGGTTGGTACGTGACCTCAGACTTTTGTATTTTTTTCCTGGCGGAAGAAGGTAGAAGGGGGAATTTCCAGGGTGCATGGAGTCCTTAATTATGCTGGCTGCTTTGCCGAGGCAGCGGGAAGTGTAGACAGAGTCAATGGATGGGAGGCTGGTTTGTGTGATGGATTTGGCTACATTCACAACCTTTTGTAGTTTCTTGCGGTCTTGGGCAGAGCAGGAGCCACACCAAGCTGTGATACAACCAGAAAGAATGCTTTCTATGGTGCATCTGTACTAGTTGGTGAGAGTCATAGCTAACATGGCAAATTTCCTTAGTCTTCTGAGAAAGTAGAGGCGTTGGTGGGCTTTCTTAATTATGGTGTCAGCATTAACATGACATGACATGAACATAACATTAGCAGTGCCTCATAAATGAAAGTTGTTGCAAAGCAGAAGGTGGTGGAAGGGTTTCGGGAGGGAATTCTACAGAGTAGAATTGCAAGCAGCAAAAGGCATGCACACCAGGCCAGTATTTGAGGAACAAAGAGTTCAGGAGGAAGGGTTTCAAGGACAGAATGCCTTACACCGAGGGCAAAGGTCAAGAAGGGATTGCCACACAGGAGGAAGATTTTAAATTGACCATGCTGGGTTGGAAGCTCATGTAGGTCAGGGAAGGGAGAGATGAATGGTGATTGAGAGTTTGGTGTGGGATTGGTTCATGCAAGATGGGAGGACAACCAGGAAGGTAGTGGAATAGTTGAGCCTGGAGGTAACAGGGGTAATGGGTGGAATGTGGCAATGAGTGGTGATTGTTGATCCTCTGGGGGGATGGGGGTAAGTAGAATGGGAAGAAAGCTGGGGGAGGTTGGTCCCCAGCTGTACAAGAAACTTGGCAAGAAATGAGCACAGAACAGTTGGAGTCGTTTCTAAGGAGACCATGACAAGTGTCTCACTGGGACTGTGAGATAGATAGGCACCGAGTTTGGCTTTGGGCTTATTCAAGTGGGTTTCAAGCCTGGGGTGGTGGAGGGGAGAGAAGGAAATCATGTGATAATGGCTTTATGATAGGGATTGGCTGGCGCTAAAATGGTCTCTGGAAGATCAGGTGACCTTCTGTTTGTGGTTTCCAGGCAGATCGAGACAACAGGCTGAATTTTCATTCACAAGGGGAGCCTGATTCCCAACTCGGCCTGCCCGCCACAGGAGAAAGTGCCAGGAAAGAGGGGATTGTCATTCCAGGGGTTGGGAGGGGAGGGAGAGTTGGAGAGAGGTGCACACTGCAGTTGGGCCAGCCGACACAAGAAAAGGTTCAGAGGCAGCGAAAGGGGCTATTGGGTACAGAGGTGGGCTGTTTAAGAACCCCATCTCAGTGCGAAGGGACTTTATCCCAGTTAAAATAAAACAGAAAAGCCTTTCAACCCTCAACTCTCACAACCTCTCATCCTCACACACTCCCCATAGAATCATAGAATAGAATCCCTACAGTGCAGAAGGAGGCCATTCGGCCCATCGAGTCTGCACCAACCACAATCCCACCCCGGCCCTATTTCCGTAACCCCACATATTTACGCTGTTAATGCCCCTGACACTAGGGTCGATTTAGCATAGCCCATCAACTTAACCCACACATATTTGGACAGTGAGTGGAAACCATAGCACCCGGAGGAAACCCACGCAGACACGGGGAGAATGTGCAAACTCCACAAAGACAGTAACCCGAGGCGGGAATTGAACCTGGGTCCCTGGTGCTGTGAGGCAGCAGTGCTAACCACTGTGCCACCGTGCCACCCATGCCTCATCCATGCCACCTCATGCCCCCCAATGCCAAGCTATGCCCCCACCACTTGTCTCCCCCTACCACCATGGCCCTTCATGCACTTTACACATAAATGTGATGTTTAAATGCCCATTGACCCACTATTCACTAAATAGAACCAATCGGATGTGTAAAAAAAGCTCCAAAAAAGCCATTCAATCATTAATTTCCATTATGTTACAAAAAGTCCTTTCTCTCCTGACAGGGGGGCTGGGAGACAGCATAAAATCCTGGCCAAACTAATGGATGAAGCACCTTTCCTATCAGCCCACTGATGTTCAAGAAAGAGTCTGAACTGGGAAGGATGAAGTAATAATGTATCTGTTACAACTCCCCTTTAATTCAACCATGGGACTGGATTTTACAGTTTGCTGGGGAGAGGGTTGAAGGTGAGGATGGATGGGGGGGATTGAAAATTGGGCAACATGTCATGGGTACAATGGTCGAACTGAAGTCCTTAAGTGGCCAGTTAGGGATTTTAACCCGAAGTGACAGGTGACTGACACCAAGTTTCACTGGATGGGCTGGTGGCCATTCAAGGGGGTTGGTGCCTACTTTATGAACTCTCTGTGTCCAGCAGAAGCAGCAACACCCCCCCTCCCACCGCACCCCCCCCCCCACTTCCCAAACATTCTTCCCAACATTGCATTTCTCCCTACCCCTTACCCTGCCCCACTGATTCCCCCACAACCCCACCCCCACCCCCACCCCTCAATCCCCCCACCCAACCGCCACCCCCCCACCCACCCCCCACCCCTCACCTCCCACCCACCCCCAAAACCCCGCACCTTCCCATCCACCCCCACCCACCCCCCAACCCCCACCCACCCCCAACCCCCCCACCACCCACCCCCCACCCCCACACACACCCCCACCCACCCCCCCCACAACCCTCCATCCCCCACAACCCGCACGCCCCCCACATCCCCACTTCCACCCTCCCATCACCCACAACCCCCACCCCCCCCGCACCCCCCTGCAACCCCCCCGCACCCCCGCCCCCCCCCCCCCCCCCCCCGTCCCAGCAAGACCTTCTGTTTGGGCTCCAGTGCAATTTGCTTCCCTCTGGGACTGCTGCAGTCCCAGCAGTGGCCATTGCTGCTGTTGGCGCTGTTGGAACCTGAGAGCTGCCGGCCAGTTGATTGGTTGGCAGCTCTGAGAGGCAGATGGAAACGGAAGGCCCACCTCAAGCCAGCTAACAGCCTAATGTCCGGTAAATGGCTGTGGCGTGAGCCTGGAAAATAGTTTCTCCTTAAGTTTATTTATCAGTGACACAAGTAGGCTTACATTAACACTGCAATGAAGTTACTGTGAAAATCCCCTCAGTTCTTGCTGAGCAGTCCTCTATTTCTAAGCTTCTCCCTCTTCTCAATACTTGCCTTCATCAGTCTCAGCTCCAGCTGGCATTCCAGTCACCCAACAACGGTGGGAGGATGAACATTTCTTTAACAAACGCTATTTTCAAGAACAGTTTGTGAGGGTCTGACAAATATGGCTGCAATAATCAGTCAGTCGGCACCTGCTCTCTTCAAAATGGTGCTGTGGGGTCTTTTGCATCCACCTGAGACAACAAATGGAACTCAGTCTAAAATGACATCCAAAAGACAGCACCACTGACAGTGCAGCACTTGTTGAAGTGTGAATAATGTAAGAGATTCCCTGGCAGTGTTTCAAACACCAAGTTATCCCCAATATCCTGGTCAATATTTACCCCTCAAAACAGTAACACTGAAAACAGATTATCAGGGCATCATCGCATTGGGACTAGTGAGAGCTTTCTCTGTACAAATTGGTGGTCACATTACATTAGTATACTTCAAGCGTACTTCCTGAAGTCATGAAAGGCTGTGGAAACACAAATCTTATTGGCAACACGGTGGCACAGTGGTTAGCACTGCTGCCTCACAGCGCCAGGGACCCAGGTTTGATTCCCAGCTTTGGTCACATGGAGTTTGCATGTTCCCCCGTGTCTGCGTGGGTTTCCTCCGGGTGTTCTGGTTTCCTCCCACAGTCCAAAAGACGTGCTGGTTAGGTGAACTGGCCGTGCTAAATTCTCCCTCAATGTACCCAAGCAGACGCCGGAGTGTGGCGACCAGGGGATTTTCACCGTAACTTCATAGCAGTGTTAATGTAAGCCTACTTGTGACAATAATAAATAAACTTTAACTTTAACATTTTGTTCCATTCAGTCCAAAGATGTGCGGGTTAGGTGAATTGGCCATGCTAAATTGCCCCTTAGTGTCCCAAGATGTGTAGGTTGAGGGAATTAGTGGGGTAATTATGTAGGATTGGGCCTGGGTAAGATGCTCTGTTGGATAGTTGATGCAGACTCAATGGGCCGAATGGCCTCCTTTTGCAGTGGAGGGATTCTATGATTTGGCATGCAGCTGGCAATCTGTGCACTCAGCACCATCTACTGGCCGCAGTCAGAAACTGCACTGTAGGTTGGGTACGGAAATAAATAAGTTTACATACCTTAATTTAAATAACACTTTGAGAGTAAAGATGTGTGAGATTTTTAAACCTAGGGAGGAGAGAGTAGTTTGCATTCTCCCTCTCAGTCTCTTTGATCTCCTTATCCTCGTACATGTAGTTACTTTAAAAGACGGATCCTATGATTGTGTGATCAGATCAGACTGGGGCTCAAGGGGATGCAGACCGGCCTTCCTTCTGAGATTCTTCCAAAGAAAGAAACCTTACACAAAAGCCAGAACTCCTCTGACCTGTACATTAGCTCAGGTAAACTAAAGAAGCATAGAGTTTTACAATGCAGCAAAAAACCCTTCTAATCTAAACTCTTTTGGGCAGAGTTTAGTGGTCTTTGTCACTGCCGGATTAATGGGACCATTAATGGATTGGGAATCCGATTTACTTATTAGCGAGCTTTTCCAGAGCAGTGGCTTTAACAGCTCATTTCCAGAAGGCAGGCGAGTTGATGCATCCATTCTGTCAAAGGAAGGATTTCCAATTAAAGAAATCACAGCGTGGGCTACGAAGACTCGCCTGCACATGGATTCCTGAGGTTGCAGTAGGAATGGGGTGGAGATCTGCTCGCCCCTCACAGCTCTCACTCTGACCATGATGTCCTGCTGTGGGATCTGAGGGGCTGCAGTGAGGGGAGCACCCCCAAGGAAAGGAGGAAGAGGACAACCTCTCCAATCAATAGGAGTGGATGAAAGTGTCCATGGAAGTCAGTAGCAGGAGTGTGGTCCTTCCAACCTGGAAACAGTGCACCAAGAGGATCCAGTACCTCAGGAGGGCAGAAAAGGTGAATCCATTACGCAAACCAGCCTCCCATCCATTGACTCTGTCTACACTTCCCACTGCCTCGGCAAAGCAGCCGGCATAATTACGGACCCCACGCGCCCCGGACATTCTCTCTTCCACCTTCTTCTGTCGAGAAAAAGATACAAAAGTCTGAGGTCACGTACCAACCGACTCAAGAACAGCTTCTTCCCTGCTGCCATCAGACCTTTGAATGGATGTACCCTGCATTAAGTTGATGTTTCTCTACACCCTGGCTATAACTGTAACACTACATTCTGCACTCTCTCCTTTCCTTCTCTATGAACGGTATGCTTTGTCTGTATAGCGCGCAAGAAACAACACTTTTCACTGCATACTCATATGTGTGACAATAATAAATCAAATCAAAATCAAATTAAATCATAACATTTCCAGGTGCCAAGACGGCCCCGACCCATCCCAGTACTCTCCCAGGCACCTCACATCCCAGATAGGCAGCCAACTATTGGTTTGCGTGATGGATTGGGCGACATTAACAACTTTTTGTAATTTCTTGCGGTCTTGGGTGGAGCAGGAGCCAAACCAAGCTGTGATACAACCAGAATGAATGCTTTCTATGGTGTATCTGTAAAAGGTGATGAGAGTCGTAGCTAACATGCCAAATTTCCTTAGTCTTCTGAGAAAGTAGAGGCGTTGGTGGGGCTTTCTTAACTATAGTGTCAGCATGGGGGGCCAGGACAGGTTGTTGGAGATCTGGACACCTGAAAGCTTGAAGCTCTCGACCCTTTCTGCTAATACATGTGACAATAATAAATCAAATCAAATCAAAGCAAACGAAATCAAAATCAAAATCATTCATCCTCAGCCTACTACCCTCTCACTCCCATGCCTCAAAGTCACCATCCACAGGTGTTGTCCTTCCCTCCTCTGCACACAAGCCATGATCAACATTCACACCTCCCTCCAGAAAATGCACATAACTTGGTGAGAGGCAGGGACCTGGGCCCTGCGTGGGGTTGGACGTGCGGGCTGTATGGCTGGGGTTGGCCCTCGAGGGAAAGAAATCTTATTGGCCACAGGAATTGTGTGCCCACCTTATCCATGTGGGAAGAGATCTTGTTCCAGGAGGTTGTAGATGTCAGCTACAACTTGCTGTGCGAATCTGAGCCTCCTGAGACACTCATTCTCAGACATGTTGAGAGTTGATTCTCTGGGCCTGATTTTACCATCAAGTTGTGCCCATTTCCGGGCACAAAAACTTGGTAAAGTCGGGCATGAGGCAAGTAGCGTGATCCGTGCCCGCCTCTGTGCCAGTTCCTCCTTTACCAAGGCCCCAGTTCCCCCTTTACCACCGCGTTGGCCCATCCAGAATCAGCGCGAAACAGATATGCTCTACAAAAGTCCGATTCAGGCGCTCCGGGTAGTGAGGAGGTAAGAGCTGAGTGTCCAGTGGCTCTCTGCTTGAGATCGGCGGGGGGTCCGCTGCCACTCTGCCTGTGATCAGTGAGGGGAAAGCGAGGGTCCGCTGCCACTCTGCCTGTGATCAGTGAGGGGAAAGCGAGGGTCCGCTGCCACTCTGCCTGTGATCAGTGAGGGGAAAGCGAGGGTCCGCTGCCACTCTGCCTGTGATCAGTGAGGGGAAAGCGAGGGTCCACTGCCACTCTGCCTGTGATCAGTGGCGGGGGAAGAGGGGGTCCGCTGCCACTCTGCCTGAGATCGTTGGGGGGGAAGGGGGGAGGGGCTCACGATCAGTCTGGGTGGCACAGGGGGTGGGGGGAATAAGGGGGTCAGTAATGTTGTGGGGATGGGGCAATTTATGTGGGGGCCAGGGGGAGGCATTATCCGGCCTGGGAGCGATGCGATGTGGCAGGGGAGCCGCATTCTATCATTTTTTTCTCCGCATGCGCAGTTGGAGGCGCCGATTGGAGCTGCGGGGATTCGGGCGCATTAAGCCCCGCCCACAAGCTTGTGCAGCGCGATTCGGAATTGCTGATATTTTTCCAGGCACAGTGTGTATGGGGGCACCTGAGAACGGGTCTGTTTGCCCAGCACTTAGAATTAAAATGGTAAAATAGGGCTCTCTGTGTGTCCACCCTGTATTGGGAGTCTCACTTCTTTCCCGGTGGATCTCAGTGTCCATCCCTCTGCCCTGTGGGGAGGTGTTTGTCTGAGGAGAAGGCAGCTGGTGCTGCTGTTGGTGTTGTTGACAGTGCTGTGGCCTTATCAGAGGTGGGAGACAGAGCTGCATAAGCTGCTTCCAGGTAAAAGCTGACATCAGGGAACTGCAGCGGAAGGTGAGTGAAGTGCTAGACAGGTGAACTGGCTTACAAGAAGTTGGCAATCACCTGTCAGTCAGTGAAAGCATTCCCTGAGAGTGCTTTGTACCTCAGACTGTCACCCGGCCATAGCTGGAGCTCTTCAGTGTGACTAACGAAAGCCTGCCCAGCCTGTCAGTTCCACTGAAAACGCTGGGCACTCAGTGACCCTGACAAGTTGTGGATGTGGGGAAACAGTTGCACTCATGTCACAGTGAGCAAAGTGGTTAGCACTGCTCCTTCACAGCACCAGTGGGACCCGGGTTCAATCCCCGGCTTGGATCACTGTCTATGTGGAGTTTGCATGTTCTCCCCATGTCTGCGTGGGTTTCCTCCGGGTGCTCCAGTTTCCTCACACAGTCCAAAGATGGGCTGGTTAGGTGGATTGGCTATGCTAAATTGCTCCTTAATGTCAGGGGGACTAGCTAGGGTAAAATGCATGGGGTTATGGGGATAGGGCCTGGGTGGGATTGTGGTCGGTGCGATCTCGATGGGCCGAATGGCCTCCTTCTGCACTGTAGGATTCTGAACCTAGAATCAAAGGCTAAACAGTTCATAAATGACTTTCTAATTACTTTAATTACTTACCTGACTGATCCAAGGGGATCTTTCCTTCAGTCTTCCTCCAGTGAAACCAGGAAGAGGGTTGGATGATGTTGGGATTCTGACCTGACATCAATTGCAGGGGATTATCTCCTTGACTGCACCCTAACCTACCTCCCATTCCCCATGTTAAAGCTAACAAATGTGGTTCAGACTGAATACGTTACTCGTGGTGCCCCCCAGTGGTCACTCCTGGGACCACCACTCTTTGCTATCTATATTAATGAGCGATGCGCCGAATATGGTTCGCAAGTTCCAGACAGCGCCAAAGTCCATACTAGCTTCATACGGTGGGGAAAGACAATCACATACAGTCAGGAGAGATACAAGCTATGGGGAGGCAATGGCCTAGTGGTATTATCACTAGATTACTAATCCAGAAACGCAGCTAATGTTCCGGGTTCAAATCCCACCACGGCAGATGGTGGAATTTGAATTCAATAAAAAAATATCTGGAATTAAGAATCTACTGATGACCATGAAACCATTGCCGATTATCGGAAAAACCCATCTGGTTCAGTAATGCCATTTAGGGAAGGAAATCTGCCATCCTTACCTGGTCTGGCCTACACGTGACTCCAGACCAACAGCAATGTGGTTGACTCTCAACTGTCCTCTGAAATGACCTTGCAATCACTCAGTTGTATCAATCAAGGGCAACTAAGGATGGGCAATAAATGCTGGCCAGCCAGTGATGCCCGTGTTCCACGAATGAATTTAAAAAAAGAATGATTCCTAGCTTAAATATCCTATTGTTTAGTCATGACACACTAATCATTGCGAGCCAGAGGCAGGCACGATGGCCTGATCTTTCCTGCCCATCAATTCTTTGAGCTATTATGTAACAATTCTGGTCATGGGTGGAATTACAGATGTCTTTTGAACAGGGAGCTGAGTGCTGATCCATAGAAACTTGTTTTTATAAGAAGCAGACCCTGTGTTGAAAGCAACCAGCACCGCAAGAGGAGCTTGAGATTAGAACAGCGATTAAACAGCTGCTCAAGACTTGGGTCACTGTCTGTGTGGAGTCTGCATGTTCTCCCTGTGTCTACAGGGAGAGAAACGATTGAATATCCACAACTGGACTGCAGGAAGATGAAGAGATGGAGTGCACAGAAATAAACCAGCCTTTAAGAGTAGAGTTGAGAAAGAGGACTTAATGGGATCAGGCGCAAGGGTGAATGTATAAGTAAATAATGGCATTTAAATTAAGATATCGGGGGTTTTAACTCCACTTATGTGGTACCACCACCTGATCAGTGAGGAATGAGTGGGTGAGCAGTTAAAATGGAGAGGCTCAATTTCCCCACTCCACTTCCCCTGTTCTCAAACTTAAAGTATTTCGCAAAAGAATCATAAGGATGGTGAGGAAAAACCATGGAGAGTTGTTATGATGTAAGGTTTATTTATTAGTCACAAGTAGGCTTACATTAACACTGCAATGACGTTACTGTGAAAATCCCCTAGTTGCCACACTCCGGCGCCTATTCGGGTACACTAAGGGAGAATTTAGCATGGCCAATGCACCTAACCCGCACGTCTTTCAGACTGTGAGAGGAAACCGGAGCACCCGGAGGAAACCCATGTAGACACAGGGAGAACGTGCAGACTCCACACAGACAGTGACCCAAGTCGGGAATCGGACCCAGGTCCCTGGCACTGTGAGGCAGCAGTGCTAACCACTGTGCCACCATGCCGCCCCTAAAATTCACAAGCTCCCCGTCGGGGAATTGAACCCCGGTCTCCCGTGTGGCAGGCGGGGGTACTAACTACTATACTAATGAGGATCTGGAACACTAGCAGCCCCACAGTCAACAACCCAGCTTCAAGTGTATAAAAATGTCAAATACAAACATAAGACAGCTATAATGGAAAGGTGGAGTGAGCACTTTGCTGAGATCCTCAACAGAGACTCTCACATCTCAACAGATCCTCTGCACCAACTTGAGAAGTTGCCTGAGAAAGGAAACCCATCTCTTCCTCTTTCTCCAGATGAGTGATGAAGGCAATCCAATCAAACAAACAAGGCAAAAACCCTGGTCCAGACATTTCCCTGCACAGGTTTGGGAATGTAATTGCACAGAGCTCATTTACAAACTCACAGCCATCTACAAGAGCATCAGGGATCAGGAAAATGTTCCACAGGACCTCAGGTACGCCAACATAGTCAGCCTCTGGAAGCAGAAAGGATCCAAAATTCCATGTATCAGCTATTGAGGAATAAGTCATCTCTCAATCTTTGGAGAGATCCTCACAAAGTTCTGTTAAACCATGTAGACAGCCTCATGGCCGATTTCCCCTGGAATCACAGAGTGGTTTTAGAGCTACCACAAGATAACCAATATGGTGTTTGTACCAAGACAACGCCAAGGGAAGTGCCTGTGCTGAGATGTTCAAGGCCTTTGTGGTAACTAGTAGCGTAAAGCAGGAATACACTGTGACTGCCCAACTCTTCAATCTCTTTGCTGCACTGCTAAAGGAAGCCACCAGAGACATAGCTACAGATGATTGATGAGGGTAGGGCAGTGGATGTTGTGTACATGGACTTCAGTAAGGCCTTTAACAAGGTCCCTCATGGCAGACTGGTACAGAAGGTGAAGCCATATGGGATCAGAGATGAGCTGGCAAGGTGGATACAGAACTGGCTCAGTCATAGAAGACAGAGGGTAGCAGTGGAAGGGTGCGTTTCTGAATGGAGGGCTGTGACAAGTGGTGTTCCTCAGGGATCAGTGCTGGGACCTTTGCTGTTGGTAATATATATAAATGATTTGGAAGAAAATGTAACTGGTTTGAGTAATAAGTTTGCGGACGACATAAAAGTTGGTGGATTTGCGGATAGTGATGAGGACCATCAGAGGATACAGCAGGATATAGATCGGTTGGAGACTTGGGCGGACAGATGGCAGATGGAGTTTAATCCGGACAAATGTGAGGTAATGCATTTTGGAAGGTCTAATACAGATGGGAAATGCACAGTAAATGGCAGAACCCTGATAGATAGAGGGATCTGGGTGTACAGGTACACAGGTCACTGAAAGTGGCAACGCAGGTAGAGAAGGCAGTCAAGGCATATGGCATGCTTGCCTTCATCGGCGTTTAAAAATTGGCAAGTCATGTTGCAGCTTTATAGAACCTTAGTTAGGCTGCTCTTGGAATATAGTGTTCAAATCTGGTTGCCACACTACCAGAAGGACGTGGAGGCTTTGGAGAGGGTACAGAAAAGATTTACCAAGCTGTTGCCTGGTATGGAGGACATTAGCTATGAGGAGAGGAGTTTTTGGTCGGTGCAGGCTTGGGGGGGCCGAATGGCCTGTTCCTATGCTGTAATTTTCTTTGTTCTTTGAGAGGTTGGAGAAACTTGGTTTGTTATCACTGGAGGATGGAGGTCGAGGGGCGACCTGATAGAAGTCTACAAGATTATGAGGGGCATGGACAGAGTGAATGGTCAGAAGCTTTTTCCCAGGGTGGAAGAGTCAATTACTAGGGGGCATAGATTTAAGGTGTGAGGGGCAAGGTTTAAAGGAGATGTACGAGGCAAGTTTTTTACATAGAGGATGGTAGATGCCTGGAACTTGCTACCGGGGAAGGTGGCGGAAGCAGATACGATAGTGACTTTTAATGGACGTCTTGACAAATACATGAATAGGATGGGAATAGAGGGATATGATCCCCGGAAGAGTTGAGAGTTTTAGTTCAGTCGGGCAGCATGGTCGGTGCAGGCTTGGAGGGCCAAAGGGCCTGTTCCTGTGCTGTAATTTTCTTTGTCCTTTGTCCTTTATTCTTGGGAAGCAATGGGGTGAAAAATTATCCGGGGGTAGGCAGGTTGCAGATTTAAGGTTTTTATCAGTTCAGCCATGATCTTATTGAATAGCGGAGCAGGCTCGAGGGGCTGAATGGCCTACTCCAATCCCTTGTTAACTCTTTTCTTCTTTAAATATTTATAAAAATTCTTACTCACTATTTTTTATATTTCTGGCTAGCTTTCTCTTGTACTCCAGTTTCTCCCCCCTTATTAATCTTTTAGTCATCCTGTTCCTTATATTCTGTCCATATCTCCTGACCTGCCACCTGTCTTTAACAATTATATGCATTTAACAATTATATGCGTTTTCTTTTCTTTAACTTTAATTTTCTAGTTAACCATGGATGGGTGAGTCAATCCTTTGGACTTTTTCTTACTCATTGGAATGTATCTATTCTGAATATTCTGAAATATTCCCTTCAATATTTGCCACGCTGTTCTATTGACCTATCGCTTAACCTAATTTTCCAATTCACTTTAGAATCATAGAATCATAGAACTCCTACAGTACAGAAGGAGGCCATTCAGCCCATCAAGTCGGTAGTGACCACAATCCCACCCAGGCCCTATTCCCGTAACCCTACACAAATACCCTGCTAATCTCCCTGACACTTGGGTCAATTTAGCAAGGCCAATCAACCTAACCTGTGCATCTTTGGTCAGCTTTAGCCAGCTCAGTTTTCATTCCCTCATAATTGTCCTTACTTAAGTTTAAAAAATAATTGTCCTCACTTAAGTTTAAAAAATAGCCTCAGACCCACTCCTCTCCCTCAAACTGAATGTAAGATTTAATCATACTATGGTCGGCGCCTTCACTGTGAGATCATTAATTATCCCACCTCAAGGCACAATAACTAGGTCTGGTATAGCCTGCTCTCTGGTTGGCTGTAGAACAAGCTGATCTAAGAAACTATCCTGAAAACATTCAATGAACTCCTCATTTCGGCCACTTTTGCCCATTCGACTTTTCCAGTCTATAGGCGGGATTCTCGGCCTCCCAGCCGTGTGTTTTCCGCCGGCAGGTGGTGGCAAGTTGTTTGCTAGTGGCGGGACTCTCTGGTCCCGCCACTGTCAATGGGAATTCCCATTGACGTCACCCCACACCGGCGGGAAAGCCGCGGGCACTGCCAGCAGGACTGGAGAATCCCACCAGCGTGAACAGCCGGAGAATTCTGACCTATATGTAGATTAAAATTTCCCATGATTATCACCATACCTTTCTGACGTGCTCCAGTTATTTCTTCCTTTATGCTCCACCCTATCACATGGTTACTGATAGAGGGCCTGTACATGACTCCCACAAGTGGCTGCTTGCCTTTACGATGTCTCATTTCTACCCAAATCGCTTTCATATCCTTGTTTCCTGAACTTAGGTTATCCCTCTCTTTTGAGCTAATAGCATCAATAACAGAGCCATTTTCCCACCTCTTCCTTACTTCCTGTCCTTTCTAAATGTCCTGTACCCTTCAGTATTCAGGTTCCAATCCATACTATCCTGCAATTTATTTATTTCTATGTCCACTCTCAGTTCATTTGTTTTGAATGTTATGTGCATTCAGATACAAAGCTTTTAATTTTATCCTTTTATTCTTTTTATAACCTCTGGTCTCATCCGTAGATTTACTGTTATCCCTTCCTGTCATGGGTCTGTTTTTCATTTCTTGTAATAATACATTTCTCTTTTGCCTTGTCGCTGCTGTTTTATTTACCACATCCTCCCAAACTTCATCCCTTCCCTCAGTCCACTGGGCCTCTGTCTCACTCAGGCCAAAGTCTCCCCTCACTGCTCACGCACTTCCTAATAATTGGAGCGACTTTAGGAGAGAATTCCAAGGCAAGACCTTCAAAAGCAAAGATTGGAAACACTCTTGAGAGGTGGAGTTTCAGTGAGATTGGTTTGATTTGATTTGATTTATTATTGTCACATGTATTAACAAAGAACAAAGAACAGTACAGCACAGGAAACAGGCCCTTCGGCCCTCCAAGCCTGTGCCGCTCATTGGTCCAACTAGACCATTCATTTGTATCCCTCCATTCCCAGACTGCTCATGTGACTATCCAGGTAAGTCTTAAACGATGCCACCACCCTACTTGGCAGCGCATTCCAGGCCCCCACTACTCTCTGTGTAAAAAAACGTCCCTCTGATATCTGAGTTATACCTCGTCCCTCTCACCTTGAGCCCGTGACCCCTCGTGATCGTCACCTCCGACCTGGGAAAAAGCTTTCCACTGTTCACCCTATTTATACCCTTCATAATTTTGTACACTTCTATTAGGTCTCCCCTCATTCTCCGTCTTTCCAGGGAGAACTAGCCCAGTTTACCCAATCTCTCCTCATAGCTAAGACCCTCCATACAAGGCAACATCCTGGTAAACCTTGTCTGCACTCTCTCTAAAGCCTCCACGTCCTTCTGGTAGTGCGGCGACCAGAACTGGACGCAGTACTCCAAATGTGGCCTAATCAGCGTTCTATACAGCTGCAACATCAGACTCCAGATTTTATACTCTATACCCCGTCCTCTGAAGGCAAGCATACCATATGCCTTCTTCACCACCTTCTCCACCTGTGCTGCCATCTTCAAGGATTTGTGGACTTGCACACCTAGGTCCCTCTGTGTTTCTATACTCTTGATGGCTCTGCCATTTATTGTATAATTCCCCCCTACATTAGTTCTTCCAAAATGCATCACTTCGCATTTATGTATTAACGTACAGTGAAAAATATTGTTTCTTGTGCGCCATACAGACAAATCATACTGCTCATAGAGAAGGAAAGGAGAGAGTGCAGAATGTAGTGTTACAGTCATAGCTAGGGTGTAGAGAAAGATCTGCCTTTGGGCAGAGTAGGAACCATACCAAGCTGTGATACAACCAGAAAGAATGCTTTCTTTGGTGCATCTGTAGAAGTTGGTGAGGGTTGTAGCTGACATGTTAAATTTCCTTAGACTCCTGATAAAGTGGAGGAATTGGCAGGCTTTCTGAACTGTTTGAACCACATCACAACCTTTGAATTGTGAAATAGAGAGTCAGCTGGAGCCTTTTTGACTGAAAGCGTAATCTGCTTCACTGTTCCAAAAATATATTTGTTTGGTTCTTGGTAGCCGAGCAACACCAGAAGTCTGAACAATAAATCAACCCAGTTTGCTCGGTGCAGTGTTACACGGTCACTGGACCTCATATTCATAGCAATTGATCTTTTCTTCTTTTGCTAATTTCAGGGTTTTGAACATTGACAATTATCTGCTCTCTTGCCCTCTCTTTGAAACTTCTTAAACTAAGGGCAGTGTTTTAAACAAGTATTAACCCATGTTTCCCAAACACTCAGCTACATGTTCTTCAATCTCCACACAGTTCTTTTTAATCCATAAAAGCAAACCTTTCTCTCATTCAACAGAGTGCATATTTGAATGTTGAGCTCAAAACGTTGGAGTGTAATGCAGATGTTTCACTTACGGGAGTTGTTGCTTCATTTCTGGTGCGACCTTATCTCCACTCCCTTTAGTCCAAGGGACACAGACCTCATAGAATTATCATAGAATCCTCCATTGCAGAAAGAGACCATTCGACCCATCGAATCCGCACCTACAACAATCCCGCCCAGGCCCTATCCCCCTGACACTAAGGGGCAATTTAGCACGGCCAATCCGCCTAACCCGCACATCTTTGGACTGTGGGAGGAAACCGGAGCACCCAGAGGAAACCACACAGGCACAGGGAGAATGTGCAAACTCCACACAGACGGTGACCTGAGGCCGGGATCAAACTCAGGTTCCTAGCACTTTGAGGCAGCAGTGCTACCCACTGTGCCACCGTGGCCCCTAGTTATAGACCTAGATGGATATAGCAGAGAACCATCTTAGTAAATCACTAGCAGATCTGGCTGGTCCACTTAAAGCACTTTGGATCTCCCTCAATCTGCCAGAACTGCTCACTATTCTAGGATCAGCCTGGAATGCAAAGATAACGCTTGCCTTCTTTTCTCTACTTTCGTATCCGACACGTCCAAACAGTACCTTATCATCCGTCATCAAATATACTGGCAAAATGGGCAGTTCAAAACGTCAGAAATGGCATGAAAAAACAAGCGGTGGCATCCATGGGGACTAAACCGGCAAGATTGTTGTCCAAGTATAGGAGCACACTGCACACAGCAACAGGTGTTGCCCCAGCAGAGCTGTTCATTGGACAACAGCTTTGTACCAGATTAAACCTGTTATTCCCAAATTTGACGAGGAGGGTGGAGTCCCAACAAGAAAACCAAAACAGAAATTATGATTCTGCAAGAACAGAAATAACTGTCTCAACAGTGATCTGGTTCATGTGAGAAACTTGAGGGATGGTCCCAGTTGGGTCCCTGGGATCGTTCTGGAGAAAGCTGGAGCTGTATGTTACAAGGTCAAAGTGCAGGGTAAAACCTTAAAGAAGCACTCGGACCATCTCAGAGCCATGGAGTCCACGCCTGAGCAGGCCTCACTACCAGCCATGGAGATACCCGCTGCCAGTGCCAGCCCTCAGATCAAAACTGATTCCACAATAGCTCCTCCGGATAGTGAAGGTACGGACCCGGAGATGGAGGCTGAAGAACTGGGCCTCTGGGCTGAAACAGAGCCTGAGGAGGAACACATGGCGATAACTTTGTGACACTGCCTCTGGAAATGAAGGTACCCTGTTTGGTTTAAGCCTCCCAACCCAGCCCCGCCTCCGATGGACCACCAACTGATTGTTAAGCAGCAGAAAGGACTCTTTCACAGTGGGGGTGCTGGGAGACTCACGGACCTAAGGGGGGAGGGACGTTATGATGGCCACAGAGGGCAGAGGGGAATCATCAATAGATCTCCCCACGGGCTTCGTGGAATACGAGTTTCCTTATTGAGCGAGCAGAGGTTCGCCCAATGAGGAACTCAGCGTGGGAGTTTAAAACTACTACTCAGTTGTAGGTCCCGTGGTGTAGAGTGTCCAGCTGGAAGTCGCAAGTGCGGCCCTTATCTTTGAAGCACAATAAAGGGCCTTTAACGGAAACTAGCATTTGGCTAAATTACCGCAAGCCCGAAGAACAGAGGAAATCCGTGAGTTAGATTAATGTCCGATATTTATTCAATTGTATGACTTGTTGGAGAAGAAGCAGCCTCGGCAACCACCAGTAGCCCCTCAGTCTCTCAGAGTGTACCAAGTGAGGGAGGGAGGCAGAGGGTTGCCAAGCTGTACCTCGCAGCTTCAGTAACTGGTCTTTGTTTGAGCTGAATAGCACGTGGCCTTCTCAATGATCTCAGCAATCAGCAGGAAAGGATTTGCAACATTGGCTGACTTCTCAGTGACGCAGGATTTGATGGATGTCAGGAATACTGCAACACGTGCCTGCAACATTCAGCCCACCATCCTCCACTATCCAGCCTTGGGAGGAAGAAAGGCCTCTTGGGGGTAAGGCTGTAGATGTGGCTGGCAATACCCTTATTTTTATTCATTCGGGGAACATGGGCATCACTGGCTGGCAGCATTTATTGCCCATTCCTAGTTGCTCTTCGAGGGCAGTTGAGAGTCAACCACATTGCTGTGGCTCTGGAGTCACATGTAGACCAGACTGGGTAAGGACGGCAGATTTCCTTCCCTAAAGGACATTAGTGAACCAGATGGATTTTTCTGACAATGGTTTTATGGTCACCAGTAGATTCTTAATTTCGGATTTTTAAAATTGAATTCAAGTTCCACCATTTGCCGTGGTGGGATTCGAACCCGGGTCCCCAGAACATTAGCTCAGTTTCTGGATTAATAGTGTAACGATAATACCACTAGGCCATCGCCTCCCCTCAACCAGACTATATCTGAGCAACACAAATACAATCGAAGACAAGGCAAAAGTAGGATCTTCATAGTGGACAACAGTGAAGTGGGAGTTCAGGTCTTTTGTGTCCAACTAACAGGGCAGCTGGCGCCTCAGTTTATCATGGTATCCAAAGCTCTAACAGTATAGCACTCAGTCCTGTACCCCAGACTGTCAACCTATATTTCAAGTCTCTGGTGTCAAGACTCCACGTCAAGACTTAAAGCATGATTATCTTAATCAGAGGTAAAGTGAGCTACCCACTGAGCCATGGCTGATATACTTTGGATATATTTCCATTGAGCCAGTAAGGCAGATCTGAAGGAAATATTGACTTCAGAACCAAGCTTTGAAGAGAGGTTGAGAACTTTAACTAAACTGGTGAATGAATCCAGTCAAGACACTAAAGGCTGCTTTATTGGTGACTTTAATCACTGTCAGAAAGGTAACTATTAATGTTATTTTAAAACTGTTGTCCCGGCCGGCACAGTGGCACAATGGTTAGCACTGCTGTCTCATAGCGCCAGGGTTCCCAAGTTCAATTCTGGCCTTGGGTGACTGTCTGTGTGGAATTTGCACATTCTCCCCGTGTCTGCAAGGGTTCCCTCCGGGTGCTTCAGTTTTCTTCCACATTTCAAAGATGTGTGAGTTAGGTTGATTGGCCATGGTAAATTGTCCCCTAGTGTCAGGAGGATTAGCAGGGTAAATACCTGCAGTTACAGGGATAGGGCCTGGGTGGGATTGTTGTAGGTGCAGACACGATGGGCTGAATGGTATCTTTCTGCACTGTAGGAATTCTTTGATTCTAAGTGTGAAAGCAAAAAAATAGCCATTTGGCTAAGATCAAGCATGAGATTAGGTGTATTCCCTGTTCTTGTCAGCTTGGATCTAGTGTTCGCGATCTTCTGGTCCCGCCGACAGTGCACCCCTGCCACATGTTTCCCGGTGGCATGGGGTGGATTCAATGGGAAATCCCATTGACAGCGGTGGGGCCACTGGCCAACAGCGCGCCACTTCCCGCTGCCAAGAAAATCGCCATGAGGAGGCCAGGGAATGCCAGCAAGTAAGTCTCTTTTGTGGGGATGATGAAATGGATTCAATTTGATTTGGATTTTGGAGCAAGCAAGGAGATAGGTTAAAGGCTTGCCCAGTCCACTCTGCGCATTGGCTTTGTGACTCTGAGAAAGAAATAACATTTCTTTTTAAAATGGGGAAATGAAGGGGACGATTCTCCCATCCCAACCCGCAACTTTTCTGGCGGGTTGGGGTGGGAGATGCGCGTTGCCGGCCTTGTTCCGGGTTTTGTGCAGCCCCCACAACAATTCCCGGGCTACGGGAACGCGTGTGCATCTCCCAGAGGCAGAGAACAGTCGGAGACCAGGACCACGCCGGAAACTGGCGGGAAGACAGCTAAGTCATCTGAATATGTTTTAAATGTATTTTAAATGTATTTTAAATGTCATTATCAGGAACTTGCCGGTCCCGATTGAATTTCCCGCTCCGCCAGGAGTATTTCATTCCTGCGGGGTTTAGAGTAGCTCCCCATGTTCAGGAACTAGCGGGAGACCCCGCCGGAATGAAGGGGTGGCAATCGGGGCCCCCCCAAAGGGGGTCAGGCAGCGGGGGTGGTGCCCTCTGGGCATGGGCACCCTGGCATTTCCAGCCTGTGCCCCTGGCACTGCCCAAGGGGTGGTCTGCCGGGGGTGGGGGGCTGTCTCCCGGAGGGGGGGGTCTGACCTTGGGGGGGGATCTGCTGGGGTAAGAGGGGTGGGGGGGTCGCCACTGTTGGGGGGGGTGGGGCGGTGGGCTGGACAGTGGAGGGGGTCAGGGCTAGCCCGGGAATTGTTGTGGGGGCTGCGATCGGGCTGTGGGGGAGTGTTGGAGGGGCAGCACTGCGGGGGTCCTGGGCTGGCCAGTGATCATGTTGGCCAGCAAACGGGGAGACTGACAGATCGGGACCACTGCGCATGCGCAGAGTTCCAGAACTGTTAGACTCTGGCACGAATAGGCTCCGCACCCTTGGGTTTTTAATGAGATTCACGATTGGGACCTCTGCAGTGCACAGAGTGCAGAGATTCGAGTGTGAAGCTGAACTGAGAAAATACTCATGATCTAGAACAGTTTTCCCACCAATTCAGCACTTTTGGAAGAATTGCCCCCAAAGTTTCTGTCATTTTGAACAATTTGCCACTTTCTTGCCAAAATTCTTGCATAATTAAGGGTGAATCAAAATTGAATTAATTTGAAACACAAATGGAAAACCTGCATATTAGCAATGAAGTGAGAGAAATGTAAATTGGGAGAAACTTGAATATTCACTGCCCACTGCCATCATGGCACAGAAATTCACATTAGGGTTTGACATCTGAAATGTGACAGATGTCTATAAATACAAAGCAAAGGAAGTGTCCATGAAGTTTTCAGAGCATTAGCCGAGGATTTCTCTTGGGTATTTATTGGTAGTTTGATACACTGAGGATCTTCTATCTTCATATTCAATTCTATCCTTATATTCAAGATTCTATAACCAGGAGGCACAGGCTCAAACTTAGAGGGACAGTGTGCATGTAATTAAGATTTAACTGCTTCGCAAAGAAATTCAAGAGAATGGACTGTTGAGGAAGGTAGAGAGAGAAAACCAATTCAGGGAGAGTTTGAAACTAGTTCAGCAAAGGTGATTGAGGAGTCCTTGTTTTGGAGGCAAGACAAGTGGATTGTGAGTTCTGGACCTGATGGAATGAAAGGTGAGAGAGATGCGTAATAGACATTTGCATTGATATTGCTGGTTCTAAATGATTGTCCAGTCAACATTATCCCACATGTTCTATTATTTGATTTTCATCTGCCCAAGGATTGGTGATGGAGAGTCATAGAGGTTTACAGCATGGAAACACGCCCTTTGGCCCCACTTGTCCATGCCGCCCTTATTTTTTTTTTAAAAACCCTAAACTAATCCCAATTGCCCGCATTTGGCCCATATCCCTCTATACCCATCGTACCCATGTAATTATCTAAATGCTTTTTAAAAGATAAAATTGTACCCGCCTCTACTACTACCTCTGGCAGCTTGTTCCAGACACTCACCACCCTCTGTGTGAAAAAATTGCCCCTCTGGACACTTTTGTATCTCTCCCCTTTCACCTTAAACCTATGCCTTCTAGTTTTATACTCCCCTACCTCATGGAAAAGATGTTGACTATCTACCTTGTCTATGCCCCTCATTATTTTATAGACCTCTATAAGGTCACCCCTCTGCCTCCTACGCTCCAGAGAAAAAAGTCCCAGTCTATTCAGCCTCTCCTTATAACTCAATCCATCAAGTCCAGGTAGCATCCGAGTAAATCTTTTCTGCACTCTTTCTAGTTTAATAATATCCTTTCTATAATAGGGCGACCAGAATTGCACATAGTATTCCAAGTGTGGCCTTACCAATGTCTTGTACAACTTTAACAAGACGTCCCAACTCCTGTATTCAATGTTCTGACTGATGAAACCAAGCATGCCGAATGCCTTCTTCACCACTCTGTCCACCTGTGACTCCACTTTCAAGGAGCTATGAACATGTACCCTGAGATCTCTTTGTTCTGTAACTCTCCCCAATGCCCTACCATTAACTGAGTAAGTCCTGCCCTGGTTCAAACTACCGAAATGCATTACCTCACATTTATCTAAATTAAACTCCATCTGCCATTCATCGGCCCACTGGCCCAATTGATCAAGATCCTGCTGCAATTGGAGATAACCTTCCTCACTGTCCACCATGCCACCAATCTTGGTGTCATCTGCAAACTTACTAACCAAGCCCCCTATATTCTCATCCAAATCATTAATATAAATGACAAATAACAGTGGGCCCAGCACTGATCCCTGAGGCACACCGCTGGTCACAGGCCTCCAGTTTGAAAAACAACTCTCTACAACCACCCTCTGGCTTCTGTCAAGAAGCCAATTTTGTATCCATTGAGATACCTCACCCTGGATCCCGTGAGATTTAACTTTATGCAACAACCTACCATGCGGTACCTTGTCAAAGGCCTTGCTAAAGTCCATGTAGACAACATCAATTGCACTGCCCTCATCTACATTCTTGGTTACCCCTTCAAAAAACTCAATTGAATTTGTGAGACATGATTTTCCACTCACAAAGCCATGTTGACTGTCCCTAATCAATCCTTGCATCTCTAAATGACTGTAGATCCTGTCTCTCAAAATACCTTCCAACAATTTACCCACCAGATGTGAGGCTCACTGGCCTGTAGTTCCCAGGCTTTTCCTTGCAGCCCTTTTTAAACAAAGGCACAACATTTGCCACTCTCCAATCTTCAGGCACCTCACCCGTGACTATCGATGATTCAAATATCTCGGCCATTTCCTCCCGAGCCTCCCACAACATCCTGGGATATACCTCATCGGGTCCTGCAGATTCATCTACCTTGATGCGCTTTAAGACTTCCAGCACCTCCTTCTCTGTAATATGTACACTCCTCAAGACATCACTATTTATTTCCCCAAGTTCCCTAACATCCATGCTTTTCTCAACAGTAAATACTGATGAGAAAAATTCATTTAGGATCTCACCCATCTCTTGTGGATCCGCACATAGATTACCTTGTTGATCCTTAAGAGGCCCTACTCTCTCCCTTGTTACTCTTTTGCCCTTTATGCATTTGTAGAAGCTCTTTGGATTCTCCTTTGCCTTATCTGCCAAAACAATTCTGTGTCCCCTTTTTGCCCTCCTGATTTCTCTCTTAACTCTACTCCTACATCCCCTATATCCTTCAAGAGATTCACTTGATCCCAGCTGCCTATGCACGTCATGTGCATCTTTCTTCTTCTTGACCAGAGCCTCAATATCCCGAGTCATCCAGGGTTCCCGACTTCTGCCAGCCTTGCCCTTCACTCTAAGAGGAATGTGTTTACCCTGAACCCTGGTTAACACACTTTTGAAAGCATGCCACTTACCAGACGTCCCTTTTCCTTCCCACAGACTCCCCCAATTAACTTTTGAAAGTTCCTGCCTGATACCATCAAAATTGGCCTTGCCCCAATTTAGAATATTAACTTTTGGGACAGACCTATCATTCTCCATCACTATCTTGAAACTAATAGAATTATGGTCACTGGTCCCAAAGTGATCCCTCACTCACACTTCTGTCACCTGCCCTTCCTTATTTCCCAAGAGGAGGTCAAGTTTTGCCCCCTCTCTAGTCGGGCCATCCACATACTGAATGAGAAATTCCTCCTGAATACACTCAACAAATTTCTCTCCATCCAACCCTCTAACACTATGGCTGTCCCAGTCAATGTTGGGAAAAAATCTCCGACTATTACCACCCTATTTTTCTTGGAGCTATCTGCAATCTCCTTACATATTTGCTCCTCAATTTCCCGCTGACTATTTGGGGGCCTATAGTACAACCCTATCAAAGTGATTTCCCCCTTCTTATTTCTCAGTTCTACCCATATAGACTCAGTGGCCGAACCCTCGGATATACCCCCTCTCAGTACGGCCGTGATGCTTTCCTTAATCAAAAGTGAAACTCCCCCTCCTCTCTTACCTCCTGTTCTATCTTTCCTATAGCATTTGTACCCTGGAACATTAAGCTGCCAGTCCTGTCCCTCCCTTAGCCATGTTTCAGTAATTGCTATAATATCCCAGTCCCACGTACCCATCCACGCCCTGAGTTGATCTGCCTTGCCTGACAGGCCTCTTGCAGGGAAATAAATGCAGTTTAATATGGACTTCCCTTGCTCTCTGTCTTGCTTCTGTCTGATCTGTCTCGTACTAGGATTACTGACACCGCCTTTACTAATTAATGTGCTCTCTTTAACTTCCGTGCTGTCCTCAAACTTCTCTTCTGTCTCCCTACTGCTTTGGATCCCACCCCCCTGCCAAACTAGTTTAAACCCTCCCGAGTGGCTCTAGCAAATCTCCCCGCCAGGATGTTAGTCCCCCTCCAGTTCAAATGTAACCCATCCCTCTTGAAAAGATCAGCCCTTCCCCAGAAAAGATCCCAATGATCCAAAAATCTACATCCCTGCCCCCTGCACCAGCTCTCAAGCCAGTCATTCATCTGCCGAATCCTCCTATTCCTACTCTCACTAGCACGTGGTACCAGTAGTAGTCCTGAAATTACTACCTTCGAAGTCCTGCACGTTAGCCTTCTGCCTAACTCTCTATATTCACATTTCAGGACCTCATCCCTTTTCCCACCTATGTCGTTGGTACCAATATGTACAACGACCTCTGGCTGCTCACCCTCCCTCTTAAGAATATCCTGCAATCACTCAGAGACATCCTTGACCCTGGCACCAGAGAGGCAACACACCATCCTGGAGTCTCGATTGCGGCCACAGAAACGCTTGTCCGTGCCTCTAACTAGCGAGTCCTCTATTACTACTGCTTGTTTGCTCTTTGCCCGACCCTGCTCTACAGCAGAACCAGCTGTGGTGTCACAGACCTGGCTGCTGTTGGTATCTCCCCCTGACAGGCTGTCCCCCTCAACAGCATCCAAAATGATATACCTGTTTGAAAGGGAAATAAACACAGGAGACTCCTGCACTACCTGCCTACCTCTCCTGGCAGTCACCATCTACCTGACTGAACCTGTGGTGTGACAACCTCCCTGTAACTAGTGTCCATCACACTCTCTGGGCGGCACGGTAGCACAGTGGTTAGCACTGCTGCTTCACAGCTCCAAGGACCTGGGTTCGATTCCCGGCTTGGGTCACTGTCTGTGTGGAGTTTGCACATTCTCCTCGTGTCTGCGTGGGTTTCCTCCGGGTGCTCCGGTTTCCTCCCACAGTCCAAAGATGTGCGGGTTAGGTTGATTGGCCATGCTAAAAATTGCCCTAAGTGTCCTAAGATGCGTGGGTTAGAGGGATTAGTGGGTAAATATGTAGGGATATGGGGGTAAGGCCTGGGTGGGCTTGTGGTCGGTGCAGACTCGATGGGCCAAATGGCCTCTTTCTGTACTGTAGGGATTCTATGATTCTATGATTCTCTGCCTCCTGTGTGCTCCGCAGTGCATCCACCTGCCACTCCAACCGAACAATGCGATCTGTGAGGAGCTGCCACTGGACACACTTCCTGCAGACAAAGTTGTCAGGGAGACTAGATTGCTCCCTAATTGCCCACATCTGGCAGGAGGAGCATGCCACTGCCCTAGCTGCCATATTGCCCTTATATGGATAAAAAAAAATTGCAACTCACCTGGAATTCTAATTCATCAGAGTGTATCACATCTATTGGCCATAAATGGGTAATAGGTCCAGAAACCGGATAGAATCAGTGGGATGTTTCATAGGCTGATACTTTGTGCAGTGCACTGGAGCAGGCAAGCCGGCGGGAAGGCACGGAGAATTGTACAGTAGGCCACACATCAGGCTCTCGCCAGGGAAAACTGAAAGCAATAAAGTCAGTGGCGGGAAGGGGACAAAACAGAAAGCTTGCCCATTACTGGTGGGAAGTTCACTGATATGCTTCTTTTCCTACTTTCCTACAATTTAAATGCAGTTTGATGCAATTTAACCCTGCCTCCCCTAATTAGGGAAACTCACGTATGTCTCTTTCAGTAACCCTTCAATTGAAAGCTGATAATTTATAAGGGGCTTCCTTGACTCACTGTGAGAGTCCTTTGAACTTCCAGCAGATTGGGTCAGAGGGCACTGGATTGATCTTGGAGATGTTTTCTCTCTGTAAAAACCAGCTGAGTTGACACTCTGAGGGGTGGTGTCTCAGGCAGGAAATTTGGAACCCAGAAGCATTCAGTCCAAAATGTAAAGGGACAGTGCACAATTGAGGTGCAGGGGGTTGAAGGGAAGGGGGTTGACATCCCTTAAAGTGGCATCAAGTTCCTAAGGGAAGGATGTCTAGGAGGCTGCCTTCAAGGAAAGGCAGAGGAAGTGCTAGAATGGGGATTATCAACCCTGTCCTTCTTCATCCTCAGGTGTTGGAGTTTGACACCTCAGAGCTCAGTTAAACCTGCTGATGTCCTTGGATGGTTTTGTGTGACGGTGGAGGAATCTTCTCCCTGAACCTTGGAATGTCTTTTCATGCTAGAGCAACAGAGATTCAAATGTTTGAGATTCAAACATTCTTAAAAAGCTTCCAAGATGATTTCCAGCTCTAACACAGGGCTGGCTGCCCATTAAATATGGCGCCATATGTGGCTCCTGCACGGCCATCGGGTGATGCAGGTTTCCTGACACCAGAGAGCTACCCCCACCGCCCTCCACCACCACCAACGCGTCATTGACGGCAAGCCCCCCTCATCTGTGTTCATGAGTTCACTGCCATGTAATCAGGTTCAGCTGACTGCCATGGCAGCATGCCAAATCCCCAATGACTAGTAGCCAGCACAATCCGTTATGGACTGGCCAGAGACCTACGTAACAGCAAGCATGGAGTTAGCTGAGACTATACGCTGTATATATTTACATAGTTAGGAATTAGAACATCTTGTGAGATCTACTGAACATACAACATGGTGGCAGCGAATGGAAAAATCCGGAACCTTAGAGAAGCCGGAGCAGAAATTCAAAAGCTGAAAGACTAAAGAAGCAGAATTCTGACCTGACTGAAAGCACCTGAAGTGAAAACACAGAGGGAGGTCACCTGAAAGAAGCTCCATTGCAGAAAGCTTCACTGTGCAGCTGAGGACTCCGCAAGACCTCATAGAGGCCCATTGTGAAAACCCCACAGAGTGCTGAGTCAAAGGACTGAGCGGGGCGAATAAAATAAAATTCAGTTCTAAACCGGGACTAGTTAAAAAAGCTTCAGCGCTGAAAAGAAGGTCAGGCAGTCCACTTTGTAAAGCACTGCGGCCAGCGCGGGTTCAGAGTTGACGCCATATCACCTGAGGGCCGAGCTCGTTGTTAAAATAAAGTGGAAGGTTTAAAAACCTCAGCCGAGGCCAGGAATCCACTGTAAAATGTCCAAAAATCCTCCGATGTAGGAGGGAAAGCCCAGAATAGCTGATTGACTAAATCACGGCCCGAAACTAAAGACAAAGAGATTGAGACTGCCGTGGGCATGGGACAAATAGTGACACGAGCAGCAAACACGGTTAGTGCAACATCCATCCGTAAAACATGCATTGCATTTAGAGCTATACTCACCTGAACTTGAAAGCAATCACGGACAACAAATAAAACATTATCAGATCAGTGTGGACTGATCCAAGTGCTAAACCAAACACAGAATTGGGGACTTTGGCGGAAAAGAATTTTAAGATAGATGATAGCTTCAGGATTAGATAAAAAGACAGAAGTTGAACAAGTGAATACACTATTTTATTCAGTTGGTCTGATAGCCAATATTATTATTGCAAGGCAAGGGATAAATAAATAATAGATTAATTTGATAAAATTCTTAAATCATTTGTTTCGTATTTTAATCTAAGAAGGAACAACATTTTCAAGAATTCAACAAACATGTCCAACAGCCTGGAGAACCAATTAACTCTTATATAAACAAATTATACAGATTGACTGAAGATTTTGAATATCATGACTATAAGTCAGAACTCGCAACTGACAAAACTGTTATCAGATCGGCTGACAATGCTCTTTCAGACATAGTACAGCCAAGGAAACCTGACTCTAGAAAAGGCCACCCAAATAGTCAATCAGTCTGAAATCTGCCAACAGCACCAATCCATTTTATGTGATATAAGTAAATCACGGTGCAGAGCAACCCCGACTGTCCAGCTAGTAGAGCAAGAAAGTGGCAGAGATTCCAGACCAAGGAAGGCAATACCCAAACAAACCACAAGAGGGTGCACAACCATGTGGAGTAGAACAACCTCACAGGCAAGTGACATGAACCCAAGATCCCGGTTGAGGCTGTCCTCATGTGTGCGGAATTTGGCTATCAGTCTCTGCTCAGCACGCGGTCACGGGCATTCGGCCTCTGATCTTCGCGTAAGCATTCTCAAAGGCAGCCTTCACGACACACAACAGCGCAGTCGCTGAGCAGAGACTGATAGCCAAGTTCCGCACACATGAGGACGGCCTCAACCAGGATCTTGGGTTCATGTCACACTATCTGTAACCCCCACAACTTGCCTGGACTTGCAAAATCTCACTAACTGTCCTGGCTGGAGA
Organism: Mustelus asterias; assembly: GCF_964213995.1. Lineage (NCBI taxonomy): Eukaryota > Metazoa > Chordata > Chondrichthyes > Carcharhiniformes > Triakidae > Mustelus > Mustelus asterias. The sequence continues at coordinate 19,523,923 of NC_135818.1, forward strand.
CAATACACATCTCTTTAATCTGTGCTTAACCCTCTCTCCACTCACATTGTACCTTTTAAGACTTAATTACCTGTAAAGACTCGCATTCCAACCATTATTTTGTAAATTGAGTTTGTGTCTTTATATGTCCTGTTTGTGAACAGAACTCCCACTCACCTGATGAAGGGGCAGCGCTCCGAAAGCTAGTGGCTTGTGCTACCAAATAAACCTGTTGGACTTTAACCTGGTGTTGTGAGACTTCTCACTGTGTTTAACCCAGTCCAACGCCGGCATCTCCTCATTATATGTACATAGTTATATGTTATCAATAAACACTTAATGTTCAAACCTACAAGACTCAGAACCTCTTTGTGAGACCTACTGAACATGAAATATACATCTATCACAGCACTGCTTACAGTAATAACATGTAGGGAAATGTGAGCACTTTTATAATTCATTTTCTCAATAAGTTCCTAAATGAAGTGCATTGCGATGATCCTTTGGTTGGGCCTCAACTGGAGTATTATGTTCAGCACACCCCACTTTTGGAAGAATGTTAAGGCCTCAGAAAGAATGCAGAGAGAATTACCAGAAAGACATTAGACATGAGGGACTTCAATATTGTGAAGATACTCGAGTAGCTGGGATTGCTTTCCTTCAGGCAGATTGGTTGAGTGGAGACTTAATACAGATGTTCAAAATTCTAAATGGTTTTGACAGAATAAATAAGGACAACTGTGTCCACTGGCAGGGAGGTCGGAACTGGAGGACACAGGTTTAAGGTGATTGATAAAAATAATAGCAGGGAGATGAGAAGTGCATTGATGAATCTTCCTGCACCTGGGACATGCTAATGGATTGCAAACTGGTGTTGTGGTGATTTAATAACTGCTCACTTACGACACTGCATCATGATCCTAATATTAGACAAGACTTGAATGTATTATAAACTCTACAAGGATGGCTAATTTGTCCATTATTTTTTAAATCATTAATGGGATGTGGACATCACTGGCTAGACCAGCATTTATTGCCCATCCATCGTTACCCTTGATAGGTGTTGGTGAGCCACCTTCTTGAACCGTTGCAATCCCCGGGTGTAGGTACACCCACAGTGCTAATAGGGAGGGAGTTCCAGGATTTTGACCCAGCAACGATGAAGAAATGATGACATATTTCTAAGTCAGGATAGTGTGTAACTTGGAGGGGAACTTGCAGTTGGCGGTGTTCCCGTGCTTTTGCTGCCCATATCCTTTTAGATGGTAGTGATCATGGGTTTGGAAGGTGCTGTCCGAGGATCCTTGGTGAATTCCTGCATCTTGTAAATGGTACTCACGGCTGCCACTATTAGGTGGAAGGGTTGAATATTTGTGGAAGGGGTAGCAATCAAGCAGGTGAGTAAACTCCTTTCCAATAAAGCTCTTGTTTGTTTGTACCTTTGTGGTCTGCAAGTCTATTCTTTAAAAATATCATAGGTGACACTGTGGCCCTCAAGAGTGCAGCTCACGAAGGATAGGATCAGAAAAAGTTAAAGTTTCCGACCTGCATCTCCATGATATGTCCCTGCTAATTGAGAACAAGTGAGCTGCTATCAGCCAGACAAGAGTTAGACATTCTCATAAGTTATGCAAGGGGCTATGGAGTGTCCCCACTGCAAGTCCTCATCATTCTCCTGGAGTGCAGGGACTAAGGGCATCCACTGCGTCTCCATTATAGAGGGTAGTGTACTGCTCTCAGTCAGATATTCACAGGTGCAATGTGAGGATATATGGAGTGCCCTCAATGCATGTTCTCACCATCCCCCATGGATTTAATGGCTCTGAGGACTTCCCAAGCACGCCTGCCTCATCCAAACATTGCGATGGCCTCGTCGCCTTCATCTTCACTTTTGAGGACCTCATCACCATCATCCCTGTCAATGTTCTCCTCATCGGAGGAGGCGTGCAGCTCCTCCACCTCCTCCTCAGGTAGCTGCTGCCCCCTTGAAGCCCCAGTTTGTGTAGGGGATAGCACGTGATGTTGATGCGTGGCACCTTCCGTGGACTGTATTGCAGGGATTCACCAGACTGGTACAGGCACTGGAACCTCATATTCAACATGCCAATGGTTTGCTCCACCAAAGTGTGAGCTGCAGCATGAGCTTCATTGTACCTTCTCTCTGCTACACTCTGAGGCTCCACAAACACATTATCAGCCACGTCCTTATCCCTGAGGTGCCAACCCTGCAGCTTCTGTGGATCCTGAAATAGGTCAGGGATGCGTGACTTGCTGAGAATATAGGAGTTGTGGACACTCCCTGGGAATCGTGCACAGATCTGTTGGATGTTGTTGTGGTTGCAGACTCGCTGAACATTCACGGACTGCTCTGCCTATTGCCATCTGAGCACCATGTGAGTAGAGTTGAAGGCGTCCTGCACCTGTGAGAAACCAGAGATCTGTGCAAATCCCAGTGCCCTTGCTAACCGACTTGCCTGATCCCGGTCAAAATGCACAAAGTTGTGTCCCTTCATGAAGGTGGTATTCACGACCCCCTGAGTGCACTTGTGTGTGGAAGCTTGTGAGATCCCACAGAGATCACCTCCGGAGCCCTGGAAGGAGCCAGTGGTGTAACATTTGAGTTTCGCGGTCGCTTTCACATTCACTGGAAGTGGATGCCCAAGTAGTGCCAAATCCTGCAGCACGTGGCGTATGTGACCAGTCAGTTCCCTGGACATGTGCAGTCTCCTAGTCTCTGTAGGAATGAGGGGCACTGTCCATAGGCCTGGGTCTGGCCAGATGTCGAGCTAGACTGTAGGAGGAAACCGGAGTACCTGGAAGAAACCCACGCACACATGGGGAGATTATACAAACTTCACACAGTCACCCAAGGCTGGAATCGAACCCGGGATCCTGGCACTCTGAGGCCACTGTGCCACCGTGCTGCCCTCTGGACTGCATGCTGTGCTCTCAGCTCAGGCACAGGTATTCTCCTAACCCGCATGCAAGATTGTGCTGTTAGCTTGAACCATGGGGTAGATTGGTCCAAACCTGAATAAAGACATTGCCAAAGACTGTGAGCATCTCCACCCATGACTGTTCCATGGCCAGTTTTCACAAGATTATACCATGTGCCCAGTCATCCAATTGTTCTGCTGACCCCTAAAATCCTCATTAATTTGCAGTCTGTGGCTGAGGATTGAAAGGTTTAGGGGAATTTGATGCCACTTTCATGCCTCTGTATTGCTTGAGTGGGCAGATAAGCTCGAGGCCTGACTTCAAGCTAGTCAATGTAGCTGCACCTGAACTGTCTCAGCTGTGGAAGAATGTTCACTTGATGCAAGATTTCCCTAATGTGCGGCCACTTCCCTACCCCCCATCCCAGCATGTACTTGTGTTCTACCATCAGACCGTGTTACCGACATGGGAGATAAATTCAATATGGGGTTGATTCCAGTAAGCAGGCAAGATGATGAGATGCAAAAGCATTAAAATGACATTTCAGATGTTGGATGGTGGGAAAGGAGGTGTGCTATTAACATGCGCAGGAGACGATCGCTAACTGGTTTAATGACGGGTGTGAAGATGTGGGAGATCCATGATGCGTCCAGCATCCCAGACGACTACATCTGCAGCAAGTAACAGGGTTGTTGTTGTGGGAAATTTTAACTTTCCCTATATTGACTGGGACTCACTTAGTGCTAGGGGCATGGATGGGGCAGAGTTTGTAAGGAGCATCCAGGAGGGCTTGTTGAAACAGTATATAGATAGTCCAACTAGGGAAGGGGCCATACTGGACCTGGTATTGGAGAATGAGCCCGGCCAGGTGGTCGATGTTTCAGTAGGGGAGCAGTTCGGGAACAGTGACCACAATTCAGTAAGCTTTAAGGTACTGATGGATAAAGATAAGTGTAGTCCTCAAGTTAAGGTGCTAAATTGGGGGAAGGCTAATTACAACAATATTAGGCAGGGACTGAAGAATGTAGATTGGGGGCAGATGTTTGAGGGCAAATCAACATCTGGCAGGTGGGATGCTTTCAAGTGTAAGTTGATAGGAATCCAGGACCAGCACATTCCTGAAAGGATGAAAGTCAAGTATGGCAAGTTTTGGGAACCTTGGATGACAAGAGATATTGTAAGCCTAGTCAAAGAGAAAAAGGAAGCATTCGTCAAAGCAAGGAGGCTGGGAACACACGAAGCAAGTGTGGAATACAGGAAAGTAGAAAGAAACTTAAGCATGGAGTAAGGAGGGCTAAAAGGGGTCACGAAAAAGCATTGGCCAGCAGGATTAAGGAAAATCCCAAGGCTTTTTATACATATATAAAGAGTAAGAGGGTAGCCAGGGAGAGGGTTGGCCCACACAAGGACAAAGGAGGGAATCTATGCATGGAGCCAGAGGAAATGGGTGAGGTATTGGTAGATGTTGAGTCTGGGAAAGGATAGTTTGAGTCATGTTGAGATCAAAAAGGAAGAGGTATTGGGGTTCCTGAGAAACATTAAGGTAGACAAGTCCCAAGGGCCTGATTGGATATACCCCAGAATACTGAGAGGGGCAAGGGAGGAAATTGCTGGGGCCTTGAGAGAAATCTTTGTATCCTCACTGGTTACAGGGGACATCCCAGAGGATTGGAGAATAGCCAATGTTGTTCCTTTGTTTAAGAAGGGTCACAAGAATAACCCAGGTAATTACAGGCCGGTGAGCCTCACATCAGTGGTAGGGAAATTATTGGAGAAGATTCTTCGAGACAGGATTTATTCCCACTTGGAAATAAGTGGACGTATTAGTGAGAGGCAACATGGTTTTGTGAAGGAGAGGTCATGTCTCACTAACTTGATCGAGTTTTTCAAGGAAGTGACAAAGATCATTGATGAGACTAGGGCAGTGGATGTTGTCTACATGGACTTCAGTAAGGCCTTTGACAAAGTCTCTCATGGCAGACTGGTGCAGAAGGTGAAGTCACATGGGATCAGAGGTGAGCTGGCAAGGTGGATACAAAACTGGCTCAGTCGAAGACAGGGGGTGCATTTCTGAATGGAGGGCTGTGACAAGTGGCGTTCCTCAGGGATCAGTGCTGGGACCTTTGCTGTTTGTAATGGTACGTAGCACAGTGGTTAGCACTGCTGCTTCATAACTCCAGGGACCTGGGTTTGAATACCGGCTCAGGTCACTGTCTGTGTGGAGTTTGCACATTCTCCCTGTGTCTGCGTGGGTTTCCTGCGGGTGCTCCAGTTTCCTCCCACAGTCCAAAGATGTGCGGGCTAGGTTGATTGGCCATTCTAAATTGCCCCTTAGTGTCCCGGGATGCATAGGTTAGAGGGATTAGTGGGTAAATATGTGGGGATAGGGCCTGGGTGGGATTGTGGTTGGTGCAGACTCGATGGGACGAATGGCCTCTTTCTGCACTGTAGGATTCTATGATTCTAATATATATAAATGATTTGGAGGAAAATGTAACTGGTTTGATTAGTAAGTTTGCGGACAACACAATGGTTGGTGGATTTGCAGATACGATGAGAACCATCAAAGGATACAGCAGATATAGATCGGTTAGAGACTTGGGCGGAGAGATGGCAGATGGAGTTTAATCCGACAAATGTGAGGTAATGTATTTTGGAATGTCTAATACAAATAGGAAATAAATGGCAGAATCCTTAAGGGTATTGATAGGCAAAGGGATCTGGGTGTACAGGTACACAGGTCACTGAAAGTGGCAACGCAGGTGGAGAAGGTAGTCAAGAAGGCATATGGCATGCTTGCCTTCATCAGCCGGGGCATTGAGTTTAAAAATTGGCAAGTCATGTTGCAGCTTTATAGAACCTTAGTTAGGCCGCACTTGGAATATAGTGTTCAATTCTGGTCGCCACACTACCAGAAGGATGTGGAGGCTTTGGAGAGGGTACAGAAAAGATTTACCAGGATGTTGCCTGGTATGGAGGGCATTAGCTGTGAGGGGAGGTTGGAGAAACTTGGTTTGTTCTCACTGGAGTAACGGAGGTCGAGGGGAGACTTGGTAGATGTCTACAAGATTATGAGAGGCATGGACAGAGTGGATAGTCAGAAGCTTTTTCCCAGGGTGGAAGAGTCAATTACTAGGGGGCACAAGTTTAAGGTGCGAGGGGCAAGGTTTAAAGGAGATGTACGAGGCAGGTTTTTTACACAGAGGGTGGTGGGTGCCTGGAACCCGCTGCCGGGGGAGGTAGTGGAAGCGGATATGGTAGTGACTTTTAAGGGGCGTCTTGACAAATACATGAAAAGGATGAGAGGGATATGGTCCCCGGAAGGGTAGGGGGTTTTAGTTCAGTCGGGCAGCATGGTCGGTGCAGGCTTGGAGGGCCGAAAGGCCTGTTCCTGTGCTGTAATTTTCTTTGCTCTTTGTTCTTTGAAACTGATATTTGGCCTTTCTGCCATATTGTCCACTCGTGCTGCCACCCGCTGCCAATGGGGATGGAAATTCAGCTTGTTGTCTCTAAATTGACTGCAGGGCTGACATCGAAGTCTGGATAATCAGATATTTCCTGCAACTAAATAATAGAAACCCTACAGTGCAGAAGGAGGCCATTCAGCCCATCGAGTCTGCACCGACCACAATCCCACCCAGGCCCTACCCCCACATATTTTACCCGCTAATCCCTCTAACCTACACATCCCAGGACTCTAAGGGGCAATTTTTTTAACCTAGCCAATCAACCTAACCCGCACATCTTTGGACTTTGGCACTATATTGGCAGGGCACTTTGCAAAGATAGATGGCGGGGCTAAGTTTCAGGTGGGAAACATTTTTTTTGCGAGAATAACCACTTGGAAGTCAGTCACCCAGTTGGGTGAGGAAGCTCTAGTACAGGCCCCAGTCCACAGATAAGGACCCTGGGGCAACGAGTGGATCATACGGAGGAGGGAGGGGTCTGATCCAGAGGGGGCCAATGTTAAACATTCCTACTCCTTCTTTCCCACAGTCACTTACCTTCTACCCAAAGCCATCCTCACCTCCCTTGAGCTGCCAAGTTTCCTGAGGCCTGAGAAACTAGACCAACCGGAGTTAAACCTAAAGAGAAGGCTAAATCTGAGAATGCGAGCCTCATTAAAATGTTTGAATTGGGCAGCTTGGTTGCCTGCACCTTGACTGGGTCAAATGGGATTTTTAACAATTTTGACACCATACCCAACCCACCCATTTTTTAGAATTAAAATTTACCCCATTGTTTTAGCCTTCATCACAAACTCAGTTCCCCAGCCAACAACTCCATCTCTCTCTGACTAATCTGGGCTGATCTAGACCATCTGCAACCTTGGTGTTGTATTTAATGTTGAGTTGGACTTCTGACCACACATCCACATCACCACAGAGACCACTGTCTTCCAATGCAACTGTAATAACTCATGGTGACTCGATGTGGCAAAACAAATAACTAAAGGATTTATTGATAAGGACAATTATATACAACAAAGGGTTCATCAGCACAACTAATGCAGATCCACTGCTAACAATGCCCTGACTCCAACTGAAGCTCTCCAGCCCAAGGACTGCTCGCCCTCACTCCCTTTTGGGCCAGGTTTGTGTGCTCGTACTCCATTGGCTCTGGCCCAGTCACATGGCCTGCAAAGGATTGCCCCTTAAAGGGGCCACCCTACCACAGTAATATTGCTAGACTCTGCCCCTGCCTTTGCTCATCTACTGCTGAAACCCTTCATTCATGTTTATATTATCTCTGGATTTGACTATTCTAACACACTTCTGAGCGGCCTTCCCCATTCTACACTCTGTCAACTTTTGTAGCAGCTTGTGCATACCTCCATGCTCAACCTACCGGAAGTTGCTTTTTCAGGAAATGCCACGTTATTGAAAATTACTGACTTGAAACAGGTTCTTGAGTTTCACAGTAAAAGGCAAACAAAATAAAATATAACACAAAATACTGAACACCCAGCGCAGCGGCAGTGCAAAGTATTTTAAGCTCATTGTGGTCACAGCCTTGTGATATGTCAGCCTTTGCAGAGAACATACATCACGGAAACAGGCCTAACTGGTTTATGCTATTGTTTATGCTCAACTTAATCCTCTCCCATGCTGCCTAACCTCACCTCACCCCATATTCAAAATCATCCATTGTTTTCTCTTCTGGTTTTCTTAATGCTTCTTAACAGGAATGGTATTCGGCTCAACTCGAGGGCGGAACAGCGGCAAAGTGCTTAGCACTGCTGCCTCACAGCGCCAAAGATCCGGGTTCGAATCCTAGCTTGGGTCAGTGTCTGTGTGGAGTTTGCACGTTCTCCCCGTGTTTGTGTGGGTTTCCTCCGGATGCTCCGGTTTCCTCACACAGTCTGAAAGACGTGCTGGTTAGGTGCGTTGACCCGAACAGGCACCGGAATGTGGCAACTAGGGGAATTTCACAGTAACTTTCATTGCAGTGTTAATATAAGCCTCACTTGTGACTAATTGATGCGCTATTCAAACACGAGGCCTGAAGCTCAGTAAATGAAAGGCTTTTATTTACTGTAACAAAGCTACCAGAACTTATATACACTATCCCAGACTGAAGGGGTCCCGGCCAGAGCAGGGACTCTTATACCTCTCCCAGGAGGCGGAGTCCGACTGGGATGTGCCACAACACTACAGTACAAAGGTGTAACAATCCCACCCTAACCCCAACAGCAACAATAGCACAACCCAATAGTAACATACGTACATCCTTGTAGTACTGGCCAGCCCCTGGCTCAGCACTATCCAGTGGGAACCAACGATGGTTCACCACATTCACCCCTCCTTTGAGAACAAAGGCCGGCGGGGTACAAAAAAACAGAATAAAGTGTCAGCAGTCTATAAGTTCAGACGGTCAGGGGGACCGCACCGTCGTTGTGACCTCCTCAATACCGGCGGTGACACCGGAGTAGGCACTTGTGGTGGCGTTCTCCCCAAGGCGGCGTCCAGCTGTTCTTCCACAGACTCACAGGCCGGTTGACCCTGAGGTGACGGTAGCCCAGGGGATCCTGACACGCCCTGCGGTGGCGACCATCTTCTGGGCTCAGGCAAGCTGTGCATGGGAGTAAAATGGTTAAGCAATGGTCCCGTTGCTGCCCGCGCCGTGTCCGGGGAAGAAACAAGAGATAAAGGGTTTGTTACAGGGGGTATGGGAGCGACAGGGGTTGCTACGTCCCCTGCTGGCGCCAGGTCTCGGATCGAGACCGTGTCCTCTCGCCCGTCAGGGTATGCCACATAGGCATACTGAGGGTTGGCGTGGAGGAGATGGACCTGTTCGACCAACGGGTCGGACTTGCGGGCCCTTACATGTCGCTGCAGGAGGACGGGTCCTGAGTACGTCAACCAAGACGGTAATGAGGTCCCCGAGGAAGACTTCCGAGGGAATGAGAACATCCTCTCGTGGGGAGTAGCATTGGTTGCCGTACACAGGAGGGAGCGAATAGAATGGAGCGCATCAGGGAGCACCTCTTGCCAACGGGAGACTGGAAGACCTTTTGACTTCAACGCCAGTAAGACAGCCTTCCAGACTGTAGCATTCTCGCGTTCCACCTGTCCATTACCCCTAGGGTTGTAGCTCGTGGTCCTACTAGAGGCAATCCCGTAGGAGAGCAGGAATTGCCTCAAGTCATCGCTCATGAACAACGAGCCCCTGTCGCTATGGATGTAGCCGGGGTACCCGAACAGGGTAAAGAGATCACGGAATGCCTTGATAACCATGGCAGCGGATGTATCAGAGCAGGGAACAACAAAAGGGAACCGAGAATACTCGTCAATGATATTGAGGAAGTACACATTCCGATCTGTTGAGGGAAGGGGGCCCTTAAAATCGACACTCAGTCTCTCGAAGGGACGAGTGGCCTTGACTAACTGTGCCCGGTCAGGCCGGTAAAAGTGCGGTTTGCATTCCGCACAAACCCGACAGCTCCTTGTTACTGACCTGACGTCCTCCACCGAGTAAGGCAGGTTGCGGGCTTTTATTAAGTGGTAGAGCCGAGTGACCCCAGGATGGCACAGGTCATTATGGAGGGCGTGCAAACGGTCCTCCTGTATACTAGCGCATGTTCCACGCGAGAGGGCATCCGAGGGCTCATTGAGTTTCCCTGGACGATACATGATGTCGTAGTTATAGGTGGAGAGTTCAATTCTCCACCGCAAGATCTTGTCATTCTTGATCTTGCCCCTCTGCGTGTTGTTAAACATGAACGCCACGGACCGCTGGTCCGTGATCAGGGTGAACCGTTTTCCCGCCAAGTAATGGCGCCAGTGCCTGACGGCCTCCACAATGGCCTGGGCCTCCTTTTCCACCGCCGAATGCTGAATTTCGGGGCCTTGGAGGGTGCGGGAAAAAAATGCGACGGGCCTGCCCGCCTGGTTAAGTGTGGCGGCCAGGGCGAAATCAGATGCATCGCTCTCCACCTGAAAGGGGATGGACTCATCAACAGCGTGCATCGTAGCTTTCGCGATGTCGGCTTTCAATTTATCGAAGGCCACTCGGGCCTCTGGCGTTAAGGGAAAAGTTGTGGACTTAATGAGCGGACGGGCTTTATTCGCGTAGTTGGGAACCCACTGCGCATAATAAGAGAAGAAGCCTAAGCATCTTCTCAGTGCTTTTGCACTAGCAGGTAAGGGAAGTTCAGAAAGGGGGCGCATACGGTCTGGATCAGGGCCAATGGCCCCGTTTTCCACCACGTATCCTAGGATGGCTAAATGGCGCGTACGAAACACACACTTCTCCCTGTTGTAGGTCAAGTTCAGGCGAGATGCAGTGCGTAAGACGTTCAGGAGGTTCGTGTCGTGGTCCTGCTGGTCATGGCCGCAGATGGTGACATTATCCAGGTACGGGAAGGTAGCCCACAGCCCGTTCTGGTCCACCATTCAGTCCATAGCACGCTGGAAGACCGAGACCCCATTGGTGACACCAAAGGGAACCCTGAGAAAGTGATACAAGCGACCATCCGCCTCAAAAGCCGTGTATTGTCGGTCCTCTGGGCGAATGGGGAGTTGGTGGTAGGCAGACTTGAGGTCTATGGTGGAGAACACCCGGTACTGCGCAATCTGATTGACCATATCAGATATGCGCGGGAGGGGATACGCGTCCAGCTGCGTATATCGGTTAATGGTCTGACTGTAGTCAATGACCATCCGGGGTTTGTTCCCGCTCTTGACCACCACGACCTGCGCTCTCCACGGACTAGCACTGGGTTGTATGATCCTTTCTTTGAGGAGCCGCTGAGCCTCAGATCTAATGAAGATCCGATCCTCAGTGCTGTAACGCCTACTTTTAGTCGCGATGGGCTTGCAGCCTGGCACAAGATTCTGGAACAAGGAGGGTGTGGTGATCTTCAGCGTCGAGAGGCTGCAGGCGGGGCGCGTTGGGCAATTTGCTGTTTTCCCACTGCCAGTGAAGGGAGTGGCCCACCCTACTGTAGGATTACACTCCTCAAGTGGACCATGAAGTTTAGTCCGAGAAGTATTGGCGCGCAAAGATACGGCAACACAAGGAGCTTGAAACGCTCGTAAACTGTGCCTTGCACCTTCAAGGTTACCACGCAACTCCCTAGCACGGCAAGAGACCGGGACCTTGATGCCATAGAGATAGTCTGTTTGGCAGGTTGAATCTGGAGTCCACACCGCTTCACAGTGTCTGGGTGGATAAAGCTCTCAGTGCTCCCGCTGTCAAACAGACAATAAATCACGTGGTCATTTACCTGGATATTCATCATAGATTTGTCAAGTCTATGAGGCTTGGCCTGGTCCAGGATGATCGACGCCACCGTTGGTTCATGAGCGCCACTGCAGGCAGCTGAAGTCGATGAGGAGGACCCCTGCTGGTCGTTCGTGGTCAGTGTCGACCAACATGGCTGCCCCCATGAGTCGCACGTGGGTGAGGGCGCCAAACTCAGCGACCCCTGGTGGTCATACTCCTCCGACTCCGTTGACCGTAATGGCGTCGTCCTGGTCTCGCACGTGGATGAACCCCGCAACGACTTCGACGACGAAGACCCGAGCTCTGAAGAATCGCAGGCCGCACTGCCGTTCCTGGGTTTAGATCGGCACACTTTTGAATAATGCCCTTTTTTACCTCATGCGGTGCACAACACAGCTTTAGCGGGACACTTTTGCCGAGTATGCTTCACTCCTCCACAGAAATAGCACCGCGGGCCGCCCGGGGCTGCTGCCGTCGTCTGGCCCGAATGGGAGCACGCCATTACACAGCATTTCGAACCCGAGGGACAAGGAGAAATTTGCGACTGCTCCTGCCACGTTGTCTCCACATGGTCCTCTGGATATAAGACTAAGCTCTTTGAAGCCGACTCGCGCATCTCTTCTAACTCGATGGCCTGGGTAAGATTAAGGTTACCCTTCTCCAACAGTTTAAGTCGAATGTACGACGATCCGACCCCGGCCACAAACGCATCTCGGGCGAGGTCGTACATGCTCTGCTCAGCCGACACAGCTTTGCAGTTACAGCCCCTGGCTAGCTGTAGGAGCTTGTTCGCATATTCCTCCATCGTTTCGCCAGACTGCCGTCGTCGAGTGGCTAGGAGGTAACGAGCGTGTATCTCATTAGGTGGTTTGGTATAGCGCTTCTTCAGAAGCTCGAGGGCCTTAGGATAATTGGTGGCCGCACGGATCGCGAGGTAGACAGTGTCGCCTACCCTCGCATGGAGGACCCGGAGTCTGTCATCATCTGTGGTGACCGCTACGGAGGCTGCCAGGTAGTCCTCGAAACACTTCAGCCAGTGGTCGAAGGTGTTAGAAGCGCCCACCGCATGTGGATCTAGCGTAAGGCGTTCCGGCTTCAGAATTTGCTCCATACTCTCTTTTCTTTTCGACGAGAGTTTAACGACAGTAAATAAAATTGATGCGCTATTCAAACACGAGGCCTGAAGCTCGGTAAATGAAGGGCTTTTATTTACTGTAACGAGGCTACCAGAACTTATATACACTATCCCAGACTGAAGGGGTCCCGGCCAGAGCAGGGACTCTTATACCTCTCCCAGGAGGCGGAGCCCGACTGGGATGTGCCACAACACTACAGTACAAAGGTGTAACAACCCCACCCTAACCCCAACAGCAACAATAGCACAACCCAATAGTAACATATGTACATCCTTGTAGTACTGGCCAGCCCCTGGCTCAGCACTATCCAGTGGGAACCAACGATGGTTCACCACACTAATAAATAAACTTTTTATTCTTTCTGAAGAAAGATGTTTCTCCTTTCTTCCCGACTGGATTTATTAGTGACTATCTTACATTTCTGGCCCTTGGTTTTGATCTCCCCGTAAGTGCAAACAAAATATCTGTCTACCTTTTCCAATCCCATCCTAATCTTACAAACCTCGACCAGGTCACCCGATCAGTCTTCTCTTTGATAGAAAAAAGAGCCCCAGGCTGTTTAATCTTTCCTGATGGACAGGGCAGAATCTGTTTTAAGCTTGAAATTTGTAATATAGTTCTTTCAAAAGTAACAATAAGTTACAAAGGGAGAGGTGAGCAAGCTGCAGCAAAAACCTAATCTAAAGTTTCCCCACATAACCTACAAATAAAATCACTGGAGTAGATTTTGTCTGTGTGTGATAATGTCAAACCAACAATAGCATGTGAGCAGCCAATTTTAGAACTTTCAGCTTTTTATTATATGATTAAATTTTTACCGCAGATAAAATTGTGCACTCACTTTTCTTACTTGTGTAACTTTTTATGCAGCTTTACAGATTTGTTCCGACACCATCCAGTTCTAAGACAAGTCTTCATAAGGATAGTGTGTTTTATTCACTCTTCCACCCAGTCAGTCATTGTGACTTGCCATTTTCATATCCTGCAGCAGTAACATAATAACCACAAAATTTAAAGAATCTTTTACTTAGTTTCAAATAAACATTCCCCAGTTCCAGATACCCATTTGTTACTTTCATAATCCAGTGTTAAAAACAGTTTACAAGAGAATCCAACCCTATTTTTAAAATGTATTCACTCATGACTTCACCAGAATATATTGCCCATCCCTAATTGCCCATGAGAAGGTGAAGGGTGAGACACCTTCTTGAAACACTGCAGTCTCTGTGGTGTAGGTACACTCAAAGGGCTGTTAGGGAAGGAGTTCTAGGATTTTGACCCTGTGACAGAGCAGGAACAGTGATATGTTTCCAAGTCATGATGGTGAGTGGCTTGGAGGGAAACTTACAAGTGGTGGTGTTCCAATGTAAATTCTGATCTTGTCCTAGATAGAGTCATAGAGGTTTGATTCATTCATTGATTCATAGAATCCCTCCAGTGCAGAAGGAGGCCATTCGGCCCATCGATTCTGCACCGACCACAATCCCACCCAGGCCCTACCCCCACATATTTACACGCTAATCCCTCTAACCTACGCATTTTAGGATTCTAAGGGGCAATTTTTTTTTAACCTGGCCAATCAACCTAACCGCACATCTTTGGACTGTGGGAGGAAACCGGAGCACCCGGAGGAAACCCACGCAGACACGAGGAGAACGTGCAAACTCCACACAGACAGTGACCCGAGCCGGGAATCGAACCCGGGACCCTGGAGCTGTGAAGGTTTACAGCATGGAAACAGGCCCTTCGGCCCAACTTGTCCGTGCCGCCCTTTTTTTTAAACCCCTAAGCTAGTCCCAATTGCCCACATTTGGCCCATATCCCTCTATACCCATCTTACCCATGAAACTGTCTAAACGCTTTTTAAAAGACAAAATTGTACCCGCCTCTACTACTATCTCTGGCAGCTTGTTCCAGATACTCACCACCCTCTGTGTGAAAACATTGCCTCTCTGGACCTTTTGTATCTCTCCCCTCTCACCTTTATAAGATCACCCCTAAGCCTCCTACGCTCCAGAGAAAAAAGTCCCAGTCTATCCAGCCTCTCCTATAACTCAAACCATCAAGCCCCAGTAGCATCTTAGTAAATCTCTTCTGCACTCTTTCTAGTTTAATAATATCCTTTCTATAATGGGGTGACCAGAACTGTACGCAGCATTCCAAGTGTGGCCAATGTCTTGTACAACTTCAACAAGACGTCCCAACTCCTGTATTCAAAGTTCTGACCAATGAAACCAAGCATGCTGAATGCATTCTTCACCACTCTGTCCATCTCTGACTCCAATTTCAAGGAGCTATGAACCTGTATCCCTAGATCTCTTTGTTCTGTAACTCTCCCCAATGCCCTACCATTAACTGAGTAAGTCCTGCCCTGGTTCAATCTACCAAAATGCATCACCTCGTATTTATCTAAATTAAACTCCATCTGCCATTCATCAGCCTACTGACCCAATTGATCAAGATCCCGTTGCAATCCTCGATAACCTTCTTCACTGTCCACTATGCCACCAATCTTGGTGCCATCTGCAAACTTACTAACCATGCCTCCTATATTCTCATCCAAATCATTAATATAAATGACAAATAACAGTGAACCCAGCATCGATCCCTGAGACACACCTCTGGTCACAGGCCTCCAGTTTGAAAAACAACCCTCTACAACTACCCTCTGGTTTCTGTCATCAAGCCACGTTTGTATCCATTTAACTACCTCATCCTGGATCCCGTGAGATTTAACTTTATGCAACAATCCACCATGCGGTACCTTGTCAAAGGCCTTGCTAAAGTCCATGTAGACAACATCAACTACAATGCCCTCATCTATCTTCTTGGTTACCTCTTCAAAAAACTCAATCAAACTTGTGAGACATGATTTTCCACCCACAAAGCCTTGCTGACTGTACCTAATCAGTCCTTGCATCTCTAAATGCCTGTAGATCCTGTCTCTCAAAATACCTTCCAACAACCTACCCACCACAGGTGTGAGGCTCACCGGCCTGTAGTTCCCAGGCTTTCCCTGCAGCTCTTTTTAAACAAAGGCATCTCTGCTAGGGGATCCACAATTTCCTCCCTAGCCTCCCACAATGTCCTGGGATACACTTCATCAGGTCCCGAGGATTTATCTACCTTGATGTGCTTTAAGACTTCCAGCACCTCCGTGAGTTTGGAAAGTGTTTTTGAAGGAGCCTTGGTGCAATGCATCTTTTAGATGGTACACACTGCCGTCACTGCATTGATGGTGGAGGAAGTGAATGCTTAAGGTGGTGGATGGGTATCACTCAAGCAGACTGTTTTTACCTGGATGGTGTTCAGTTTCCTGAGTCTTGTTAGACAAGAGGAGAGTATTCCATCACACCCCTGTGCCTTATGGATGGTGGACAGACTTTGGAGGATCAAGAAGAGTTGCTGTCCATTGAATTCCCAGCCTCTGACCTGCTCGCCTAGCCACAGTATTTATATGGCTAGTCCTGTTCAGTTTCTGGTAACGTTCAGGTGTTGATCGTAGATTCAGTGAAGGTAATTCCATTGAATGTTGAGACTAAAAGGTTAGATTATCTCATGTTGGAGATGGTGAATGTCTGGTACTGTGTGGCATGGATGTTACTTCCTACTTATTAACCCAAGCCTGAATATCGTCCAGGAACTTTCAAAAGTTAATTGGGGGAGTCTGTGGGAAGGCAAAGGGACGTCTGGTAAGTGGGAGGCTTTCAAAAGTGGTTAACCAGCGTTCAGGGTAAGCACATTCCCCTTAGAGTGAAAGGAAAGACTGGGGAACCCTGGATGACTTGGGATATTGAGGCGCTGGTCAAGAAGAAGAAGGAGGCACATGACATGCATAGGCAGCTGGGATTAAGTGGATCCCTTAGAGAATATAGAGGGTGTAGGAGTAGAGTTAAGAGAGAAATCAGGAGGGCAAAAAGGGGACATGAGATTGTTTTGGCAGATAAGGCAAAGGAGAATCCAAAGAGCTTCTACAAATACATAAAGGGCAAAAGAGTAACTAGGGAGAGAGTAGGATCTCTTAAGGATCAACAAGGTCATCTATGTGCGGATCCACAAGAGATCGGTGAGATCCTAAATGAATATTTCTCATTAGTATTCATTGTTGAGAAAAGCATGGATGTTAGGGAACTTTGTTTCCCTTTGGGGAAATCAATAGTGATGTCTTGAGGAGTGTACATATAACAGAGAAAGAGGTGCTGGAAGTCTTAAAGCGCATCAAGGTAGATAAATCCCGGGACCTGATGAAGTCTATCCAAGGACATTGTGGGAGAGTAGGGAGGAAATTGCGGATCCCATAGCAGAGATATTTGAATCATCGATAGTCACAGGTGAGGTGCCTGAAGATTGGAGGTTGGCAAATGTTGTGCCTTTGTTTAAGAAGGGCTGCAGGGAAAAGCCTGGAAACTACAGGTTGGTGAGCCTCACATCTGTAGTGGGTAATTGTCAGAAGGTATTTTGAGAGACAGGATCTACAGGCATTTAGAGATGCAAGGACTGATTAGGTACAGTTAGCATGGCTTTGTGAGTGGAAAATCATGTCTCACAAATTTGATTGAGTTGTTTGAAGGGGTAACCGAGAAGGTAGATGAGGACAGTGCAGTTGATGTTGTCTACATGGACTTTAGCAAGGCCTTTGACAAGGTACCACATGGTAGGTGGTTGCATAAGGTTAAATCTCACGGGATCCAGGGTGAGGTAGCCAAATGGATACAAAATTGATGACAGAATAAGAGTTTTAACAACACCAGGTTAAAGTCCAACAGGTTTATTTGGTAGCAAATGCCATTAGCTTTCGGAGCGCTGCTCCTTCGTCAGATGGAGTGGATATCTGCTCATAAACAGGGCATACAGAGACACAAAATCAAGTTACAGAATACTGATTAGAATGCGAATCTTTACAGCTAATCAAGTCTTAAAGATACAGTGTGAGTGGAGAGAGCATTCTGTAATTGAGCATTCTGTAACTTGAGTTTGTGTCTCTGTATGCCTTGTTTATGAGCAGATATCCACTCCATCTGACGAAGGAGCAGCGCTCCGAAAGCTAATGGCATTTGCTACCAAATAAACCTGTTGGACTTTAACCTGGTGTTGTCAAAACTCTTACTGTGTTCACCCCAGTCCAACGCCGGCATCTCCACATCTTGATGACAGAAGACAGAGGGTGGTTGTAGGAGGCTGTTTTTCAAACTAGAGACCTGTGACCAGCGGTGTACCTCAGGAATCAGTACTGGGTCCACTGTTATTTGTTATTTATATTAATGATTTGGATGAGAATTGATGGGGCATGGTTAGTAAGTTTGCAGATGACACCAAGATTGCTGGCATAGTGGACAATGAAGAAGGTTATCTAGAATTGCAACGGGATCTTGATCAATTGGGCCAGTGGGCTGACGAATAGCAGATGGAGTTTAATTTAGATAAATACAAGGTGATGCATTTTGGTAGATCGAACCAGGGCAGGACACACTCAGTTAATGGCAGGGTGTTGGGGAGAGTTATAGAACAAAGAGAGCTAGGGGTACAGGTTTATAGCTCCTTGAAAGTGGAGTCGCAGGTGGATAGAGTGGTGAAGAAGGCATTCGGCATACTTGGTTTCATTGGTCAGAACATTGAATACAGGAGTTGGGACTTCTTGCTAATGTTGTACAAGATATTGGTGAAGCCACACTTGGAATACTGTGTACAGTTCTGATCACCCTATTATAGAAAGGATATTATTAAACTAGAAAGAGTGCGGAAAAGATTTACCAGGATACTACCGGGACTTGATGGTTTGAGTTATAGGAGAGGTTGCCTAGACTGGGACTTTGTTCTCTGGAGCGTAGGAGGCTTAGGGGTGATCTTATAAAGGTCTACAAAATAATGAGGGGCATAGATCAGCTAGATAGTCAATATCTTTTCCCAATGGTAGGGGAGTTCAAAACTAGAGGACATAGGTTTAAGGTGAGAGGGTAGAGATACAAAAGTCTGGATGGGCTAAATGGCCGATTCATATGTTCTAAATTATACATAAACAATTGTTTCCATTGAAATGTGGAAGTATTTAATGACTCTGATTCATTCAACAATGGTTTGTGAGAAAGAATTTCACATTTAACTCTCAGCTGCGTAAATTAGTTATTTTTTAAGCTTTCCCTTTAATTCATTTTTGTAATTATCCTAAATTCGTGCCCTTCCTGCCAACAAAATGGAAACAATCTGAAATGATAACATGCAGATTTTGTCTGTTTTGAGTGGTCAGTTTAATGGGTGCGTCTATTGATTTGGGACCTTCCTCCTTTATCCGATGTGGCATTTTTCAAATGGATCAAAATTTGTTACATTCAGTGCACTCAGCATCTTGATGTTACAGTAAAACTTTACAATAAGGGTGTGGATCTGTTGGTGGGTTTATTTGGTGAGCAGTACCTGGGTTTAGTTTTCAGCACCATTTCAGTGTGGACAGAGGTGAATAGTGGAAATATATATATTTTTAAGTGGGATAGAATGCATGACAAATTTTAAAGATGTTGTGTCAGGAAGGCATTTGTTAAATGCAAGAAGGCAAATAGCAGAAAGTAGGCTTCCCAGGGTACAGTTGGGCAAGCTGTCAATTCTCTCACTCTGACATATGGTCAGGTGAGGTGCCAATTCCGTCTCTCCCAAGGTATGATCAGATAATGTGCTCACTCTCTCTCCATGGGGTATGGTCAGATGAGATGCTGATTCTCCCTTCCCAGAATATGGCAAGGGACCAACTCCCTCTCAACCCAGGGTACAGTCAGGCGAGGTGCTGACTCTTTCTGCCCAGGGTATGGTAAAGCAATGTGCCAATAAGCTATCATTGGGCGCAGCTCCAGAGGCTCCTACGTCCCTGCAAGAGCAGCCTCCTTGTCTGAGCCCAGCAGTATGGATGCCACTTCAGTCAGAGGGGTCAAGCAGGCCAATGATGACTATGATATCCTTTGAGGGGTGGTACCTTCATTCTCCCCAATGACAAGGCTCAGCCCTTGCTTGCATGGTACTCTGGATAGCTGGTGGGAACCACCAGCTGGAGTGTAATGGGCATCCCCTCCAAACATCTCTGTACCATCAGTCTCACTAACTAGCTCAAGGCTACATTGTGTGACATGCATTCTGTGAACGACAGCACTCAGTTCCTGTATCACTCAAGAATGCTGCCCCATATGTTTCTCCATGAGATTGGCCACACTCACAATGGAGTTCATGCAATCAAAGCCCTGTACCATGGTGGTGTACATGAGCTAGATGGATTCTAAGGCCATGATTGTGCATTGTCTTTGGGAACCCTGAGATGTGGGAGCACACCTGTTGTTGCTGATCCAAGTAGAGCCTCCTTAGACAAGTCCCCAGGGCCTGATGGGATATACCCCAGAATACTGAGAGAGGCAAGGGAGGAAATTGCTGGGGCCTTGAGAGAAATCTTTGTATCCTCATGATGTGAAGATGCCGGCGTTGGACTGGGGTAAACACAGTAAGAAGTCTAACAACACCAGGTTAAAGTCCAACAGGTTTATTTATCAGCCAAATAAACCTGTTGGACTTTAACCTGGTGTTGTTAGACTTCTTACAGGGGAGGTTCCAGAGGATTGGAGAATAGCCAATGTTGTTCCTTTGTTTAAGAAGGAACAGCAAGGATAATCCAGGTAATTACAGGCCGGTGAGCCTTACGTCAGTGGTAGGGAAATTATTGGAGAGGATTCTTCGAGACATGATTTACTCCCACTTGGAAATAAGTGGACGTATTAGCGAGAGGCAACATGGTTTTGTGAAGGGGAGGTCGTGTTCTCACTAACTTGATTGAGTTTTTCGAGGAAGTGACAAAGATGATTGATGAGGGTAGGGCAGTGGATGTTGTCTACATGGACTTCAGTAAAGCCTTTGACAAGATCCCTCATGGCAGACTGGTACAGAAGGTGAAGTTGCATGGGATCAGAAGTGAGCTGGCAAGATGGATCCAGAACTGGCTCGGTCATAGAAGACAGAGGGTAGCAGTGGATGGGTATGTTTCTGAATGGAGGGCTGTGACAAGTGACGTTCCTCAGGGACCTTTGCTGTTTGTAATATATATAAATGATTTGGAGGAAAATGTCACTGGTTTGATTAGTAAGTTTGCAGACGACACAAAGGTAGGAGGATTTGCAGATAATGATGAGAACCGTCAGAGGATACAGCAGGATATAAATCAGTTGTAGGCTTTTGCGGAGAGATGGCAGAGGGAGTTTAATCTGGACAAATGTGAGGTAATGCATTTTGGAAGGTCTAATAAAGATTGGAAATATACAGTGAATGGCAGAACACTTAAGAGTATTAAGAGAAAGGCAGAGGGATCTGGGTGTACAGGTACACAGGTCACTCACTAAAAGTGACAACGTAGGTGGAGAAGGTAGTCAAGAAGGCATACGGCATGCTTGCCTTCATCGGCCGGGGCATTGAGTTTAAAAATTGGCAAGTCATGCTGCAGCTTTATAGAACCTTAGTTAGGCCAAACTTGGAATATAGTGTTCAATTCTGGTCGCCACATTACCAGAAGGATGTGGAGGCTTTGGAAAGGGTACAGAAAAGATTTACCAGGATGTTGCCTGGTATGGAGGGCATTAGCTAAAGGAGAGGTTGGAGAAACTTGGTTTGTTCTCACTGGAACGACGGAGGTTGTGGGGCGACCTGATAGAAGTCTAAAAGATTATGAGGGGCATGGACAGAGTGGATAGTCATAAGCTTTTTCCCAGCCTTTTGGAAGAGTCAATTACTAGGGGGCATAAGTTTAAGGTGCAAGAGGCAAGGTTTAAAGGAGATGTACAAGGCAAGTTTTTTACACAGAGGATGGTGGGTGCCGGGGGAGGTAGTGAAAGCAGATACGATAGTGACTTTTAAGAGGCGGCTGGACAAATACATGAATAGGATGGGGATAGAAGGATATGGTCCCCGGAAGGATAGGGGGTTTTAGTTCAGTCGGGCAGCATGGCCGGTGCAGACCTGGGGCGAAGGGCCTGTTCCTGTGCTGTAATTTTCTTTGTTCTTTTGTACTTTCATGAGGAAATGACTGAGACCTTGAACAGGTGCCCAGCTGAGCAGAACTACATTTGCCCTCTATCCTCTGGGGGGCATTGAACACAGCTGTCTCTGTCACTTCCTCTTCCACACTTGTTACATGCTCTTCACCTAGCCCTACCCTATCTAATTGTGTGCAGGAGCCCACAGAGGTGTCTGAATCTGTGCTGGTAAATGGTGTGCTCGTGAGGTGTGACAGTGTTTAGCCTGAGCTCTGCTCTGGCAGTGCTGAACCAGGTGATGATGACAGGCATCGATCTTAGCACCTCAACATCAACATTTGTGGGAAACACAAAAGATCACGAGAATTAGCCTTGGAGAGGAGATGCCACTGCAAAGCTGAGGCTTCCCAATGAAGGGAGGCATCGGCAACTCTCAAGCTGGAATGCAATACTCCTCCTTAATATAAACTTTGCACTCTCTAATCACCATTTCCACCATGGACACCCATCTCACCTTCCCTGACTTGAGTACCAGTGTCACTGAGTAGTCTCCATGGCTCTCTCTTCCATTGTGGTGATGACAGCCGCCTACCATCTGGGCCCTTATGTGGGCATTATGTGTCCACTTCTCCTGCAAGGACAGAATTAAAGAGGTCACACACTGCTGGCCTGTTTAGGTCAATGCCAGCGGCTCATATACATAAAAAGCTGCAGGACATGATACTGACAGGCCCTCAGTAGTAGCATGGCCCTGACCCTTGTGCCCCAGGTGTGTCTGCGGGAGGTTGAATATCCAGATGCCTGTCTGAGGGTGTAGTGTTGCACTCACCTTGCCAGAGTGAAGAAGGCCATTGAACCTCTTTCTATATAGAGCCCAGTTTCTGTGGACCACATGTCATCTGCTGTGTTGCTGAGCTTTATGTAGACCTGTGATCTCCATCCTCTCCCTCACTGCCTCAAGGAGAACATCGAGGTAGTGAGCAAAATTGGGGAGCGGGGAGCAGCAGTGCCCTGGTCTCTGCCTCTCTTGTACCATCATTTTATTCCCAGCAAGTTACACAGTAATGAAATGGCAGCCATAGTAGTGGCTGTCGTGGTGGATTTAAACCAGGCTTGCTTTCAATCCTACCCTCATGGCTATTAAGTGGCCACCCAATCCACAATCTGGCCAATTAGTAATCCACCCATGTGAAAATTGGGAGCTGTGATTGGACCATTCCAGGAGGCAGGGTTCGGGATCCAGAAACAATCCACTACCTTCTCCTGGAAGGATAATCCTGCCTGGTAACTCTGCTTCCCTCTCTACGGATGCTGCCTGACCGCTGACTATTTGAAGAAATTTCTGTCCTTATTTCAGATTTCCAGCATCGGCAGTATTTTACTTTTGTACCCTTTTTGCAAAAAAGAATGAAGCGTGATTAGTGAAGGCTGGGAGATTATCGAATTAGAGAAGAGATAATGCGATGACTTTTGTCCCCTTTTATGCTTTTAATGAACCCAAGAATATAATAAAGCAAAACACTCATACTATAATTTTCTACATTAAGTTCAATGATTTGCTGGCCTCTTATATTACCTAACAAATTCCTGCATTTATTTTAATGGGGCCACTTTACCAATTAAATTATTCTTTGGAACAAAAAAATGAGAAAATTATGAAAATATGCAGCAGGTAAGGCAGCATGTGTGGACAGTAAGGTTGCAAACTTCATCTCATGACTTGTCCCCACCCATTCATCGGCCAACATATCCATCCTTGTGACTTTGCGGGGGGAAAATCAGGATATTGAATTCGATGATCAGCCACGATCAAAATGAATGGCAGAGCAAACTCGAAGGGCTAAATGGCCTACTCCTGCTTCTAGTTCTTATTCTCCAAGAATTCACCGGCGTTTTTTTTCCTGTAAATACTGACTGATTGGCTGTGCATTTCCAGCAATTTTTATTTAATCATGGGATAAGGCAAAGCCAGCATTCGGTGGCACAGCGCCAAGGACCCTGGTTCGATTCCCGGCTTGGGTCACTGTCTGTGCGGAGTCTGCACGTTCTCCCCGTGTCTGCGTGTTTCCTCCGGGTGCTCCAGTTTCCTCCCAGTCAAAAAGACGTACTGGTTAGGTGCATTGGCCATGCTAAATTCTCCCTCAGTGTATCCAAACAGGTGCCAGAGTGTGGCAACTGGGAGATTTTCACAGTAGCTTCATGCAAGCCTACTTGTGACACTAATAAATAAACTTCAATACTTTAAACATTTATTCCCCATTCTTAATTGCTCTTGAGAAGGTGGTGGTGAGCTCCCTGCTTAAACTGCTGCACCCACAGTGCTGCTAAGTACAGAGTTCCAGGATTTTGACTCAGCAACAGCAATGAAATGATGATGTATTTCCAAGTCAGGACAGTGCGTAATTTGGTAGGGAACTTGCAAGTAGTGGTGTTCCCATGCGTTTACTGCCCCTGTCCTTCTAGCTGGTAGAGGTTGTGGGCTTGGAAGATGGTGTTGAAGGAGTCTTGGCAAGTTGCTGCAGTATATCAAGATGGCACACACTGCTGCCACAGTTTCATTTATGGAATATGGCCTTTGCTGGCTAGGCCAGCATTTAGTGTCCACCCCCAATTGCCCTTGAGAAGGTGGTGGTAAATTGTTTTCCTGAACTGCTGCTGTCCATGTGGGGTAGGTGCACCCACAAGGCTGTTAGGGAGTTTCAAGATTTTGATCCGGTGACAGTGAAGGAGCGGCGATAAATTTCCACGTCAGGGTGGTGAGTTACTTGGAGAACTACCAGGTAGTGGTGTGTGGGTGAAGGGGAGGTGAATGCGGGTGGGGTGCCAATCAAATGCTTTGTCCTGGATGGTGTTAAGCTTCTTGAGTGTTAGAGATGCACTCATCCAGGCAAGTGGAGAATATTCCATCAGGATATTGAATTCGATGATCAGCCACGATCAAAATGAATGGCGGAGCAAACTCTAAGGGCTAAATGGCCTACTCCTGCTTCTGGTTCTTATTCTCCAAGAATTTTTATTTAATCATGGGATAAGGCAAAGACAGCATTCGGTGGCACTGTGGTTAGCACTGGTGCCTCACAACACCAGGGACCCCGGTTCGATTCCCTGACTTATTCCTTGTGGATAGCGGACAGGTTTTGGGGGACGACTGTAGGTGAGTTTTCACCATGGATTTCCCAGCTTCTGGTATGGACCAGTTTTTTGAAACAGGAGAGAATTTTGCATGTCACCCCAGCTGCAATGGTGCTGCAGCACAAATAAATTGCACCAGTGGGTTCATAGGTAAAAGTCATTGAATGTAGAAGCGACACATTTAAAGAGCCAGCCAGTCATGAAGGGATGGAGTAACTAGAGGTTTCGCTGTGTGAAATGGATTTCAGTTTTCTGATGCCTCAGTGAGACTGTAACCACCAGCAAGCAACCTCTTCCACTCTGCAACTGAGGCTGGACAAGTGGAGTTCCGGAGATTACCGAAGAGCTGAGCGGCGGGCTCCGGGAACGGCCGAACGGCGGAGCAGCGGGCTCCGGAAACGGCCGAAGTGCGGAGCAGCGGGCTCCGGAAACGGCCGAACGGCGGGCTCCGGAAACGGCCGAACGGCGGAGCAGCGGGCTCCGGAAACGGCCGAACAGTCGAGTGGCGGGTTCCGGAACTGGCCGAGAGACTGAGCGGCGGATTTCGGAAATGGCCGGTGCCTGGAAGTGCCAAAGTGCTCCAGTAATGGCCGTAACACCACGGCGGGGATGGCGAAATCTGCCGAGGCTTAGGTATTACCGGGGGGGGGCGGGGATTAGGTATTTGAACGGAGCAGCCAGTCTGGAGCGATTGGATCCAGTCGAGTCTGATGCTAAACTCCAGGTGTGGGGAGTGTAAAACAGGCGGCGAGCCCACAACCCCGTGCACAGGAACCCGGGAAACCCTACGCGCTGCTGGTCACGTGATTCCCATCTCCAGCGACGGTTGAAAAGGCGCCGTTTAAATTTGCTGTATGGAGAGTTTGTAACGGGCTGCTTCCTTTTTTGGGAGTGTTTAATTTATTGCTTTATTTCACAAACCAAGTGTCAAATGGCGAATGTTTTTTTTGTGTTTTCGATCGTAAATATTGGGCGAAACGAACTCTCCCGCGCGGGGTGTTTTTTTGGCCTCACGTGATGACAGCGCGCGGACAGCATTGGCTGGGAGGCTCGAGCCCGAGTGGGCGGAGTCTCCTGTATCACGTGATGGCAGGTGACGTCAGGGAATCCCGCCAAAGTGACGTAGGGCGTGGGATGTTGCAACTGCCTGGAGCCTATTAAAGGCCTTAAGGCTCCGAAAGCTTGTGACTTTTGCTCCCAAATAAACCTGTTGGACTTTAGCCTGGTGTTGTTAAACTTCTTACTGTGTTTACCCGAGTCCAACACCGGCATCTCCACATCATGCCTATTAAAGGGACAGAGCGGGTCAGAGACAGCAGCTCAAGCTGATAAAACCTGGGCACAATCTTAATAGGGGAATGATGCAATCTAAGCCGTGTTAAATTTGGGCACAATTTCAGCAGCTACACATGACACTCAATTGTGAACTGTGAAGACAGTGATAGTCATGGACCTTTACAGCACAAAAAGAGGCTCTTCAGCCCATTGTATAGGGTTGCAAGGTGGCACAGTTAACATTGCTGCCTCACAGCGCTAGGGACCCGGGTTCAATTCCTGGCTTGGGTCACTGTCTGTGCAATGTCTGCATGTTCTCCCTGTGTCTGCGTGGGTTTCTGCCCGGTGCTCCAGTTTCCTCCCACAGTCCAAAAGACTGGATGGTTAGGTGCATTGGCCAGGCTAAATTCTCCCTCTGTGTACCCAACAGGCACTGGAGTGTGGCGACAGTTACTTAATTGCAGTGTTGATGTAAGCCTACTTGTGAAAATTATAAAATAAACTTAAACATTATGTCTGTACTGCCCATCAAGCACCTATCTATTCTAATCCCATTTTCCAGCACTTAATCTGGGTTGTATGCTATAGAGTTTCAAGTACTCATCTTGATTTGATTTATTATTGTCACACGTATTGGGATATAGTGAAAAGTATTGTTTCTTGTACGCTATACAGACAAATCATACCGTTCATAGAGTACTAGGGGAGAAGAAAGGAAAGGGTGCAGAAAACAGTGTTGCAGTTACAGGTAGGGTGAAGAGCCATTTGCCACTGTTCTGCCTATCTGACCAGTCAGTCTACATCATCCTGTAATCTAAGGCTTTCCTTCTCGCTATTTACCACACCAGCAATTTTGTGTAATTTATGAACTTTGAGCATACCTCATACAGTCACGTTTAGATCATTAATGTATACTACAAAGAGCAAGAGACCCAGCACGAATCCCTGTGGTACAGGGAGCCAGTCACAAAAACAACCTTCAACCATCACCCTCTGCTCAGTTCTGGATCCAATTTACCCAATTGCCTTGGATCCAATGGGCTCTTATCTTCTTGCTCAATCTCCAATGCAGGACCATGTCAAAAGCCTTACTGAAGTCCATGTAGACTACATCATCTGCACTGGCCTCATCTACACATCTGGTCACCTCCTCAAATTTCAATCAAATTTGTTAGACACGATCTCCCCCTGACAAACCCATGCTGACTATCCCTAATTAATCCTTGCCTCTCCAAGTCTCAGATTTTTTTCCAATAATTTCTCTACCACTGTTCATAGACTCACTGGCTTGTAACGTGGTTTATCCCGACTTCCTTTCTTGAATAATGGTACTACATTAGCTGTCTGTCAATCCTCTAGCACCTCTCCTGTGACCAGAGAAGATTTGAAAATTAGAGACGGAGCCGCTGCAATCTGAGTTATGATTACTATCATCAAAATGCCCCCCCCAATGACACCTCTACCACCTGCCCAGCTTCATTTGCTAAAATTAGGTCCAGTACTGCCCCCTCTCTTGTAGGGCTTTCTATGTGCTGGCTCAAAAAGTTCTCCTGGATGCACTTTAAAAATTCCACCTCCTCTAAGCCTTTCACATTTTGACTAACCCAATTAATATTGGGGAAGTTGAAATCCCTGACTAGTATTAACCTATTATCTTTACACTTCTCTGAGATTTGCCTACATATCTGCTCCTCTAGCTCTCCTTGACTGTTTGGGGGTGTATAGTACATTCCCAGCAAAGTGGTTGCCCCATTTTCATTTTTTAAGTTTTATCCATATGGCCTCAATTGAGGAGCCTGCTAGAACTGCTAGAACATCATCGCTCCTCACTGTAGCAATTGACTCCTCCTTCAATAATGGGACATCACTTCCTCTTTTACATCTTCCCCCATCTCGCCTGAAGAATATATATCCAGAATATTGAGCTGCCAGTCCTGCCCCTCCCTTAGTCTCTGTCATC
This sequence comes from Mustelus asterias, assembly GCF_964213995.1. NCBI lineage: Eukaryota > Metazoa > Chordata > Chondrichthyes > Carcharhiniformes > Triakidae > Mustelus > Mustelus asterias. The sequence goes on from NC_135818.1 coordinate 19,552,065, forward strand.
GCAATAATGTCATACTCCTGTGTGTTAATCAACACTTTCAATTCATCCGCCTTACCTGTATGACTCCTTGCATTAAAATAAATGCCATCCAGCCTTGCCATATTCCCTGTGCCTTAACATGTCTATCTACCCTCTGCCTTCCAGACTGACTTAGTTTTTCTTCTATATTTGGCTGTGCATCACCCCCTACTGTACCTCCACTCCATATCCCATTCATCTCCTAAATTATTTTTAAACCCCCCCCCACCCCCAAACAGCACCAGCAAATATCCCTGCACGGATGTTGGCCCAATTCTGGTGCAACCTGTCCGATTTGTATCTGTCCCACCTTCCCCAAAAACGGACCCAGTGATCCAAGAAACTAAAGCCCTTCCTTCTACACCATCTCTTCAGCCACACATTCATTTGCTCTATCCAACTATTTCAATACTCACTAGCACACGGCACCGGGAGTAATTCAGATTACAGCCTTTGAGGTCCTGCTTTTCAGAGTGCTCCATAAATTTCTGTTGCAGGATCTCATCCGTCTTTCTATCTGTGTCATTGGTACCAATGTGAACCACGATCTCTGACTGTTTACGCCCCCCCCTTCAGAATGCCCTGCAACCATTCAATGACATCCTTGACCCTGGCATCAGGGAGGCAACACACCATCCTGGAGTCATGTCTGTGGCTGCAGAAACGCCTGTTTGCACCTCTCGCTATTGAGCCTCCTATTGCTATTACTCTTCCATTCTTACGCCTCCCACCTTGTGCAGCTGAGCCACCCACAGTGGCATGAACTTGGCTCTGGCTGCACTTCCCAGAGAAACCATTACTCTCACCATTTTCCAACAGAGAAAAACAGTTCTTTGGTGAGATGAACTCTGCGGCTTTCTTGGCTACCTATCTGCCCCACCTCCTTCTGACTGGTCATCCATTCCTTCTCTGACTGCACTTCCTTAAGCTGCAGGGCGACCACATCTAAAAGCCTGCTTTCTATGAATCTCTCAGCTTCGCGGAAGCACCACTGAGCTTCCAAGCAATGCTCAAGCTCCGAAACCTGGCTCTGGAGCTGATCAACCCAGAGGCACTTTCTGCAAATGGTCATCCAAACTACAAGGAATGTCTAAGAATTCCCATGTGTTGCAGGCCGTTCAAAACACGGGACATTGATGTAGACTGGGTGGCGGATGCAGTCAAATGCAGAGAAGTGTGAAGTGATGAATTTTAATACGAGGACTGAGAAGAGGCGGTATAAAGGGTTAAAGTCTAAATGGGAGTGCAAGAACTTAGGCAGATGCATGCAAAAATTGTTGAAGATATCAGGACAAAAAGTGATTATTAAGAAGGTATATGTGGATCCTGGGCTTTATTAATACAGATAATGGATCACTAATGTCCTTTAGGGAAGGAAATCTGCAGTCCTGACGCAGTCTGGCCTCCACAGCCACAGAAATGTGGTTGCCTTTCAGCCGCCCTTGGGCAATTAGGGATGGGCAATAAATGCTGGCCAGCCAGCCAGCAATGCCCATGTCCCACAAATGAATAAAACAAAATGATATGGAGTACAAAAAGTGAGGTGTTTATGGTGAGCTATTATAAAACACTGGGGTGAGCCTTTATAAAACACTGGCTGGTCTCACTGCAGCCATATGCCCGATTCTGGCAGTGGACTTTAGGAAGCATGTGAAGGCTTCAGAGAGAGTTCAGAAACGATTTATGTGAATGACTCCTGTTACACACATAGATTGGAAAAGATTGGCCTGTTCTCATTTGGAAAATGAAAATTGAGGGGAGATTTTCTAGAGGTGCTCAAAATCATAAGGGATCTGGACAGAGTAGATAAAGAGAAACTGTTACCGTTGACAGAACAGTCGAGAACAAGAGGACATCAGTTTAAGCTGACCTGTGGAAAAAATTAACAGATTCACAAAAGGAAAATATTTTTTTACACAGTGAGTGGTTGGGGTAGTGGCGGCAGATTCAATCGTGGATAATTTTCTGAAGAGAAAAAAACTTCTGAATACTGTGGGCGGCACGGTGGCAAGCGCTACTGCCTCACAGCACCAGAGACCCAGGTTCAACTCCAGCCTTGGGAGACTGTGGAGTTTGCACATTCTCTCCATGTCTGCATGGGTTTCCTCCAGATGTTCCGGTTTCCTACCACACTCCAAAGATGCGCAGGTTAGGTGGATTGTCCATGCTAAATTGTCCTTTAGTATCCAAAGATGTGTTGGTTAGATGGATTAGCCATGGTAAATGCTTGGGGTTACAGGGATAGGGCGGGCACGGAGTAGACCTGGCCTGGATGTCCTCTTGGCCTTCAAAGGAGAAATTTTGAGAGTGCAAAGTTTGTATGTTCCTGTCAGGATTAAAGGCAAAGTAAATAGGAATAAGGAACCTTGGTTCTCGAGGGAGATTGTAACACTGATTAAGAGGAAGAGAGAGTTGTATGAAATGTACAGGCAGCAAGGGACAGATCAGATGCTCGAGGAGTATAAAAAGTGCAAGAAGCTACTTAAGAGGGAAATCAGGAGGGCTAAAAGAAGACATGAGGTTGCTTTGGCAGACAGAGTGAAGGAAAATCCAAAGAGCTTCTATAGGTATGTTAGGAGCAAAAGGATAGTGAGGGATAAAATTGGTCCTCTTGAAGACCAGAGTGGTAGACTGTGTATGGAACCAAAAGAGATGGGGGAGATACTAAATGGTTTTTTTGCATCCGTATTTACTGAGGAAACGGGCATGGAGTCTACGGAAATAGGGCAAACTGGTAGGGAGGTCATGGAACCTTTACAGATTAAAGGGGAGGAGGTGCTTGCTGTCTTGAGGCAAATCAGAGTGGATAAATCCCCAGGACCGGACAGGGTATTCCCACGGACCTTGAGGGAAGCTAGTGTTGAACTTGCAGGGGCCCTGGCAGACATATTTAAAATGTCAGTATTCACGGGGGAGGTGTCGGATGATTGGAGGGTGGCTCATGTTGTTCCGTTGTTTAAAAAAGGTTCCAAAAGAAATCCGGGAAATTATAGGCCAGTAAGTTTGATGTCGGTGGTGGGCAAGTTATTGGAAGGTGTGATAAGGGATAGGATCTACAAATATTTGGATAGACAGGGACTTATTAGGGAGAGTCAACATGGCTTTGTGCGTGGTAGGTCATGTTTGACCAATCTATTAGAGTTTTTCGAGGAGGTTACCAGGAAAGTGGATGAAGGGAAGGCGGTGGATGTTCTCTACCTGGATTTCAGCAAGGCCTTTGACAAGGTCCCTCATGGGAGGTTAGTTAGGAAGGCTCAGTCGCTGGGTATACATGGGGAGGTAGTAAATTGGATTAGACACTGGCTCAATGGAAGAAGCCAGAGAGTGGTTGTGGAGGATTGCTTCTCTGAATGGAGGCCTGTGACTAGTGGTGTGCCGCAGGGATTGGTGTTGGGTCCATTGTTGTTTGTCATCTATATCAATGATCTGGATGATAATGTGGTAAATTGGATCAGCAAGTTTGCTGATGATACAAAGATTGGAGGTGTAGTGGACAGTGAGGAAGGTTTTCAAAGCTTGCAGAGGGATTTGGACCAACTAGAAAAATGGGCTGAAAAATGGCAAATGGAATTTAACGCAGACAAGTGTGAGATATTGCACTTTGGAAGGACAAACCAAAGAGGAACGTACAGGGTAAATGGTCGGACTCTGAAGAGTGCAGTTGAACAGAGGGATCTGGGAATACAGGTACAGAATTCCCTAAAAGTGACGTCACAGGTGGATAGGGTCGTAAAGAGTGCCTTTGGTACATTGGCCTTTATAAATCGGAGTATCGAGTATAAAAGTTGGAGTGTTATGGTAAGGTTATATAAGGCATTGGTGAGGCTGAATTTGGAGTATTGTGTACAGTTTTGGTCACCTAGTTACAGGAAGGATGTGAATAAGGTTGAAAGAGTGCAGAGAAGGTTCACAAGGATGTTGCCGGGACTTGAGAAGCTGAGTTACAGAGAGAGATTGAATAGGTTGGGAATTTATTCCCTGGAGCGTAGAAGATTAAGGGGAGTTTTGATAGAGGTGTATAAGATTTTGATGGGTATAGATAGAGTGAATGCAAGCAGGCTTTTTCCGCTGAGGCTAGGGGAGAAAAAAACCAGAAGGCATGGGTTAAGGGTGAAAGGAGAAAAGTTTAAAGGGAATATTAGGGGGGGCTTCTTCACGCAGAGAGTGATGGGAGTGTGGAATGAGCTGCCGGATAAAGTGGTAAATGCGGGGTCACTTTTAACCTTTAAGAAAAACTTGGACGGGTTCATGGATGAGAGGGGTGTGGAGGGATATGGTCCAAGTGCAGGTCAGTGGGACTAGGCAAAAAATGGTTCGGCACAGACAAGAAGGGCCAAAAGGCCTGTTTCTGAGCTGTAATTTTCTATGGTTCTATGGGTAAGATGCTCTTTCAGAGAGATAGCGCTAGAGTAGGATGGGAGTAAGAGGGAATGTAATATGGTCTAAATTGCATGTACATGAATGCAAGTAATATAGTAAATAAGATGGTGATCTGCAGAGACAGATAGTCATGTGGGAATATGATGATGTGTCATTAATGGTCATCAGCAATGCTATCAAGCAGTACTTGCTTAGCAATAACCTGATCACTGAAGCTCAGTTTATGTTCCACCAGGGTCACTCAGTTCCTGATCTCATTACAGCCTAGGTTTAAACATGGATAAAAGAACTGAACTCCAGAGGTGAGATGAGAGTGACTTTCCTTGACAGCAAAACTGGAATCAATAGGAATCAGGAGGAAAGTTCTCCTCTGGTTGGAGTCATACCTAGCACAAAGAAACATAGTTGTGATTGTTGGAGGTCAGTGATCACAGTCCAGGACATCACTGCTGGAGCTCCTCAGGGTAGTGTCCTTGGCCCAAAAGCTGCTTCATAAGTGACCTTCCTCCTTAGGTCAGAAATTGAGATGTTCGTTGATGATTACACAATGTTCAGCACCACTGTGACTCCTCAGATACTGAAGCAGTCCATGTCCAAATGCAGCCAGACCTGGATAATATCCAGGCTTGGGTTGACAAATATCATTCGCACCACACAAGTGCCAGACAATGACCACCTCCAACAAGAAAGAATCTAACCATCCTCCTTTGACATTCAATGGCATTACCATCACTGAATCGCCGCCCACTATCAACATCTTTGGCAGTTATCATTGACCAGCTACCAAACTGGACTAGCCATATACTGTGGCCACAAGAGCAGATCAGAGGCTAGGAAAGCTTGAGCAAGTAACTCATCTCCTGACTCCCCGAAGCCGATCCACAATCTAGAAGGCACAAGTTGGGAGTGTAATGGATGCATGCAGCTCCAACAGCACTCAAGAAGCTTAGCACAATCCAGGACAAAGCAACCTGCTTGACTGACACCCCATTCACAAACATTCACTCCCTCCACCATCGACGCTCAGTAGAAGCAGTGCGTACCATCTACAAGATGCACTGCAGAATTCACCAAAGCTCCTTAAGACAGTATCTTCCAAACCCACAACCACGACAATCTAGAAGGACGAGGGCAGCAGATACATGGGAACACCACCACCTGGCAGTTCCCCTCCATGCCATTCACCATCCTGACTTAGAAATATATCGCCATTCCTTCCTTGTCGCTGGGTCAAAGTCCTGGACACTCCCTCCCTAACAGCATTGTGGGTGTACCTGCACCACATGGACTTCAGCAGTTCAGGAATGCGGCTCACCATCACATTCTCAGGGGCAATTAGGAACGGGCAAGAAGTGCTGGCCTGGCCAGTGACACCCACATCCTGTAAATGAATAAAAATAATAACGAAACCTGGTTCAAGAGGCCAGGACTGGGTATTAAATATTACTGAATATGAGGGAGGGAAATTCAATTGTGGTTTTCAAAACAGATTTGGATCATTATCTGAAGAGAAACAAATTGCAGGATTTTGGGAGAAAGGTGGGAGTGGCACTAGATGAACTAACATGGACTGAATGGCCTCCTTCTGTGCTGTAACCATTCAATGATTTGTAAAGCTACAGGGAGTGGCACTAGGCGAGTTGCTCTCACAGAATCCCAGCATAGATACGACAGGCCAAATTGCCTCCTCCTGTGCAGTATTCTGTGATTCTAGTTTTATTCCCACGGCCCAAGTTTCCTGAAAAGCTTTAGCATTTTACAGTTCAAATGCTATGTAAATGTTGATAGGGAAACAAAACATATTTGTTGAGTTAAAAATTCAGAACCAATAAATTCAGTGTTGCTGAAGATCTCTGTGATTCTTTTATTGATCTGCAATTTGAAATGTTTATTTTAAACAAGGTACATTATATGTTGAGGAGAGTTTGCATCATGTAATTGCCTCAATACATATTTTAACATTTTGCTTTATCATTACTTTATTTTATTCCTATAATGGCAGGTGATGGCTCAGGAGTTCTAGTTTTGAATTGTTCAGCACTTGCGTGGGAGATCAGGTTCATCTCTGGTTATCACAGAATTATAGAATCCCTACAACGCAGAATGAGGCCATGGAGCCTACACCAACAACAATCCCACCCTATCCCCGTAACCCTACATATTTATGCTGGTAGTCTGCTTGACACTAAAGGGGCAATTTTGCAAAGCGAATCAACCTAACCCACACATCTTCGGAACATGGGAGGAAACCAGAGCACCTGGAGGAAACCCACGCAGACACGAGGAGAATGTGCAAACTCCATATAGTGACCCGAAGCTGGAATCGAACCCAGGTACCTGGCGCTAACCACTGTGCCACCCTAGGTTATGAGACCTAAGTCAACCCAACTATCTCCTCTTCGATGTACTGTTAGCATTCTCTTAATGCCTATGCCCATCAAAACTGCTGTCATTGATCCTTCCTCACAAAATCTATCATCAGACCCCCAGTCCTCTCCAGTTTGCCTATGCCCAACTTCCACGGGGGTTCTGAATGTGTTATCACGAAGCAGCTGCATTTATGTAATAGAATCATCGAATAATACGGCACTGAATTCAGCCCATTGAATCTGTGTCAGCGTTTCTGAAAAGCAATCCAGTTCATTCCATTCCCCTTCTCTTTCCCTCATCCTTGCAACATATTCCCCATAAGTATTTATCCAATTTAAAGGATAAATCTATTGAATCTGTATCCACCACTTTATCAGGCAACGTATTCTAAATCCTAACAGTTCATTGCATATTCCTGAAACATTGGAACTGTTTGTAAAAGATTCAGATTAAGACTTTGAAAAGCATGCAAAATACTAAGTATTGCTAGAAATGTACTATCAAATACACTTCTATTTGATTCTTTATTGGAAGCTGTATCAGTGGTGGCAATATACCATTCATTGTGTGTGCTAGCTTGTTAATCACGCACCTTTGTCACTCTCCATTTCGGAACTTTCAATGAGATTTTCATAAGCTAATTTTTGTCCCAGTCTTTGGATTGGATTCCTGGTTTATTTGAAGATGTGTTCAGTCTCAGTTCCACAATTTTGTGATGAAATCCATTCTCTTTGGACACCAAATACAGAAAAATGTATTTTTTCATTTTAAAATGTCTGTATTTATAAGGATGTTGCACTATCTTCAATTCACTGAGCACGTTAACATTCTAAAATAAAATGAACTTGACCTGCCTTATTTTACTGCTCTGAGGTTGTAATAACTATATTTTTTGTACATAGATAACATGTATGTTTTGTACTCTAATGGTTTTTTGGGAGCTGTGCAGACTGCTGCCAATAGCTTACTGAGGCTGTACCCTTTATCTGGATGGCTTCTCCTGTCTAAGTTAGTTTAGCTGCAGTATCCCTCAAACTCAGTGATTGGATTCCTCCTTGTAAATATCAAAATGTGTCTTCTCCTATCACCAGGGCACAGGCTCTCATATGAACTTCTACCTTTAAGGGTCTACCATTTACCAAAAGCATCAGAGTGATGGGGACTACCTTACCACTCTCAAGCTGAACAATGAGTGAACATTTAAATCCTTAGTACTGGACTCTTCCATATTATACACTTCTGGTTATGAGACCTATTCCATGTGCATCATCTAATTTGCTAACTCTGTTACTGAGTAGACTTGACTTACTTTTACATTGGTGCCTAAGTGACCTTTCCTATGGCAGAAAAAACATTCAGACTCATTATATCTACAGGCTTCAGGGGAGTGATTACCCCGCACCGGTAGCACTCTAGTTCAATCCTGGGTAGTGAGCTCATTTAAATCTTCTTGTTCTGATTGTGGATGCATTTGCTTCCCATACTAAAACTACATCTTCATTTTTGGCACCACTGCTGATTGTAGCTTCCTGTCCTAACTGGTGAACTGCACCATTCTGCGCACCCTTCTCAATGTTCTTCAGCACCTTCTTAAAATCTATCTCTGCCTCTACCAATAGCTTCCTTTGGATACCCTCATTGTTTACCCCGCGAACTAAACAGTCCAACAGAATATCGTTGAGTGTGGCTCTGAAGTTGCACTGCACTGAGATCTGTCTAAACTTGGTAATATAAATAGTTCCCTTAGAGGCTCTCCTAACTGAGTTAAACTTAAATCACTGCAAAATACTGATAGCTTTGGGAGGTAATATGTTTTCACTAATTCACTATCTCAGTAAATGACTTGGAGTCGGGTGTGCTTGGGGATGTGAGACTGTGTATTAAGTTGTGGGCCCACGTCCCCCACACGCTCAGGAGGATTATCTTTCTCTTTCCCTCCTCCTCTATTCTGTTGGCATGAAAATAGCCCAACATTCAACATTTTGTATCTGATCCTCCACAGAGGCATCAAAAGAGTCCATGTGTCCAAATAGGGGCATATCTGCAAATACTCTTCTGTTTCTCAGCTTGAACCAAACATTAACATAACTTTATACTCACTATCTTGGAACATTTATTTTTCCTTTTATTCTCATCACCAATGTAATAATTCTTGTAAATAACAGCTGTAACATTTATTTACATATAACTATAATACAGAGGATTACAGCCTCATAACTGCTACCCAGCTTGCAAGAAGGTTCTGGAACAGGAAGTCGAACTCACCTCCACCCTGTTCTCGATTGGTTCTCTGGGTCATGTGACCCTTACTCTTAATGAATCCTTAAAGAGACAACCACCACTGTTATGTTAAGGGAAAGACTGAACTCTTGTCAGCAAGGATAGTCATGTAGAACTTGATGCATAGTGGGATGCGGAGTTTTCAATTAATCAAAGTGATTGATTGTCCCCAGTAATAACTGGGGACGGTAGCACAGTGGTTAGCACTGCTGCTTCACAGCTCCAGGGACCTGGGTTCAATTCCCGGCTTGGGTCACTGTCTGTGGAGTTTGCACATTCTCCTCGTGTCCACGTGGGTTTCCTCCAGGTGCTCCGGTTTCCTCCCACAGTCCAAAGATGTGTGGGTTAGGTTGATTGGCCATGCTAAAATTGCCCCTTTAGTGTCCTGGGATGCGTAGATTAGAGGGATTAGCGGGTAAAATATATGGGGGTAGGGCCTGGGTGGGATTGTGGTCGGTGCAGACTCAGTGGGCCGAATGGCCTCTTTCTATACTGTAGGGTTTCTATGATTCTATGAAACTGAACAAGAGAAAAAAAGTGACTGAAAATGGATGCATTTTCCTGAAATTGGCTCTTACTGTGCACTTTCTAGGAAGGGGCAGTGTATGAAATATTTGGGAACAAAAGTGGCTCCACAGTCAAACAGTGTGTTGATTTTAAGATTCTCTTCCTTGTTTTCAAATCCCTTTAATGTCTCACCCTCTTCCTATCTCTGCAATTCCTTCACAGTCATTGTCTCAAAAACCTGAAACTCCCTTCCTAACAGCACTGTGGGTGTACTGACGCCACATGGACAGCAGCGGTTAAAGAAGGCGGCTCACCGCCACCTTCTCAAGGACAATTAGAGATGGGCAATAAATGATGGCCTAGCAGCGACGTCTGCATCCCGTGAGAGGATAAAAATATCCTCCAGCCCCACAACCCTCTGAGACACCTGCACTCCTCTAATTCTGGCCTTTGCCCATTGCCAGTTATAATTACACCACCATTGGCGACCAAGCCCTGTGTTGCCTTGGTCCTAAACTATAGAAATCCTTCCTTAAACCTCTCCTTGTTTGCCTGCCTTAAGCCATTATTTAAAATCTACCCCATTGACCAAATTTTTGATTATCTGACCTAACATCTGCTTCTGGGGCCCAGTGTCGTACTTTGTTTCATAATGCTGCTGTGAAATACCTTGGAACATTTTGTTACATTAAAGGCACTGTATAAATGTCAGTTGTTATTGTGTTCACACAGATAACGTTAGGGTGGGCGGAGTAATGGCTGCTTTTGATTGGACCTCAGATGCAGAAAAAAGCCCATAGCAACAAGGCTGCGTTCTGGAGGGAGCTACAGATCAGCAACAGAGAGGGTAACATTCAAGGGATCAGGTCTGTAACAGGCACTGCCCCTGATGGTCTATAGAGAGAGGCTCAGCTTCCTTGATTCATTGGAAGGGCAGTGCATCCGAAGGCTGAGATTACCATGTTAGGTGGTCACAGACATCTTCAACCTCCTAGAAGCAGTCCTGGTTGCCATGTGTTACTAAAGCACCACCACCCTCAATTATTTTTCATTTGGTCCCTTCTAGAGCATGACCAGAGACACAGCAAGGAGCACTCAATCAGCTACATATAACAGCATAAATCAGGGATAGATGGATTGTTTTCCGGGGTTGGGTGATACATAAACTTGTCCGCTGATGCCAAAATGAGTAGACACTCAGATTTGCATATTTGTTTCGCTTGCCAGAGCAGAATACCATTGACTACACACATGTGACCATGCAAGCATCTCCAGATCAACGAAGCATATTTTTAGACTACAAGGGATTTCATTCCATCAATATTCAGCTGGCCTGTAACCACAAGGAAAGGTTTATGCAAGTCTGTGCCAGGTTCCCTGGGAGCTGTCAGGAAGCTTTCACACTACAAGAGCCCAACATCCTGACTCATTGGTCCTGGAACCTGTTTTAAGGGGTGGAACCTGTGTTAAGGGATGGCTGAAAGGCAACAATGCATACCCACTTCAACCCTGGCTGACAACACCTTTGAGGAACTCCACCAATTGACACGGGCCTCTCTGAAGATTTTGGCCCATTTGGCTGTTGGATGGAAGACTAGCCTCCTTACTCAAAGAGGATGCTAGAACTTATACTGTGAGCTGCCTCTATGATACGCCACCCTGTGGATTTGGCTGTCTATCTCTCAAATTCCTTGCCTTTAGAATTTATCATTTGTACAGAACATAAGAACTAGGAGCAGGAGTAGGCCATCTGGCCCCTCAAGTCTGCTCCGCCATTCAACTAAACCAAGACTGATCATTTTGTGGACTCAGCTCCACTTACCGCCCATGCACCATAACCCTCAATTCTTTTACTGTTCAAAGGTCTATCTGTAAGAACAGAGTAGCCCCGCTGATTTCTGATAAACAATGTTTCTGATATGGCAATTCACACCTCTTCTCTGGACACTTGGTAATCTTGTTACTGTTAGGTGATCAACTCCTAACAACGCAAGGACTGCTATGATATGAGCCAATTGACAACTAGATGTATCATCAAGCAAGCCATGGTCATGATCAATATGTGCTTCGGGTGTCTAGATAGGTCTGGAGAATCCTTCAGTACTTGCCAGCAAGGGCTCTCGGGTATTTGTGGTATGTTGCACTCTGCACAACAAAGCGCACAGCAATGAAGACTAGATACGCAGGAGGAACAACTTACTCAGCACTCTTAATGTGATGTGGATCCCAGAGGAGTGGAGGATAACAATAGGAACTCAATGATACACCAGCTGATCACATTGCTGCTCAGGATGCCAGGGATGCTCTAATAGCTCAAAGATTTGTTAGTCACTCAGACTGGACCAAAGTAACTATTTGGATGACCCAACTCAAGCCCCCCAACTGACACAAAGCAGTTCTGTCACCATCCATTGACCCATTGCATGTCTTCACATTCATCAGCTACTGAGAATCCGAGTTGGCACTCGCCAGGTGAGAATGGGTAACACAGGAAAATGGTCAAAATTAATAAATTTTATGTGACTAAATAAACTATGCAATACTTTCACAAACATCCATGTGCATACCCTTGGGGAACTACACATGTTTTACTTTCCTTTCTCACTCCAATGTGGTGCAATCACTGCTTCAACAGAGCTATGAACATACTGCCCAGACTTACAAGATGCTTGCAACCAATGATCACTGGGTTTAGAGCCTGGGACGCCTCACCAAAAACCATTTCACCTACACCACCAGGCCTTTATTGCAAAGGGAATGGAACGTAAACGTGCAACTATACAGGGTATTGGTGAGACTGCATCTACAGCAGTGTGTAGTTTTGATCTTGTTTAAGGAGGGATATACTTGCTTTGAGGCATTTCAGGTTTCCTAGAATGAAGAGGTCGTATTATGAAGAAATGTAGAGCCTATATATACACTTTGGAGTTTAGAAGAATGAGACTTAACTTATTAATTCTGAGGGGGCTTGAAAGGATAGATGCCAAGAGGATGTTTCCTCTCACAGGGGAACCAAGAACTAGGGAGTCACTGTTTCAAAGTAAGGGTCTCCCATTTAAGATGGAGATGAGGAGGGATTTCTTGACTGAGGGTAGTTAATCTTTGGAATTCTCTACCCCAAAGAACAGTGGAGGCTGGGCCATTGAATATAGATTGGTAGAATATCCAAATAATGTTAAATGAGGCTATATGAATTGAACTGAGGAATAAAAGAGGGGCATTCACACTGCTGAAAGTACACTATAGGTCCCCAGGCAGTCAGGGGGAAATAGAAAAGCTATAGAAACATAGAAATTAGAAGCAGGAGTAGGCCATTTAGCACTTTGAGCCTGCTCCGCCAATCATTTTGATCATGGCTGATCATCGAATTCAATATCCTGATCCCTCCCTTCCCCCCCTATCCCTTGATCCCCTTAGCCCCAAGAGCAATAAGAAAGCAAATACATAAGTAAATTACTGAGAAGAATAGAAACAATAGGGCATGAATACTATTGGATTTCAACTACCCTAATATTAACAGGGATGAATTCAGTGTAAACAGTGCAGAGGACATAAAATTCTTAAAGTGCATTCAGGAGAAACATTTTAACCAGCATGTAGCAAGTCCAACAAGAGAATGGCAGTTCTGGACTATGGGAGTGGATTCTGGCAGGAGCAGCGGTATCAGACGGACAGCATGTTAATGGTGGTGTTCACAGTTCAGTTAGATTCAGTGTGGAAAAGGGCAAAGATAGTTAAAGTTTATTTATTAGTCACAAGTAAGGCTTACATTAACACTGCGATGAAGTTAACTGTGAATTCCCCCTAGGTTAAAGATAAAGATAGGTTAAAGATAAAAGGTTTAAATTGGGGAATTTACTCAGTCAATTTTACTCAGCTGAAATTTGATTTGATTTATTATTGTCACATGTATTAGTATACAGTGAAAAGTATTGTTGCACGCTATACAGACAAGGCATGCCATTCATAGAGAAGGAAAGGAGAGAGTGCAGAATGTAATGTTACAGTCATAGCTAGGGTGTAGAGAAAGATCGACTTAGTGCGAGGTAGGGCCACTCAAAAGTCTGAATGGCAGTAGGGAAGAAGATAGAAAATAATAAAAAAACACTATTAAAAAGTAAGACATGTTTACCATCCAACCTTGCCGATGTGACATTGTGCTCTGAGTCAATATCTCCATACAGAATCAAACGGTATCAGACTCACATGTTGTCCGTCTGATACCGCTGCTCCTGCCAGAATCCACTCCCTAAAGTCCAGAACTGCCATTCTCTTGTTGGGCTTGCTACATGCTGGTTAAAATGTTTCTCCTGAATGCACTTTAAGAATTTTATGTCCTTTGCACTGTTTACACTGAATTCATCCCTGTTAATATTAGGGAGTTGAAATCCAATAGTATTCATGCCTTATTGTTTCTATTCTCAGTAATTTACTTACGTATTTGCTTTCCTATTGCTCTTGGGGCTAAGGGGATCAAGGGATGGGGGGGAAGGGGGGAATCAGGATATTGAATTCGATGATCAGCCATCTGCCAGGTCACGGTTGGTACATGACCTCAGACTTTTGTATCTTTTTCCCGAAGGAAGAAGGTGGAAGAAAGAATTCCGGGGTGCGTGGGGTCCTTAATTATGCTGGCTGCTTTGCCGAGGCAGCAGGAAGTGTAGACAGAGTCAATGGATGGGAGGCTGGTTTGCGTGATGGACTGGGCTTCATTCAGGACCCTCCGTAGTTTCTTGAGGTCTTGGGCAGAGCAGGAGCCATACCAAGCTGTGATACAACCAGAAAGAATGCTTTCTATGGTGCATCTGTAAAAGCCGGTGAGAGTTGTGATGACTTCAGCCAGGCTAATGAGGTTGGCTTGCTAGATTATGAACTACATGATGAGTCTTAATTGATGGTTAAATCAGGGCATCTCATGCTCCCTATTTAAAGCAGGTGTGTCAGACTCCCAGCCTGCATTCAGCAGGGAGTAACTGGAGAGCTGGCTGTGTACAGATGTATGGTGTAAATAAAGTAACTTGGTGACGGGACTTCACCTGCGTGGGGTTATTACAAGAGTCATAGCCGGCATGCCAAATTTCCTTAGTCTTAAAGTTAAAGTTTTATTTATTAGTCACAAGTAAGGCCTACGTTAATGCTGCAATGAAGTTACTGTGAAATTCCCTAGTCATCACACTCCGGCACCTGTTTGGGTCAATGCACCTAATAGCATGTCTTTTAGACTGTGGGAGGAAAATGGAGCACCCAGAGGAAACCCACACAGATATGGGGAGAACGTGCAAACCCCACACAGATAGTGACCCAAGCCGGGAATCGAACCTGGGTCCCTGGCGCAGTGACGCAGCAGTGCTAACCACTGTGCCACCGTGCCGTCCACTTCTAGTCTTCTGAGAAAGTAGAGGCATTGGGGGACCAGGACAGATTGTTGGTGATCTGGATACCTAAAAACTTGAAGTTCTCAATCATTTCTACTTCGTCCCCATTGAAATTCTCCACCATGCTTCCTGAAGTCAATGCCAATCTCCTTCGTTATGTTGACATTGAGGAAGAGATTATTATTGTCGCACCAGTTCACCAGATTCTCTATCTCATTCCTGTACTCTGTCTTGTCATTGTTTGAGATCCGACCAGCTGGCCATCAGCAAACTTGAAAATTGAGTTGGAGGAGAATTTGGCCACACAGTCATAGGTGTATAAGGTGTAAAAGTAAGGGGCTGAGGACACAGCCTTGTGGGGCACCGGTGTTGAGGATGATCGTGGAGGAGGTGTTGTTGCCTATCCTTACTGATTGCGGTCTGTGGGTTAAGAAGTTCAGGAACCAGTCGCAGAGAGAGGAGCCAAGCCCCAGGCCATGGAGTTTCGAGATGAGTTTTGTAGGAATAATGGTGTTGAAAGCTTAGCTGTAGTCAATAAATAGGAGTCTGACATAGTTGTCAGACAAGTGACAAAACTTGTAGGTTAATCAGTGCCATAGCACCGGGAGGCATTCAAGTAAAGTTAAAGCGCATGGGATTGCGGGTAGTATCTTGAGATGGATTAAAAGCTGGTTAGCAGATTGGAAGCAAAGAGTTGGCATCGATGGGTATTTTTCCGGTTGGCAGGCAGTAACTAGTGGATCTGTGCTAGGAGCCCAACTGTTCACATTATATATTCATGATTTGGAAGAAGGAACTAAGTGTTTTATCTCTAAATTTGCAGATGATACAAAGTTGGGTGGGGGGGATGATCTGTGAGGCGGTTGCAGGCTGAGTGTGTGTGCTTATGCATGGCAGATGCAGTATAATGTGGATAAATGTGAGGTTATCCACTTCAGTAGCAAAAATAGGATTATTTGAATGTTGTAAATTATTATTTATTTGATTATTATTTGAATGGTGTAAATTGAGAGAGGTGGATACTCAGTGAGGCCTTGGTGTCCTTGTGCATCAGTCACTGAATGTAAGCACGCAGGTACAGTAGGCAGTAAAGAAGGCAAATGGTATGTTGGCCTTCATAGCAAGAGAATTTGAGTATTGGAATAGGGATGTTTTACTGCAATTATACAGGGCATTGGTGAGGCCACACCTGGAGTACTTTGTGCAGTTTTGGTGTCCTTATCAGAGGAAGGATGTCCTTGCCATAGAGGAAGTGCAGCGAAAGTTTACCTGGCTGATTCCTGGGATGGCAGGTCTGTCACATGAGGAAAAACTAAGTAGGTTAGGATTGTATTCATTGGAATTGACAGGGGATCTCATAGGAACTTGTAAAATTCTAACAGGATTAGACAGGGTAGATTCTCAAAGAATGTTCCCGATGGTGGGAAGTCCAGAACTAGGGGTCACAGTTTGAGGATGTGAGGTAAACCTTTTAGGACTGAGGTGAGGAGAAATTTCTTCACCCAGAGTGGTGAATCTGTGGAATTCACTACCACAGAAAGTAATTGAGGGAAAAACATTGTGTGATTTCAAGAAGAAATTGGAGATAGCTCTTGGGGCTAGAGGGATCAAGGGATATGGGGAGAAGGCAGGATCAGGATATTGAGTTTGATCATCAGCCATGATCATAATGAATGGCGGAGCAGACTGGGAGGGCCGTATGGCCTACTCCTGCTTCTATTTTCTATGTTTCTATGTAAGAGGTACAGAGGGTTTAAGAACAGGTATGGTGCCAGAGGATTGAAGGGCTGTCGACATTGTACCACTGTTTAGAAAATGGGGAGAGGTATAGCCCGATTAATTAGGAACCAGTAAGCAATATATTGAAAATAAATCTAAGAATACTATTAAATTAATTATCATTTACAAATGCACAGATTAATCAAAGAAAGTTAGCATGGAATTGTTAAGAGAAGTTTGTGTCTGCCACAATAGATTTTTGAGGAGGTAACAAGAAGGATTTCACATTTGATGTAGCTTACATAGATTTTCACAATACTTTTGACCAAGTCCCACATGGCCAACCAGTCATAAAATTAAAAGGCCATGGAATCAATGGGAAAATGACAAGTTGTTTCCAAAGGAACATTGGCATATTTCCAAGCAGGGTTATGGATGACTTGGAGGGGTATTTAGAGATTGTGGTATTCCCATACCAGCTGCTTTTGCTTTACTCGGTAACAGAAGTCATGTATTTTGGAGGTTGCTGTCGAAGGAGCCTTGGTGAGCTCTGCATTGTATCTTGTATATGGTACACACTGCAGACTCATTGCACTGGTGGTACAGGGGGTAAATGTTTTGAGGTGTGGGTGATCTCTTGATCTGCTTTGACAAGGATGGTGTTAAGTTCTTGAGTTTTGTTGGCAATGCATTTATTTAGGCAAGTATTCCTTCACACTCCTGACTTGTGCTTTGTGATGGTGGACAGGCTTTGGGGAGTGAGGAGGTGAGTTACTCTCCACGGAATACACAGGCTCTGACCTGTGCTTGTAGCCATTCTATTTATATGGCTAGTCCAATTAGATTCCTGGGTAATGGTGACCCTACCAGGATGCTGATAATGGGGTACTTTATTTTGTGACTGCTGTTGAATGTCAATGGAAGGTGGTTAGACCCTCTCTTGTTGGAGATGGTCATTCCTTGGCACTTGCATGGTGCAAATGTTTGCCACATGAAGGCATGGATTGCCTCATTATGAGGAATTGTGAATGAAACTATACAGCATACAATCATAATGTGCAACAAACATGCCCACTTCTGACCTTATGATGGAGGCAAGGTAATTGATGTGGCAGCAAACATGACTGAGCCTAGGTCATTGCCCTGAGCAACTCCTGCAGTGCTGTTCTGGTGCTGGGAAGGCTGGCCTCCAATGCCTACAATCATCTGCTGGGGTAAAGAAAATGGACGGAGACACAATTGAGAGATGAATGTCATAATGCCACCAATAGTGGAAGAAGCAAACAGCAGGATTTGCGGCAGTACCTACCAAATTGTATCGAGCATTACTGTGAGACATTGCATTACCAAATATAACAAGTGTTACTAAATTGTGACCAACAGGAACTGTTCAAAAATATTCAGACTTAAAATTTGGACATTGTTGGTAAGACCCGCATTTATTACCCAACTACGTAGTTATCCATGAGGAGGTGGTGGTGGACCGTCTTCTTGAACTGCTGCAGTCTATATGATGAAGGTACACCGACAGTGCTGTTGGCAGGGAGCTCCAGGATTTTGACCCCGTGACCATGAAGGAACAATGATTATATGTTCAATTTGGGATAGTGTGTGACTTGTCGGGTAACTTGCTATTGTTCCCATGTGCCTGCTGTCCTGGCCTTTCTAGGTGGTGGAGGTTGTGGATTTGGAAGGTGCTGCCAAAGATGCCTTGGCAACTTATAGCAATGCAGATAGCACACATTACACCTCAGAATGCTGGTGCTGGAAGAGTGGATGTAGCCAGTGGTTGGGGTATTAATCAAGCACCATGCTTTGTCCTGGATGGTATTGAGCTTCTTGATTGTTCTTGGAACTGCACCTATCCAGGCAAGTGAAGAGTATCCCATCACACTCCTGACTTGTGTCTTGTATATTTGGTGAAAAGTCTTTGGGGAGTCAGTAGACAAGCCAGTTGCTGCAGTATACCGAGCCTGACGTGCTCTAGTAACCTTGGATTTTCGGTAGCTGGTCTAGGCTAGTTTCTGGTCAATTGGGGCTATCAAAGGAGAAAATTTAGAGTGCTTTTTAAGTTTGCATATGAATCCTCTGAGTACTTGACATTAGTTTTGGTCTGTAGTGTACATCAAATAATGCATTATCTATTCCAGGGTATTGCAGGTTGGAACCTAAGATAGGGTTTTAGATGATTCATATGCAGAGCACTAGAGTTATGGTCTGGATATCAGGAGTTTGGAAGCTTTTTGTATAGAATCATAGGATTTTCTTGCAGTAACCTATAGGGAGGGATCTAATCAAAAGGTTCAAAGTTTTAAGAACGTACAAAACAATAGCAAAAACCAAACAGCCCCTTGACTCTGCTTCTCCATTGAACCATCACAAAATTGGTATGGTGCAGAAGGAGGTCACTGGTAAGATAAAACAATGACTGAACTTTTACATGAACTCCACGTTCCCACCCTCCCCCAATATCCCTGGATTCTCTTAGTACCGAGTAATCTATCAACCTCAATCAGAAAGCTAATAGAATGTTATTTTTTATATAGGGGGAATTGATGAATTGATTACAAAAGTAGGGAGGCTATGCTTCAGATCAAAGCAAAGTACTGCGGATGAAACAAAAATAGAAAATGCTGGAAAATCTCAGCAGGTCTGACAGCATCTGTGGAGAGAGAAAGGAGCCACTGTTTCGAGTCAGGATTTTGAGTTACCCTGACTGGAAACGATGGCTCTGTTCTCTCTCCACAGATCTGCTGTCAGATCTGCTGAGATTTTCCAGCATTTTCTGTTGAGCTTATGCTTCGGTTGTATAGGCATTGGTGAGACCTTATTCGAAGTACTTAGAAAAGACCAAAACCATATACTCCAGGTTGTACGAAAGCGCTACATTCCAATTCTCTTGCAGTAAAGGAGATCATAACATTTGCCTTCCTAATATATGTCTTATCTAGAACATAAGCAGTTACAAACGTTAATAATTGAAATGTACGGATATTTGTACGTTTATTGGAATGTATATGGAATAGTGATGGACTTGAAGCTTGAAGCAATTCGGACGAGTTCCGTGCTATCTCTTGTTCCTTTATCTGTAACTGCCAAAAATGACTCGTAAGAATATAAAAGTAGGTTTAATACACGGAAATAACCTCACTAAAGAATAAACAACTTTGCAGAAAAAAGGTACACCATCAATTCGCTCACGACACACTGGGATGTCAGAAAGAAGCATTTATATGACGCCCTTTGACGACTCCAACAGATCCCAACACAGAATGACTCTCCCAGGCAAAGAGAATGATCAACGTTAGCATTTCAAAGTGGAAGGAAAGTGTTAGGGGGGAAAAAGGGATTCATACATAAAGGGTCAGATTAATGTATGAAGGGTGGCTCTAGTGAACTGGTGCTGTGTGAATGAATGCTGGCTACATTGTCAGAGTGTTGCGAAGTGTTACAATGATGGCAAACAGCAGTGCGTGCTTCCCGCTCTGTTTGCAGAGCCCCTTGGCCAGTGCTTCCGCTACTGGACAGTTCTTTGCAGAGGGGACATGCTCCTACTTGCATTCCCCATCCCCTAACCCCACCTCGCACCGTCGAAGTCGCTACTTTGCACCAACATCTCGCGCTCCGTGATTCCTTCGTTTCAGTCCGCAGGCTGTCAGCTGAGAACTGCGCATGCCCACCAGAGACCCCTCGCGTCTCCTCGAGGCACGGACGCCCCCTCTCGCTCTCCCTCTCTCCGCGCATGCGCTACCGGCGGAGGCCTGCCCAGCCTCGCCCCGTCGCGCATGCGTACTGGGGGTGGACTTCGGGCCGGGCGGCGTGAGGCGGGCAGGCTGCGCGCAGGCGCAGGTGGGAGCCCAGCCCACGGCGCAGGCGCGCTGCTGCCGTCAGCGTCAGTGCGCACGCATGTTTCCAGCCGTTAGGTCACACGCAGGAATAGAGTTGGAGCGGAAGAAACAAGAGGGGGGGGGGGGCGCTTTGGTCGTATAAACCGAGATAACCCGATGAGATAGCCCGTGGGGATTGGGGGAAGGCCGAAAAAGGTATCGTAGATTGGAGGGGAGGGGGGTTGCAATTTTTTTTCTCGGCTTTGGTGTCGCGTGTGAAGTGGGGTGAGGGAGGAGGCAGGCACGCACGCGCGGCGCGCACGGGCCAGGCCCCTGCTTTTTCACACGCGCCCAGGCGGGCCAGCTGCTCATCCAAGTCCCACTCCTCCACCTTCCCAGGGTGCACCGCTCGACGGGCGGCTTCGGGGGCAGCAGCAACAAAACAAGGCAGGGAGCACGTGATAGCAAGCGAGGTGTGGGGGAGGGGGAGAGAGCGGGATCTGGGAGCAGGAGAGGGTGGAGAAAGGGAGCAAGAAAAGTAGCCCCGAGATTAAAAACAAAAGGGGAAGGGAAGAAAGATAGACAGAAAGCGACGAGAGAGCCGCAGGAGGTGGCTGTGCAGAAAGGATCTGTTTTTTTCTTTGGGCGGGGGAGGGGAATTGGCCATCAAGGTGGAGTTGGTGCAGAAATTAGCACCTAGTGGGAGCCCGCCCTTCTCCCCAGTCTGGAGACAACCGCATGCGGAAAAACCCTGCCTCCTCCCACCCTACTCTTGGGAAGAGGTCTGCAGCTCACTTGCAAGGACAGGGACACCCAGCACCGGTTGGGATGGTTCCCACTCCCCATCCCTCTAAATTCACACAGCACAGAGTTTCATGGTGAGCATCGAGGCCTTGTGGTTGAGAAATAAAGAGGGAAAGGAGAGTGAGACTTGTCAACGGTGGAAGAGTTTGCTTTGGCGATTGACACAGGACCGCTCCCAGATTCAAGGGTCTCGTTGATGGATGTGAATTTGCAGGAGGCAAACGGGAGCAGGGACTATTTTCCACGCCAGAGGGTAAGAGATATCACTTTTAAACCATAGGATCGCCTGGATTTCACATCCCGAAAGTTTAAAGGACAGTGGAGCGGATGCTGACCGCTTGCTTATTTCTTTAAGAAAAATAATGAATAGGCTTTTGTTTGGGATTCCTATGCACTGATGCGAAGGTGCCTTACCAGGGGGGGAGTTTGCAATCCTCAATTTGCAATTCCTGCAGTTTTGGCACCGTGTTTGCTGGTAAATCGAGAGGCCCACGGCTTGAACCCTGTCCTGTGCCCAGTAAAATTACCGGGTTGAAAAGAGGTTGAAGTGGAGGAAATCTGGGATGGAAGTGTGAAACCCAGGATGTAAAGCCAGGGCATCATTCGGCTCTGGGAAGAGTGGTAACAAACAGCATCTTTTGGTGTTGACAGATGTGGTAAACCCCCGCCCCGCCCCGCCCCGGGCTTGGACACACAAACACCAATCGCCATTGGGAGGAACACAGACCCTTTAAAATGCTTTTGGCCCCCGGGGAGGCCGCTTCGTTTGTTGTTCTGGGGCTTGATGAACCCCCAATTCCTCCCTTTTGAGTTGGGATCTGGGTGACAGTAATGGGGGGAAGGAAAGGAATTGGCTTCTCCTCAGGAGGAAGATTCAAGAATCAGAAGGGTCGTTAGTGCCCCCCCCCCCCTCCCTCCCTCCCTCTTCGGAAAGGAACCAAATGGGGCCACATTATGTCAAACTGGTGGAGATTCCAGCCTCTGATCCCCAGGGCTGGGGCGTTGAAGGCGTGTTACTGTCCATGGCTCTGATCCCAGGGTGGGAGGGCGCTGTTTTCCCGGAATTTGAACCCCAGGGTGGGTGTGTTAAAAGGGTGGTATTGCCCCGGGCTCTGACGAGGATTGTTTGGGGGGCGGGGGGGGAAGTAGGCTACTGAGCCGGGGAGGGGGAGGTGGTGTTGGATGTTGTCCAGGGCTCTGATCCTTCGGGTTGGGAGGGGGGATTATTGTACCGAGCTCTGATCCCTTAGAGGGGTTGTTTTTCCGGGATCTGATCGCCAGAGTCGGAGTGGGTTGTTGTCCCCAGCTCTGATCCAGGGTTGGGGTAGGTTACTGTGCCGGACTCTGATCCCCAGGGTCGGGGGGGTGGGAGGGGTATTATTATCCTGGGCTCTGATCCCCGGGGTCGGAGTGGATTATTGTCCCGGGTTTTGATGTCGGGGTGCTGGGGTGGGTTATTGTCTCGGGCTTTGGGTGTTGTTGTCCCGGGCTCTGATCCCCAGGGTCGGGGTGGGTTATTGTCCCGGCTCTGGGTGGTGTTGTTGTCCCGGGATCCAATGCCTCCAGCACTGCTGCTGGTCGCTCTACCTGACCGCTGACAATGTCGCCGAGTCTGGGAGCCGCTCGGCTGAGCGGCTCCTGCCCTCTCTGTCGCTGGGTAGGTTCGGGCGGCTTATCATGGCCCAGAGATGGGAGTTGAGAGTTTGTGGGTGGGGGTCCCAAAGCTCCGAGTCGGGGCCGAGGTGGATTGAAGAAGGCGCCAAATCGGGTCGCGGGAGCTCGATTGGAGGGGCCTGAGGCGGCAACAACTCCCGTTCACGTGGGGAGGAGGAAACTGAAACCGGCTCCGGTGATTGAGCGGCAGGATTCGCACTGAGCCAGCCACACAACCCCTTCCCGGTGACGGCCTGATCCACCGGAGTCTGGGGCGCTGTAGAGGGACCATCAGAGTGAAACCTGTCTGAACAAGGCAAAATACATCGAGCGCAGCACGCTCTCTGTCGATTTCAGTCCCTGGTCGCTCAGCCCCTTTTAGAGGAGCTATGTACCTCCACATCCTCCCTCTGATTCATGTAGCGTAATCAGACTGTTGAACAGAAACAGTTGTCATCAGTTTTGCCCCATAGATAATTGGATATATGCAAGTAGGTATTTACACAATTTGGATTTTGTCGTTTTGCAGATTGGAGATCTGAAAAGCACATTGGTGGTTGTGACATTAGTAGATCCAGGATTGTGCTGAGTTGTGAGCTTGTTTACATATTTATTTTTAAAAAACAACGTTTGGTGGAACAATAACAAAACCAATAGCCAATAGAGAAACAGAATTTTAAATTTTCTGTTTTACAGTTTAACAATTTAATGTGCAACCTTTTATACCACATACTAATATTTTGAGATAACTTGAATATTTCCTGTACTACACAGCAGATAAACACATTTTTGGTCACAGGGACAGTTCCTCTTGGAGCTTCGCAGAATTGTTTGCTCAATCTATTCCACATGTTTAAAACGATGTTTAATAGTTTTGGGAATAGTTATTAATGAATGAGAATCTGATTTACTTCATTTATCATCTATTTTATGCTCTGCTACTAAGCATCTTTACACTACTCACTGTTGACAAATATTATAATTGTATGCATAATGATGGGCCAAATTGAGACGACCATTTTGTTTAACAAAAATTTGTACAGCATCTTTAGCACATAAAATGTCCCAAGGCACCTCATTGCAGCTTTATCAAATCAAAAATATCACCCCAGTTCATCGAAGGAGATAAGGACAGGTGTTCAAATTCTTGGTTAGGAGAGACAGAGAGCTTTAGAGATGTCTTCAGAGTTTGGGGGCCAGAAAACTGCAGAGACAGCTGCCAAAGGTGGAGCAAACAAAATTGTGAATATGCAAAAGGCCAGAAATTGACTTCTTTTTCCTCATTCTTTTGTGGCATATTTGTTTAATTAGAGTTTACACCAAATAACCAGCAAAACATTGCAAGAATTAAATGTTTTTTCTTAGTTTCTTCTGTACAGAATTAAATATGTTTTTAAATGAGTTATAGACTGGAATTTAATTTGAAAAATTAAGGTTGGTTTATATGTGTGTAGATTGATAGATGCCTGGGAGAAAGTTGCTAGAATCTCATTGAGAGGTTTGAATAGTTTATAGATAATATTAGACACTCAAGAACAAAATATCTGGTATCTAGTTGAGAGGATAGTGTATATGTGGCTAGAGTGCCTAGGTATGAAACTGAAGCAATTTATAATTGCACTGAGAAGCTGATGGAAGCTAGTGGCAGTCAACATGCATTTTCCAAGATTTCTATTTGTAATTTTTATCCTGCCTAATGCACAGAATTATAGAATCCCTACTGTGCAGAAGAAACCATTGGTCCCATCGAGTCTGCACCAACTCTGATAGAGTATCATACCCTCTCCTCTGTCCTATCCCTGTAACCCCACGCATTTCCCATAGCCAATCCACCTAACCTGCTCATCTTTGGACTGTGGGAGGAAACCGGAGCACCTGGAGGAAACCCCATGCAGACATGAGAATGTGCAAACTCCACACAGACAATTATCCAAGGCTGGAATGGAGCTATGAGGCAGCAGTTCTAACCACAATGCCACCATTACTGTGATGTTTGTAAACTTTGATGTGACTGTATTTGCAGTTGAAATTTTTCATTTATCTGAATATTCTTTTCAGAAATTTCTGCTGCTTTGAACCGCTGGTTGAATCAGACAGGTGGATATTTACCCAAGTATTAAAAATGATAGTTGCTGTGCTGCTGTATTGTTTCATTAACAGTCATGGAAATCGGGCTTTGGTACTTTTCCATGTGGGGCTTGCACAGATATGAGCTTTGGTTTGTTTCATTATGGAACTGGGTTCGAGTGTTGCAAATTTTTTCAGTCATTGTTTGGGATGAAATATGAAGGAGAATCTTGGTTTTGGCCCTGGGTTAGAAGATAACAAACATAAGCTAATTTATATAAATACTTTTTTCTGATACTAGAGAAGTGTGTTTGTTTAAAAACAGTGTTGGAGTACTGAATAAACTTTCCATGTTACTGGCTAGTTACAGGACCTTAAGACTAGTGGATGTGTTGGTTTTTGCCTGTCTTTATAGCACTAAGTTTCTTGCTTCTGTACTGTACTGGTTCATGAAGTACACTAGGAAAATTAAATACTGCGCATCTGACAGCCTGCTTTCTGGTTATGGAAGATAGACATCAGGGTCCCTAATTGAATGTGATCCATATCAGAAAAGTGGATCCAACCAAGACCATGCAATAACACAATATTCACCTGAAATGATTGAATTTTCACTCCCTGCCAGGAAGTTTCCTTTTTAGTATCAGAATTCATTGTATGGCACTGATACATGTTAATTTGGAGCTGAGAGTTGAAGTTCTTGGAAACATGGGATTGTGAGCTGCAGTGAAATTGAGCTTAAGATCCTGCTGGAATTTTATTTGATGCTGTAAATGTTTTTATTTGTATCTTACAGGGTGGTAAATGGGCCGCTCTTGACGACAGGTTTTGGATATCTCTCTTTCTCTCTCTCTCTCTTTCTCTCTCGGATGGGCTTTGACCTCTAAAGAATATGGAGAATCAGCAATTAGTGTATGCAAAGCAGGAGACCAACACTTCACCAAACTCGGGCACACCTGCTGCATATTTTGTCATTCTCAAGCAGGCACCTGGGAGTGGTGGCACTGAGCGCAGTATGCTGGTGGCTAAACAAGAACTTGGGGGTGTCGGTTGCATCTTGGAGAAAAGGAACAAATTGGGACCAGGGAGAGTCCGCCACCCATTTGAGTGCTACTCTGGAAATGTCTGCGTCACATTAGAGAACCAGGAGATGTGGAGTCAGTTTTATAAGCGTGGCACAGAGATGATCCTCACAAAACATGGCCGGCGCATGTTCCCAAATTGTAGGTTCTGCATCTCGGGGTTAGATTCTTCACGGAAGTACATTCTAGTAATGGATATTGCTCCTGTTGACAACCACCGCTATAAGTGGAATGGGCGCTGGTGGGAGGTAAATGGTAAAGCGGAACCACATGTCCTTGGCAGGGTGTACATTCATCCTAATTCACCTTCCAGTGGGAGCTACTGGATGAGGCAACCTATCTCCTTTTACAAACTGAAACTTACCAACAATACTCTTGACCAAGAAGGTCACATCATCCTGCATTCCATGCATCGGTACCTGCCACGCTTGCATGTCATTCCTGCTGACAAACTCACTGATGTAATTCCACTCAATGGCCCGAATGTACTCACCTTCACTTTTCCACAGACTGAGTTTGTGGCTGTGACTGCATATCAGAACATAAAGATCACTCAACTGAAGATTGACTTCAATCCATTTGCAAAAGGCTTTCGGGATGATGGGCTAAACAGTAAGCCAATGCGGGAGTTGAGGCACCGAAGCAATGAATCAACAGACGGAGGTTGCAGTGATGATTCTGCTTCTTCCAGAAGTGTAACTGAGTCCAGCGGGCATTTGAAAATTAAAAGTGAGGGACAGTCTGAAACAAAGTCTAAGCACAAGAAGATGCAGGGTGAAATCCATGCATCTCCGGGTGCAAGTTTTGATGGGGAATTGTATAACACTGATGAAGAGGAAGAGTCCCTAGAAACTGAGATACCAAAAACAAGTGAATTTAATGCAGAAATGAGCATGAAACCGAAGAGAACAACTGAAAGGTAAGCCAAGGCTTTAAAAGAATAGCAAATATGCCATATCTTGTTTTCATGCAATTTTTCAAATTTTACAGCAAGATAACCCTTTTTATTTTATACTGGCAATAAAAACTTGACTCTAAAAACTTATTGTCTATTGCCTGTAATGTTCAGGCAGTTGGCTCTTTTTGTTAACTTGGTTTGATGCACCCCATACTTACTAAGATCAGTAAAATTCACTCACTGCCTCCCTCCATCAAGCATGCTCACAAGACTTACAGGATAGGTTAAAGGGAGAGTTAAAGGTGTATCAATACAGTCCCAAAATACCTCTACTGCAACAGTGTGACATTTCCATTTTTAATCTGGACCTTGTTGCTTCTATAAATTATCACAGTGCATTGATCCATTAGGTTATTCAGTCTTCAAACACCCATTAACTTTCTTGTTGTAGAAACTACCTTATGTGCTATTGTGAAGAAGATTAGCTAGTAGGGTTCAACAAAGGATAGACAAGTTAATATAGAGTGCGAGTCAGATATGTAGCAAATTTGAAAGCGGCACAGTGGGTTGGTTTGTGAGATGCCTGGCAATGTAATTGGCAGATCTAATCCATTTCAAAGTTACTGAGTTTATGTTTCCAGAACAGCTATCTGTTAAATTGTAACCATCTATCGTAACTCTAGTTTCAGAACATTGTTGAAACTTTCTGCATTTGGTGTGTTGTGCTGAATCGTTGTTAGCCCGACAGTGTTAACAAGTCCACTGAAAAGTGGTAGAACCACTTGTTAAATATGTTGTGTGGCCAAGAGAAACTTAAAGCATATCTTTCTTGTGAGGAATAAAATCTGAACAGAGCAGCACAGAAAGAGTCGTTTATCAATGTAGTCCTGTGTATTTTGTTGCAAACTGTTGCTCTGTCTCAGCAGGATGTTTAGTTGAATAATGTTATCCCAATTCATGAACGGTGACTGGATAGTTGAACAATTTGACAAGTAACACGTGGAATTTGAATCTTGTCTTAAGCAGGCATATCTCAGATACATTTGACCAAGTAATGTTGCTTCAGCCTAGATTCCCTTCACTTGAGACAGTTACATTTAATTTCAGTATTCAAGACTAGTGAGTTGCATGCCTTCGTGATTGGTTCATCATCTCTTCATTGGCATGCAGATAAAACCATGTGTAATGTACTTGAGGTTTTGCCTGATTGTTCTGAGCATTTGTCGGAAGTGTGACTTTAACATTTACATCCAGCAAAGATAGAATAAAAACTATTTTGGTTAAATGAACTGAAATCTTTGTTTCTTATGGGAAGATAATTTTAAAACTCACGAATGAGATTGGCAAACTGTATATTCGAACATAAAACTAAGGCGATTTTACCATCGCGTTGTGTCCGTTTTCGGGCACGACATGATGGTAAAGTGGTCCATAAAGCGCTGAGTGCGATCGGTGCCAGTTTTCGCGGCGGGCGTCATTTTACGAGCGCCGGATATCTGGCGCGGTCAGCCTCTTACCAGAAATGGGCGAGAAGCAGGTTAATATATTTAGATCTATTAAAATGAACACTTGCATCTGCTTACTGAGCCCGACGCTCAATTGTCCGGGCTCGGCCCCCCTTTATGACCTCTCCGGGAAAGGTTCTCGCCGGTGAGGAATAGACATGCTCCCCATTGCCCGATGGGCAGTGCCAGACAGGCAGTGCCATCCTGGCACCTGGACAATGCCAGTCTGGCACCTGGGCAATGCCCACCGTGGCAGGGCTAATGGGAGGGGGCCCACTGCCACTCAGGGATCGGTGGGGAGAGGGGGCCCTCTGCCATTCTGCAGGGATTTATGCGAGGGGCTGGGTGGTGAGAGGGGGAGGGGACCCGCTGCCACTGCACAGTAATCGGTGGGGGAAAGGCGGTGGGTCCGCGATCGGTGGGGAAAGGGTGTCCTGATCGGCCTGGACGATGGGAAGTTGGCGGGGGTTGCGTCTCATGCAGAGCCCCCCCCCGATTGGGGCGTGAGGGGCTGCTTCAGGCAGCCTGCAGTAGCAGGGGCCTCACAGCTCTCTTGTCTGTCAGAAAGCTGCTGCTGCTAATGTGCATGTGCAGCATCAGAGGCCTGCACATGGGGACTAACTGTTTCTGCAGTCTTTTGGTGCGTTAAGCCCCGCCCACTGGCTTCTGCAGCGTGAATCTGACACACACAAACTTTTGCAGGCAGAATGCATATGGGGGGGACTAAAAACGGGCCTAAAAGTCAGATCTGAAACTCTCCCAGTTTCAAGTCTGCCCAGCACTTAGAATGAAAATGGTAAAAATGCCCCTAAATGTTTGACCTTGCCAATTGGAATCTGTCATTGAAAATTGATGCCCTTTCCACATATGTAGTCATTTTTATGGGTATTCCACAACACCGGCGGGTAAAGGATAGTACTGGAGCCATTCTTTACTCAGTCTTATTCATTTACAAAGTGAAACATTATAATCTTAACCACCCGCAGTTTCAAGAAGTATCACTTTAATTTTTTTATATGTGTGCTGAAGTGAAACTCCAAATAATGCCCTCCACCTGCATGTAATTCAACACAATTGATATACAATGTGGAGGATCTTCTCAACATTACGTGGCAGATACTTAAAGTAACTGTTATGCTTTTGCTGAATGTTTTGACTTGGTTTTAATGAATAAGGCAATAAGTGCTTGAGTACAGTGGTGCTCTTAAGTTGGTTGTAACAGTTCGGCCAGGAGTTCACCGCCTTAAGTTTATGTTGCTGCTTCAGTACATTGCAGTATTAATTTGATTTGTCTACTGCCGTTTAAGCCTTCTGGAAACATCCTGCTCTGCATTCTTACCCTTGGTGATTTCAACTTTCCTTGCAAATTCTCCATGCTCCTTTCCCCTTATTTTGTCTTGGTTCCTGTACTTCCCCACATAATCGCTTTTTGATTATGTTATCCCTAGAGATCTTGCCAAATCGAAAATCTTTCTTCACCAAAGCCATCTCTATTCACTTTGATTTCGCTTAGTATACATATCTTCTTGCCTGCTTTAAATGTATCTAAAAGCACATTTTTCCTTGAAAGAAAATATGGCTCTACTATTGTTCCAAAAATCTTCTGGTAGTCTAGATGCCTTCACTACTGGCCTTTTCACCCACACATTCCACATGCAAATTGTTCAAGTGTTCCCATACTTCTGTTTTCAGTATTTTCTTGATTTACCAGCAATCTCACATTCTGTGAGTATAATTCTCCTTTCTGTGACCTTAAATCAGAAAACTGCACATTGGAATACATCTGGCTTTGTTCACTTGTGGATCTAGTTCATTGAATTAAGGGAATGGACCAAATTTTACAGTCAGAGGTGAAAGCATGTTGGCCTTTACTGACCTCTAAGAAAGCCGCCTATAAAGATTTTGTGGGATTTTTATTTTATTCATTCATGTGGGTGTCGCTGGCTGGGCTAGCATTTATTGCCCATCCCTGAGGGATTTAAGAGTCAACTGTGCACCTGGAGTCACATGTAGGCCAGACCAGGTAAGGACGGCAGATTTCCTTCCCTGAAGGACATTGTTGTAAAAACCCATCTGATTCATTAATGTTTCATGGTCATCATTAGACTTCTAATTTTATTGGGTTCAGATTTCACTGTCTGCCATGGTGGTATTCAAATCTGGGTCCCTGGAGCATTATCCTGGGTTTCTGGATTACTAGTCGAGCGACAATACCACTGCACCACTGCCTTCCCTTGAGAGTTAATGTACCCTATTCCAGTGTTACGTTCAATCAAGTAGGCTGAGCAGCCAATCAGATTGAAGCACTCCTACACACAGCAAACCAGGAAGTAAAAATCACAGATTATGATTTACTTTTTAATGATTTCACACAAAGCAGAATGAAGATTAGGACATATGCACAGGGGTTAAAGTGAAAGATGAAGTACTGAATGTAAACTGTTTTAAAAGTCATTAGAATTTTAACATGGAACAAAGAGAATGATACTGTACATGGATAAAATTAGGTTTTTGGGCTCAGAAGTTATTCAATAATTATGGCTGGGTATGCTGTTTAAAAATTCAGTTACATCTCATTCAACAAGGTTTAATATTTTCAATGATTTTTATGAGAATGACACAGAAAACATTCCTATCAACTCAGTGATTCTGTGATGACTGCATTTGTGATTACTGAGTCAGTGCACCCTGTGGAACAGCAGGAAATCATTGATGGCAACATCGAGTTCCATGTTGAATTACACGTGTGGGCCCTGAAAGATGCTGTCTGTTTCAGAGTAATTATGACATGGTGACAGTTTTTGCACCATTATAAATGCACTCTGAGCCTGCAATCATATCTATTCATTTCTTCTTCCAAACTTTCATGCCAGTTAGGGCATTCCAGGAAGCATAGGCTGCTCTAAGCTTCTCCCTTAACTTCTGTTTGCTTGTCATTTAGCTTTCTACCTTGCTCTCATGCTGATCTCTTTGTCCTCAGCTTTTTGCAGTATTCCAGGGAAGTTCAATGTAAGCGCGAGGAACAACAGCTTTTCTTTCAATGAGGCACTTGATACCTTCCGGACTCAATATTGAGTTCAGACGTTTCAGACTAACATCTGCTTTCATTTGATTTCAGTTTTCTTTGCAGGTTTCAGTTGCACTCTTGTTTTTGCTTTCAGATGGCAATTGTTCATTATTCTGCTGTTCACACCTCCTGGAAATACCATGGTTTCTTTACTTGTCCCATAACAAAATAACATGGTCCCTTTGGCCTGACACCACTGGCTCTTGTCATTTAATTTCTCCTGTCTTCCAGCCTATCCAGACCTTGCACTTTATGGGAAGGATGAGGTTATTCACTTGGTAGTAGGAATTGAAAAGCAGAATATATTTTTAAAAGGTGCAATAATAGCCAACATGTGATTGGCTTTCCTAACTGCTTGCTTTACCTGCATGCTAACCTTCTATGTTCCTATATGAGCACACCACTTTGAACATTAACATTTACAAAACTTGTAATCTGTTTTACTCTTGCATGCCCTCTTGCAATGGCCACTCAGTTCAAGAGCAATTGGGGATGGGCAACTTGCCAGTGACACCCACACCCCATGAAAGAATAACAAAAAAAAACTTAACAGAGAGGCTGTTTCTCCTGGTTGGGGAATCCAGAATATGGGACTAGATGAGAAATATCTTAATTCAACAGGTTGCGAATCCTTCGAATGTTCTACTCTAGGGGATTGATCGTGATTGCTGCCCCTTGGCGTCGTCATGTGTGCTAATTTATCTCTGATACTACTTTTTACCCTTGATTATCACTCTGCTGTTCAGCTGCTTGGACAGTATCAAGTTTTTGGATTATAAGGATTACTTTCATCTTAACATTGACAAGGCCAAAGGCTTCCACGTAAAACTGCACAATAGCATCTGACTTTCCTTCAGATGGTACAGTGTCTCCATGTCCTATTTGATGTGGAACTGATCCTCAATCCCTACATTCTTTGCACCAGCAATATCACCTTATTCCATCCCCACAATCTTGCTGCTTCTTTTTCACTCCATTGCAGTTTACCTGTACCTTGCCTACAGTTCTGATTATTGCAAAGCTTCCCTTTATGGTTCAAAACTCTGCAACCTGCATCCTATCTTGTTTTCAGTCCTATTCCCAGTTACTCCTATACACATCAACCTTCAGTATTTCATTTTCCTGTTGATTTCAGAATCCTTTGCCTGAACTCCATGCCTTCACTCTTCCCTACAATTATAACTTCGTTCAATCTATTTTCTTTACATGTGTTATCTGCTGTTCCAACTCCGGTCTCCTTCACTTTCGCTCAGCTTCACTGCTCTACTTTCAGCCACAAACCCTTCAACTACTTCAATCTTGCACTCAATACTCTCCTAAAGCCTTATTATCCTCTCCTTTCCTTCAGTAGCCTTCTCAAAACTTTCCCATTGTTATTCCCCTATCCCTTGTTCCTTTCCTCCTGACTGCCACCAGATAAAAGCACCAGATTGCTTTGAAAACCTCGCAGGGTTACTATGTCCTTACGGGAGGAGAACTTGCCACTTCCAAGTAGGTGTCTCCTACATGTGGCCCCGTTCCACACTTATGGTTGACTCTCACAGCCCTCAGGACAACTAAGGATGGATAATAAATGCTGCAAAATGTAGCTCACATTCTGATTTTGAAAAGTAATTTGCAAGTCACTTCTCATCTAATTTGTCACTTCTGACCATGTTTTATTTTATTAAACATACTATACAAGTGCATGTTATTGTAATTGGCAGCTAATCAGTTGAGGGTGAATTTTATTGAAGCCTTTCTTCTTCTGTGTAGTTCAATTTTCACATACCTCTTCTCTGTCTCATGTTCTCACCTATTACAACTCCTGCATACTATGAGAACTCTTTGTGTTGTAATTATGTTCTCCCATATTTACCACTCAATCTCTGCCATCTTACAGTTGATGAGATGCAACTTGAAGGGGTCCTAAACTCAGTGATGGTGCACTCACTTCCTTGCAGAGGACAAAAATCACAAGCCCACTTGTAATTACACCTTCCTGTCCCTTAACATGGACAAATCTGTAGGACTTAACAGGGAACAATTTAGTGAATGTCCCTTTATGAAGGGATTGTCCCATAATGAGAGGTTAAGTACACTGGGCTTACATTCTCAGGAGTTTAGAAGAATGTGATCTCATTGAAACCTACAAAATTCTGAAGGGACTTGATAGGGTAGACAGTGAGAGATTGTTTCCACTGGTTGGGGAATCAAAAACAGAGGCACAGTCTCAAGATAAGGGACTGATCATTTAGGACTAAAGATGAGGAAAAATTACTTCAGTCAAGGGATTGTGAATCTGGAATTTTCTACCCCAGAGGATTGTGGATGCTCCATTGTTGAATATGTTAAAGACTGAGAAATTTGTTGGTCTCTCAGAGAATTAAGGGATATAAGGAATGGGTGGGAAAATGGAGTTGAAGCCCAAGGTCAGCAATGATTGCATTGAATGGCGAGCAGGTTGAACGAGCCATGTGGTGCTCTCCTCCAATGTTCCTAACTGCCTCCCAGATCAAACATGTGCAGGGAGCTTTCTCCCTCCCTGATGCATATCAGTGTCTGAAGCTCACTATCTTATCAACTCTGTACCGAAGTTCCTTAAGTTGCAGAAACCTATTGCAAATGTGGCTGTTGTGTGTCACTCCTTTGTAGGTCATTCAGACTGATGCATCTGTACCAGTTCACTGCAAGAGCAATTCACCAAATTCCACTCCCCGACCTTTTCCATGTAATCCTGCAATATTTTCCTCTTTAAGTAATAATCCAATTCTTTTTTGAAAACCATAATTAAATCTGGCTCCACCACACTCCCAGGCAGTGTGTTCTAGACCCTAACCACTCACTGCATTAAAAAAAAAATCATGTCTTTAGCCAAACACCTTCAATCAGTGTCCTCTGATTCTTGATCTTTCCAGCAATGGAAACAATTTTTTTGATCTACTCTATCCTGACTTCATGATTTGATACCTCTACGTCATGTCTCAAATTTACCCGTTTTCTCAATCTTCTCTTCAAGGGGAGCAGTCCCAGCTTCTTTTACCAATCTATGTAACTGGAGTTTCTTATCCTTTATACCATTCTAATGAATCTTTTCTGCACCCTGTATAATGCCTTTACATGCTTCCTAAACCATGTGCCCAGACCAAAGTCTAGGTCATTAGTATATATGAAGAGGAACAAGGATCCTAACAGCCGTCACTGGGGAACTCCACTATAAACCTTCCTCCACTCTGAAAGACAGCCATTCATCACTATTCTTTCCAATTACTCAGCCAGTTTTGATCATGTTGCTACTTTCTCTTTTTGCTAATTTTGCTCACCAGTTAGTAACACTTTTGTCAAATTCCTTTTGGAAGTTCATGTACACAACATCAGCTGCATGACCCTCATCAACCCTTTCTGTTACCTCGTCAAAAACTTAATCAAGTTAGTTGATCATGATTTGCCCTTAACAAAACCATCCTGGCTTTCTTTAATTAACCTGCATTTATCGAGGCAGCCCATTAATTTTGTTTCTAAAAATTTCCCGACAACTGAGGTTAAACTGACTTGTCTGTAGTTACTGTAGTTGTCTATAGTATACTCTTGTATATCATTTACAATTTTCTAGTCCTTTGGCACCATCCCTCTACCTAAGCCCTCTCTATCAGGGGCAGGGTATAGCTCAGTGGTAGGGCATTTGACTATAGATCAAGGTGGATTGGAAAATTATAGCCAGGACCTGTGCTATTTCAACCCTCGTATCCTCATCTGGCCCAGGTGACTTGTCAAATTTAAGTATAGCCAGCCTAAGTAATACTTTCTCCGAATCAATTTTAAGTGCATCATATGTTTCAACTATCCCCTTTTACCATGACATGAGCAACATCCTCTTCCTTAATGAGGTCATGATGTGGAGATGCCCATGTTAGACTGGGATGGACAAGATGAGAGGTCACACAACAGGTTATAATCCAAGGGTTATTGACTATAACCTGGTGTTGTATGACACCTCATCTTAATGAGATCAGGTGCAAAATACTCATTCACTTCCTCAGTCATGTCCTCTGCCTCCAAAAGTAAATTCCCTTTTAGTTCCCTAATCAGCCCCAGTACTCCCTTTACCACTTCTACTGTTTAAATGCCTATAGAATATTTTGGATTCACTGCCAGTCTCCTCAAAATCTCTATTTCTTTAATTCTGTTTTTTCAATTTTCTTCTGAACCTTCTATATTGAGCATGATTCTCAATTGTATTTTCCATCTGACGTTTGTTCTATATAATCTTTTCCTTCTTTGACTTACTCTTCACCTCTTTCATCATCCAGGGAGCTATGGATTTGTTTGCTTATGTACTTTGATTGTACCCAAACCATGTTCTCTTTTCGAGACAGTCCATTGTTCAGTTGCAGTTATGCCTGACAATCTTTGATTCCAGGTTATCAGAGACATCCCATTGAAGTTTGCCTCCCTTATTTTATTCTTACTATGGATTGTTACATCATTAACAATTGATTAAACTTTGCTGCTCTGAATCTGAGTGCAGCTTTTGAACTCGGCCTAATTTACTTTGGACAGAAGCTATATTAATGATGGCAAATGCAGAACTCACAAGACAATTACAAAAAATCTCCTCATAGCATCCCTACAGTGCAGAAGGAGGCCATTCAGCCCATCAAGCCTGCACCAACAACAATCCCATCTAGGCCCTATCCCTGTAACCCCACTGACACTAATAATGGTCAATTTAGCATGGTCAATCAACCTAACCTGCACATCTTTGAAGTGTGGGCAAAATGTATTAGCATGCATTTTAATCTTATTAATCCACCCCTGCTGTGTCCCCACCCTCTCCCGCTCGTATCTTGACCACCCCGCCAGATATTGACAGTGTGCTGAAGTGACATCATGTCTGTGCAGTTCACACAGACATCAACCTGTCATGGGGGTCTTCACAGGGATGTAAAGGTAAATAATAACCCCTGGGGGAGAGGAATGTGGTCCTGCCAGGTTAACACCATGCCAATTGCTCTGATCGGGGGCGTGGAGGGCGGGGGGGCTGAGGCCTCAGTGATGGTGTGGGAGAGGTTTCTTGCAGTTTTGATCGGGTTGCCCTTTAAAGATGGGACCCTGATCTCTGAGCAGCCAGATTTTGCCAGCGTGTTTATGCCCCGCCCACCTCTATGACAGCATAATTCATGCCCCCTTGATTATTTTTTGGCCGTGTGGTCGAATCCGGAGAGAAAACCGATTAGTTTACTGCAGAGAAACACGCTGGTTTTCTCAACAGAAACAACACACTGCCATTTTTTGGTAAAATTTTGCCCTTTGGAGCAATTGCTAACAAAGAACAGTACAGCACAGGAAACAGGCCTTTCGGCCCTCCAAGCCTATGCCGCTCATTGGTCCAACTAGACCATTCGTTTGTATCCCTCCATTCCCAGACTGCTCATGTGACTATCCAGGTAAGTCTTAAACGATGCCAGCGGGTCTGCCTCCACCATCCTACTTGGCAGCGCATTCCAGGCCCCCACCACTCTGTGTAAAAAAAAACGTCCCTCTGATATATGAGTTATACCTCGCCCCTCTCACCTTGAGCCCGTGACCCCTTGTGATCATCACTTCCGACCTGGGAAAAAGCTTCCCACTGTTCACCCAATCTATACCCTTCATAATTTTGTACACCTCTATTAGGTCTCCCCTCATTCTCCGTCTTTCCAGGGAGAACAAGCCCAGTTTACCCAATCTCTCCTCATAGCTAAGACCCTCCATACCAGGCAACATCCTGGTAAACCTTCTCTGCACTCTCTCTAAAGCCTCCACATCCTTCTGGTAGAGGGGCGACCAGAACTGGACGCAGTACTCCAAATGTGGCCTAATCGGTGTTCTATACAGCTGCAACATCAGATTCCAGCTTTTATACTCTATACCCCGTCCTATAAAGGCAAGCCTGGAGGATAGTCTGGAGGGATGTCAGAAGTTACAGAGGGACATAGATAGGATGCAAGACTGGGTGGAGAAGTGGCAGATGGACTTCAACCCAGATAAATGCGTAGTGGTCCATTTTGGCAGGTCAAATGGGATGAAGGAGTACAATATTAAGGGAAAGACTCTTAGTACTGTAGAGGATCAGAAGGACCTTGGGGTCCGGGTCCATAGGACTCTAAAATCGGCCCCGCAGGTGGAGGAGGTGGTTAAGAAGGCATATGGTGTGCTGGTCTTTATCAATCGAGGGATTGAGTTTAGGAGTCCGGGGATAATGATGCAGCTATATAAGACCCTCGTCAGACCCCACTTGGAGTACTGTGCTCAGTTCTGGTCGCCTCATTACAGGAAGGATGTGGAAATGATTGAAAGGGTGCAGAGGAGATTTACAAGGATGTTGCCTGGATTGAGTGGCATGCCTTATGAGGATAGGCTGAGGGAGTTCGGTCTTTTCTCCTTGGAGAGACGAAGGATGAGAGGAGACCTAATAGAGTTATATAAGATGTTGAGAGGCATAGATCGGGTGGACTCAGAGGCTTTTTCCCAGGGTGGAAATGGCTGCTACGAGAGGACACGGGTTTAAGGTGCTGGGGGGTAGGTACAGGGGAAATGTTAGGGGGAAGTTTTTCACACACAGGGTGGTGGGCGAGTGGAATCGGCTGCTGTCAGTGGTGGTGGAGGCAAACTCGATAGGGTCTTTTAAGAGACTCCTGGATGAGTACATGGGACTTAATAGGATGGAGGGTTATAGGTAGGCCTGGAAGGTAGGGATATGTTCGGCACAACTTGTGGGGCCGAAGGGCCTGTTTGTGCTGTAGTTTTTCTGTGTTTCTATATGCCTCCTTCACCACCTTCCCCACCTGTGCTGCCACCTTCAAGGATTTGTGGACTTGCACACCTAGGTCCCTCTGTGTTTCTATACTCTTGATGGCTCTGCCATTTATTGTATAACTCCCCCCTACATTAGTTCTTCCAAAATGCATCACTTCGCATTTATCTAGATTAAATTCCATCTGCCATTTCTCCGCCCAATTTTCCAGCCTATCTATATCCTGCTGTATTGTCCGACAATGTTCATCGCTATCCACAAGTCCAGCCATCTTCGTGTCATCCGCAAACTTGCTGATAACACCAGTTACGCCGCCTTCCAAATAATTTATACATATATCTCAAATAGCAGAGGTCCCAGTACAGAGCCCTGCAGAACACCACTGGTCACAGACCTCCAGCCGGAAAAAGACCCTTCAACTGCTACCCTCTGTCTCCTGTGGCCAAGCCAGTTTTCTACCCATCTAGCCACCTCTCCTTGTATCCCATGAGCCATAACCTTCTTAACCAACCTGCCATGAGGGACTTTGTCAAATGCTTTACTGAAATCCATAGAGACGACATCCACGGCCCTTCCTTCGTCAACCGTTTTTGTCACTTCCTTAAAAAATTCCACCAAATTTGTAAGGCACGACCTCCCTCTTACAAAACCATGCTGTATGTCACTAATGAGATTGTTCCGTTCTAAATGCGCACATATCCTGTCTCTAAGAATCCTCTCCAACAACTTCCCTACCATGGACGTCAAGCTCACTGGCCTGTAATTACCTGGGTTATCCCTGTTACCCTTCTTAAATAACGGTACCACATTCGCTATCCTCCAATCCTCAGGGACCTCACCTGTGTCCAATGAAGAGACAAAGACTTCTGTCAGAGGCCCAGCAATTACATCTCTTGTCTCCCTGAGCAGTCTAGGATAGATGCCATCAGGCCCTGGGGATTTGTCAGTTTTAATGTTACCTAAAAAACCTAACACTTCCTCCCTTGTAATGGAGATTCCCTCTAACGGGTCAACACCTCCCTCTGAGACACTCCCAGTCAACAAGTCCCTCTCCTTTGTGAACACCGATGCAAAGTATTCATTTAGGATCTCCCCTATTCCCTTGGGTTCTAAGCATAATTCCCCTCCTTTGTCCCTGAGAGGTCCGGCTTTTTCCCTGACAACTCTTTTGTTCCTAACATATGAATAAAATGCCTTAGGATTCTCCTTAATCTTGTCTGCCAAGAACATTTCATGACCTATTTTTGCCCTTCTAACTCCCCGTTTGAGTTCTTTCCTACTCTCTCTGTATTCCTCCAGAGCTGCATCTGTTTTCAGTTGCCTGGACCTAACTTACGCCTCTCTTTTCTTTTTGATCAGATCCTTAATTTCCCTGGTTATCCACGGCTCTCGAATCCTACCTTTCCTATCCTTCCTTTTTTAAAAAAAGGCACATGCCTGTCCTGCAGCCTTATCAACTGTTCCTTAAAAGACTCCTACATGCCAGACGTGGACTTACTCCCGAACAGCCTCTCCCAATCAACGGCCACCAATTCCTGCCTAATCCGGCTATAGTTAGCCTTCCCCCAAATCAGCACCCTACCCTTAGGACAACACTCGTCCTTGTCCATTGCTATCCTAAAGTTAACAGAGTTGTGGTCACTATTTGCCACATGTTCCCCTACCGAAACTTTGACGACTTGACCAGGCTCATTTCCCAGAACTAGATCCAGTATAGCCCCCTCTCTAGTTGGGCTATCTACATACTGTTCCAAACAACCTTCCAGTACGCATCTTACAAATTCCTCCCTCGTCCAGACCCCCAACTCTAAGCACTTTCCAGTCTATACCAGGGAAATTGAAGTCTCCCACTACAACAACCCTATTTTTTCTGCACATATCCAGAATCTCCTGACATATCCGTTCCTCAACTTCCCGTGGGCTGTTGGGTGGCCTGTAGTATACCCCCAGCATAGTGATTGCACCTTTCCCGTTTCTGAGCTCCACCCACAGCGACTCATTACATGACCCCTCTAAATTGTCCACCCTCTGCATCGCTGTAATATGCTCCCTAACTAATACCGCTCCTCCCCCACCTTTTTTAGCCCCTCCTCTGTCTCACCTAAAACACTTACACCCCGGAATATTCAGCTGCCAGTCCTGTCCTTTTAACCATGTCTCACGTCACCGCAACCACATCCAAATTCCGCATAAGCATTAAGGCCCTAAGTTCGTCTGTCTTACCCGTTACACTCCTCGCATTGAAGCAGAGTATGTTTTCCAGTGTCAAATATGGGTGTTGGTTGGGAACAAATCCAGTTAGTAGCAGGAAGAGTAAAGGAGTGAGTGGCTGGAAAGCACCACTGCTTGAGGTGGTAGTGAGAAATAATGAGCAGGAAGGAAATGGGGAGTTGAACAGGAGGTGGTGGGAAGAAGAGGAAATGATGAGAGATAGGAAGGAATGAGCAGTTCCAGGGGCAGCACAGTGGCACAAGTTAGCACTGCTGCCTCACAGCGCCAGGGACCCGGGTTCGATTCCCGGCTTGCGTCACTGTGCGGAGTCTTCACATTCTCCCCGTGTCTGCATGGGTTTCCTCTGGGTGCTTCGGTTTCCTCCCACAGTCCAAAACACATGCTGGTTAAGTGCATTGACCGTGCTAAATTCTCCCTCAGTGTACCCGAACAGGTGCCAGATTGTGGCAATTAGGGGATTTTCACAATAACTTCATTGCAGCGTTAATGTAAACCTATTTGTGACACTAATCAATAAACTAAAACTTTAAACCTTTAACAAGTTATTCTAACGCATCTCCCATCAGGAAAACAAATTATCCAGCACATCTGATTAATCCCACCGCCACCCACTTACATTGAGAGTCTGGTCTCTACACCACCAATTGGTCCACCTCACAGAACATTGAACCACCCCAAGACCAATTACCCGTCCACTACATTCCTCTCCCGCCACCCCCCTCCATGTTTATCTCACTTTCAACATAAGCCTTCAATTTCACCACAGTTTGATTTCATAGTTATAATTACTACTACAGAGAATAAATGATCAAACAACTATAGAAAACTTCACCCAGGTGGCGCACTTCTATGATGTCCCTCCTGTGGCTGAGATGGAGGTAGGCTGCTCTATTGTATCTGCATTTGGCTGAGATACCTGTGGCTTCTGTCCTTGTCTTGGAGGAGTCCGCGGAGGCTCCGACACGTGGTTGTTTTACCTGTGTCATTTGTAAGGATTCCCTCTCATCCATTTCCTCTTATGGCTTGGATGGGCCCTGAGTCAGTAATTGAGAAGGTGAAGGATGATGCCAGTTTCCCCTGAGGGGTGGCCCTCTCACCAGCCTCGTCAGCTGCCTCAGCCCTTACATGGCACTATAGCATGCTAGATAATACCATCAGCTGGGGCACATCTGGCATCCACTCTAGTAACTTTGCTCCATAAGCGCCACTGAATAGTCTTGCTACACTTTGTGCGCATGTTAGCACAATGTTCTAGAATCCACTTAGTGTCTAAGAGATTGGCCTTCTCTCAGTGGAGGAGCTTGGGCTCAAGTCCCTGAGTCAACATGATGCACATGCGCTGCTTAGATTCTTTCCATGACACCGCAATAACTCCAGCATTGGGGAACTCATCTACCTCATGCTCCAGGGAGACCCTTGTTTGTGACAGCTGAGGAATCTTTGTCCAGTGAAGCATGTCTGTGTCCGTCCTCATCCTCTGGGCAGCGGCCACAATGACGGTCTCACTCTCTTGGGACTAGCTCAATGGTAAAAACTGGGTGGCATGGACAAGTTGGGCCGAAGGGCCTGTTTCCATGCTGTAAACCTCTGACTCTCCTCCTAATTTTTTGTAATGTACTGCTTACCTAGTGCTCTCCATTCTAAGTTGATTTAGGCCCAATTGAGATAAGTGTATCTGCACTGAGGCATACTGCAGAGGTATGACGTGACAGTGGAGTTTCTCCCTGCTCAGGAGGTCAGCAATGACTTTGGTGGGCCATTCAATTTCCTCCCTGCTGCAGGTGCTGTGTGAAACAAGGTTTTGATGAGAACTTTGGCTGCTCAAAGCTGCCCAATAAATGACAGTGGTCAAACAGCACAATAGGCACAGGGCAGATGTATCCTCCATGCTCTTCATCTGAAGATAGCTCTTTCAAATGATCTTGCTCTGCGTGGACTCCAGTTTTGCCTTCACCAATGGCCTTCCACGATGGCACTCTCTCTGTG
The DNA here is from genome assembly GCF_964213995.1 of Mustelus asterias. NCBI lineage: Eukaryota > Metazoa > Chordata > Chondrichthyes > Carcharhiniformes > Triakidae > Mustelus > Mustelus asterias. The sequence goes on from NC_135818.1 coordinate 19,594,610, forward strand.
CTGATTCTACACATTTGAGACTTCCTGTGGCTATTGTGAGCTTCCTTTTACTGCAGGATAAGGAGGGAATGATATATGAGGGGGTGATGAATTAGGACTGAGGGTGTGGAGAAATTTCTTCACTCAAAGGGTTGGGAATCTTCAGAATCGTCTATCCCAAAGGACTGCATGCTCCAACATGGTAAGAAGTTTAACAACGCCAGGTTAAAGTCCAACATATTCCCCCGACAGTGAGGCCTCAGTCCCAGGACAGTCTGTTCAATATTCCCCCGACAGTGTGACCTCAGTCCCGGGACAGTCTGTTCAATATTCCCCCGACAGTGAGGCCTCAGTCCCGGGACATGAGCTCCAACATGAGCAGGCAGCAGAGTGGCATTAAAGCCCAGGATCAGCCATGATTGTGCTGAATGGCAGAGCAGTCTGGATAATCGTCTTCTGCTCTTATCTCTTGCGTGCTTGATACCAGGAACAATATCCCTTGCTTCTCAGTGACTGCCTTAGTTAATGCCTCAGTTGCATCAAGGAACCTTGGGGGCTCCCTTCCATAGGTTCCTGCCTCGATCAAAGGTGTCCCTCTGCAAACCCTTACTCCACCAGTCACTCCGCACTTCAAATGAGTTCACTTCTCATTGTTTCACCAAATCACTGTGACCGCTCAAAGTCCTTGCCCTCAGAATTTCTGAATTGACTTTCAGCAGTAAGGCCCACTCTTCCAGCCAAGCCGTAGTGAATCATCCGGTATCTGTAAATTTCTGCAGCTTCTTTCTCTTCAACCGGTGTACAAGCTTGCGGGAGCAGTCTGCCTTGTAGCCAACTGTGAAAACGGCCTTTTACCTTTGCAGGCTGCAGCAAATCTTGTTTCTTGTCTGCCTGGCTTTCTCTTCTCCAACGTCCGCCCACGCGCGCGTGCACTCACACATTGCTGTTCAAAGTCTGAAATAGTAAATTCTCTCCTTAGAAAATCTGTTTTCAGATATTAAATGCAGATATCTGCATTTCAGTAACATCTGACCTGGGCCCCCTGTCCCCGTGGTAACCACAGCACACAGGCTTTTTGTCGGGCAGAGCTCATAGAATTCACATTACTTTCTTCTTTACTCCATTTGAGCTTAAATTAAAGAAAGCCGTTTAAAACAAAATCATGTTATAAAGCCTCATACTTATAAGACTGGGAAGCAGCAATCTGTTTATAAATTAATTATGACACTACAAATAGTTTATTCCGCAATAGGACCTTTGAAATCGGGTTTTGAATTGCCACTCTAATACTAGGAAACAGCAAAGAGCATGGTTCATTTTGAGTTTTGACGTGGTACACTGCATTGGAAGAAGGAATGTTGGCCAGGTTGAAGATGTGGTTTGTGAAACAGCAGGTAGGTGAGCTGCAGGGCTCTAAAGATAAATAACCAAGAAAAAAATGAAGAGCTAACAGGTCTGAAGAAAACGGTGGGAAGGGATAGAGAAACATTGGGCTGGGATAGAGAGCATAGGAAGATAAGGCATGGGACAGTGATACATACTGAAGGCTGAAAAGGAACAAGGAGGCCAGAGGGAGTTCCGGGGAAAGGACTAGAGTCTTGCAGGAGACAAGTAAGGTCAGGAAAGGCTGTGATGGGGAGAGCAGTGGGGTAAAGTTGTAAGGGATTTGGAGGCAATGTGGCTACAGATTCTGAGAGGCAGGACTGGAGAAAAGTTGGAGGGGGGTGGAAATTCGATCTAGGAAGTAAAAAAATTAACAAATCAAATCTTGCTTGTGAAAATTGTGTGAAAAGGAAGATGTCAGATAGACAAAGTTGCAGAGACCATTGAGTTATTTGAGCTTCATTGCCATCTAGTGACCAAATCCCGCAAGTATATTGTGATATAAACACTTCATGGAGAAAAACTCCCATTATAAATGTCGGTATATACCTTTTTGAACACTAAGTAATTAAAAAACATAACTAAAATGTATGACAGCAAGAAATAAGGTGTGTGGGTGGAAAATATGTACTATATGCAACATTTTTATTTATATCTAATATGCATAAAGATTAAATCTGGAAATCAGATCTAAAGGCATAAAATTCCTGGACAACATAGAAATTAGGTTAGTATCTCAAAAGAAAGGGTGGGAATTTTTAGCATGTTATTCTATCTTGGCCGGATTTCTCTGACCTTGTTCGCAGCTGAACTTTTCCAGTCCTCCTTCTGTGAATGGAGATTTGGCTGAGTGCCAAATTCTCCGTTCTCGCTGGCAGCGCTGGTGAGGTGAACGACATCGGAGAATTCTGGTCCTTGTCTTCCATGTTCTGAATTTTCAGTATTTTATGTTTTATTCTAATTTAGCTTAGGTGTCCTGAGAGGGATCAAATCATTGGCCCATATTTTATGGTAGGAGCGATAGCAACAATGTCAGCATTCACTCCTCTGAAACTGACAGCAACTTCTGGAGTCCGCACATGCACAGTTTAAAATGGAAATACAGAAATTTGTGTTAAGAGGGTACACTGTTGAAGTACCCCTGAATGCAATTAATTAAAAATTGAACGGATGAACACTTCCACTTTTACAATCTTAGTCTTACTAAAAGAACTCTTGGAAAAAGTTGCACTAAGTAGATTTTAATGATGGACTAAGTTTATAATTACTGCTAAATTCCACAATCCTAATTATTTTAAATTTAATGATTTTTAGCTTAATCCAATGTTTTTTTTTGTTCTTTCATGGAACGTGGCATTGCTGGCTAGGTCAGCATTTATTGCTCATCCCAAATGACTCTTGAGAAGGTCGTAGTGAGCGGCTGACTTGAACCACTGCAGCCCACATGGTGCAGGTATACCGACAATGCTGTCAGGAAGGAAGTTCTGATAGCCCATTGACAGTAAAGGATAAGGATTTAGTTCCAAGTCAGGATGGTGTGTGACTTGGAGGGGAACTTGCAGGTGGTAGTGTGCCTGTGCACCTTCTGCCCTTGTTCTTCTAGGTGATGGAGGTCATGGGTTTAGAAGGTGCTGTCAAAGAAGATTTGGTTATTTGCTGCAGTGCGTCATATATATGGTAGATTCAGCTTCCACTGTGTGGTGGCAGAGGGTGTGAATGTTTAAGGTGGTGAATGGCATGCCAATAAAGTGGGCTGTTTTGTTCTGGATGGTGTTGAGCTTGTGTTGTTGGACCTGCACTTATCCAGGCAAATTGAGACTATATTGTCACACGTGCACGGCCCAATCATTTTATTTCACTATCTATACTTTCTGGTTTGCTGTGTATAAGAATACTTAAATGTGATTGACTGCTTACCCTACTTGATGACATGACTGTTGGTGCACCCCTGAAGATCCCGTTGATTTGAAGGCTGATTCAAACTGACTTTAGGAAAGGGGAAAACTATGCCACAGAAATTGTTAAATCTTTGACACTTTTCTTTGAGTAGCAGAAAGAACCATTGTTTTGTTGCTGATGTAAAATTCAGCCCAATATTTGAAGAATAAAATTTGTGAATGTTATGAAGATAAAGGAATTTAATTTGTAACCACATTGCTCATGGGAACTGGGTTAGACCATTCAGCTCCTCTAATCTGTTTTGCCATTCAGTCCATGCCTGATCTGTACCTCCATTCCATTTATCTCATTCCATACTGCTTGATATCCTTACTAACAATAACCTCTTTATCTCAGCCTTGAAAGTTCCATTTGTTCCATAGCACTTTGGAGAAGAAAATTTCCTACTTCTACTATGGGGGAAGGGTGAAACTGCTTCCCGATGCCATCCTAAATGGCCTAGCTCCAATTATAAGATTATGTTCCCTCCTTTTTTGATTGCCCCAACAGGAAAAAAAAGTTTTCCTGCATCTACTACTCTATGGCATCCTTTTAACATCCCCTCATAAAATTTGTTGAGTATAAATATCAAAACTAATTTTTCGGTAAGCATTTTTGTACTCCAATTAACTAACTCTGCTGGTATTCATTAGTGCTATGCTAATTTGAAATTGTCCTGCACCTAGTTAGTGTAGGATTATAGGTTTAAATGTTTCGGATTCTTAAGCGTATTGTATGTTCAGTGTGAATTGCCCTTAAGTGTTAATTTCTTTATTTATTTCCAGCATCTTGAAACACCTCCCTCGTGTGTTTTCAACTCATCCGTTCAATACAGCATCATCTGAAGACCAGGAAGGATCATTTAATATTATTATCAAAGAAGAGCCACCTGACTATGAGTATGACCATGCAGCAAACCCAGAGGACCTTGATGGTGCACGACTGAAATGCAAGGAAGAGGAGGATTATTTTGATTCTTCTTCTAGCCTCAGCACTCCAGCATCAGGGCCGCAGCTTGATGGGACAAATTGTGAGCTAGCTAATAAAACTATTGATAAAAATGGTGCCAGTGAAGTGGATGCAACTGTTACTGGGGTCACCAAACGGCCATTAAGCAGCCCTGAAGGGATAGCCAAAGCCAAAATGCTGCGAATAGAAAGCAGCAAAATGCCTGTTGTTTACCTGGAACCATGCACTGTTACAAAGGGTACCATAAAAATATCTGAACTTCCGCAAAACCTACTGTCTCCTTGTCGGAGGAACTGGACACCTCTGATTCCCGTTGTTCTCGGCTCTCCAAACTCAGCAGAAAAATCTACTCGCTCACCCAGCTCTACTGAAACTTCCAAACTAGGAAGTGTAGGTTCATCACCAGAGTGTACCAAATACAAAGAGAATGACTCTGACTCTGTGTCTGGAAGAACTGAGAAGAAAAGGAGTACCTCTGCAGTAGCACACCGTTCAATTGCGTCTCATAGTACGCCATCTCCAAAGGCCTCAGGAGAAGATTTTGAATTTTGCAAGATCAAACATACTGAAAAGGCAACAGGTTCTGGCGTTTGTACTGAGAGTTTGCCTGTCTGCTCTAAGTCAACACGTTTGTCCTCTAAGGCATTCAGTTCTGGAATCTGGAGACCTCCAGATGGCACAACCGATAGTGTTGAGGAAACACCGAAACCACGCACCAGTTCCAGGTCTCCACGTGTGTCGAAGCAGCAGTTCACAGCCAGAGCTTATAGACGGGTTCGATCAAAAAAACTGCGGCAGTCTACAAAACCTCCCCGTTCTGCCTCTGGAGCAGCTGTTTCTTTGGCCGCCCCTGAACAGCTTCCAGAACAGGAAGAAATGTTCTGTGATGTTAGTCCAGATCTGGATGATGTGGAGGGTGTTACTTTTGTGTCGTATGCATCTCAGGTAAGGCTGTTATCCTTTTTTAGGCATGTATCTCATTCGGCGATTTGGGTAGATGGTTAAAGAGTGTGTCAGAATACTGGAAACATTGTTTCAACAATTACCCCAGTTAAGATGTTATTGACAGAACATGTGAGAATTTCAGTTTTGTCTAAATGCTTAGATATTCATAACTTAAGTTAATCAGAAAAAAGTTGAGTTTTTTTAATTGATTATCTCTGGATCTCAATAGTTTGGGGAAATTATTGAATCTAAAAGTATCAGTAAGGATAATCATTAAATGTGTACTGATGGAGTGTGGTGACTTTAGTCATGAGTAGGTTTATTCAACTTAATCACACTCATTGGGGTGAAATTGGTCTATGATAGGTTCATATTTGAGAAACCTATTTTACATCATGCTTGCAAAGAAAATCAGGACAAGGTGGCCAATTTGCATGAGTCAATATTGCACAGTTAGACCAATTCAACAACCCCCTGTAATCTACAATGGTGTTATTCCCTGTTATCACTTTTAACTGACCATGGTGTACAGAAGCCTATTGTAAGTTGATCACAAGTACATTTGAGGCAACGAGTTTAAAAAAAAACAAGGGGATCACTTTTTTTTTTCAAGCTCCAGTGGTTCATTGTCTTGTTCCATGCTATGTTTGAGTTCCCATTGGAGCTGATGTGTTTAACTTTCTTTCAATCTGAACCTTCTGTTTGAATGAAAGACTTGCTTTATATATAACACTTCTCATGACCGCAGGAATTTCTTTATAGCCAGTAAGGTATTTTTTGAAGTGTGGTCACTTGTAATGTAGGAAACTTGACAACAGATAATAGGTACAAAACCCTTATGGAAGCTGAATAACCTCCTGCTAGTGTATGCTGCACCTCCAACTCTTCTGGCTTGGATTATTTGATGCACTACGTTAAGAAGAGCACTCATGCAGGCATCCCATGCTTGTGCTGGAAGCAGCTGGGGCAGTGCTGTCATGACGTTACACAGTCCTACACGTTGATGAAATGTCAACTCCTAAGTTTGGACCAATTCTATGCAATGGATTTGCTTGCCACTCACCGAAAATCATTCAATTACCAGAGGTGCCTAGCACCACTGTTACATAAAGAACCAGGCACCTAACTTGGAGGTAAGGTAATTTTGAATTTTGTCAGCTATTTCAAAATTTCTGAAAGTATTATGAAGTTTATTTGAGAGTGTTGTATTGAGTTCTTGAACTTAGAGCAGTGAATGTTGCTGCATCTTCACAGAGGGTGGAGAATTTGTCAATGTATAGCCCAATCTGTTTTAATGACATCTTTTGAGAGATAAATATTGTTTAGGATACCAAAAAGAACTCCTTGCTCTTCTTCAGATGGTACTAGGGAACCTTTCACATCTACCTGAGAGAGTGTTGATTATGTTGAACATCTCATCTGAAAGTACTGCATTGGAGTAACAGCATAGATTTCATGGTGCAGTCTTGGAATGGGACTTGAGAATGTTACAACTGAACAACAACTGAGCAAGTAATTATGGCAATACATCTAGGAGATGGTACTGTCCTGGCCTCCCTTATGACACTTGTCACCAGACTACCCTTTTCGCTTTCAATAGGCATCAAAAATCTATTTGTGGATAAAACATTAAACTTTACTCTGTATGAATCCCTGAATTAGATCAATGCTGCCAATGGGTGTGGAATGCAGTAACTGACTCATCAAAATTAGGGATCAATTTATGATTTATCATCTGTGAAAGGTTAAGACAAAAAGCTTTTTGAGTATAATGTGGGAAAACACAAGGTTGATCACTTTGAAAATCAGAAAATTTAAATGGAGAGAGACTGTAGAATATTGCAGCAGAGAGAGATCTTGATATCCTTATACATTAATCAAAGTTAGTTACAGTAAGTAATTAGGAAGGCAATTCAATGTTGGCCTTGATTATGAGAGGGATGGAGTATAAACATAGGGAACTCTTGCCACAGCTCTAAATGGCATTGTTGAGACCATACCTAGAGAATTATGTACAGTTTTGCTCTCCTTTGTTTTGAGTCTGTGCTCTCAGCCAGGCATACATAATGAGGCTATCCAATTGTACTGCAAGAGTTCCTACATCTGTCCTCATTACTGCTGCTTGACTGACAGCCCAGATTCGTAAAGTATTATCTCAGCGGGGTGTTCTGTTTTGACAGCTGATATAAATGTTGACTTTGCTTGATTGACTTCTTCAAGTGATTATAGTAGGTTCTTTCTGTGATCTCTTTTGTCAATATCTCAATCTCAAATTTACACAATATTAAGAATTGTGAAGTGTTTGAAGCCCTGTTTATTGATGGTTAACTCTACCTGACACAGTTGAGAACCACAGTTTTGTATCAAAAGAAAATTGCCGGTGTCTTCCAGCTATTCCTGCTGGTGGGATCTTCCAGTCCCACTGGCAGCAGAGAGGGTGAACAACAAGAAAACCCGTTGACAGTGGCAGGATCGGAAGATCCTGCTGCCCGCCAATAGCAGGCCACCTCCGCCACCACAAAAAACGTTGTAGGGAGAGCAGAAAATCCTGCCCAATTTCTGAACGGGTGTTTTTTTTCCTGAACAGCTCCACACATGCTACTGATACTATATGGCTTATTGGTTCTGTACATGGTGTACAATGAGTGAATAGCTTGGAAGAGCAATGAGTTGGCATGGGGAGTGGGTGCGAAGGGTGAGGGTTAAAGGGTCTACCAGCCTTTAATCCAACTGCAATGAAGTCCCAGAGAACCACGGTGAGCCTTCTAACTAATCTGCTTCAGCATTCAACCACCCGTATTTGGTTTGCTGCCTTTGCTTCTGGGGTCAGTGGGCCCAACTCTCTCCTACATCACCAGCCCCAGAGTTAAGATTGTGACATTGAGAGGCCTTTATACAAAGGCAAGACCATCAAGCCAGGAAGTTTCCCCAAAGAAACTACCTGCCTTGGTAGATAAAATTCATCCCCACCATCCCTTCAATTAGTAATGGAGGATAACTAAAATTTACTTTTTTTTATTTGTGGACTTGAGTGTGAAAGATAATGGCTCTGATTTTGCAATAAGAATAACAATGAAGTTCATAGTGCTCACCATTATTAAGAACTAAATCTGACAACTTCCAGGTTTCACAAATCCACAGTTAAACATGGCAATCAGGAAGTTGCTGTGTGAGTTGCCCTGTTTCTTCTAAAGTTTGTTACACTGACACCGCGACAGTAGGCTTGCTATTTTGAGGCGAGAGTGTGAAGTTGCCATACTTATCCACTAAGCAGAAGCAGTGCCAGAAAAACTTAAGGCTTGTTTGTTCAAGTGAATTTTCAATGACAAATCTTAATTACTGCCAAACAACCTCTTGGGCATTAAATATTTACATTCCTTCAGATTTTGATCTTTGTTCCAGCGGCCCCATCAGGTGGAAAATCCTATAGCAGCACCATGTCGAAGAAGAGCAGGAGAGGTATCCTTGATATTATCCCTCAAAAAAATCACTAAAAAACTGGTCATTATCATTTCTTAGTATGGAAACTTGCTATGCAGAAATTGGCTGCTACATTTCCTACATTACAGTAGTGACTACAATTCAATAGTACTCGATTGGATGTAAAGTACTTTTGGACTTGCTGAGGTTGTGAAAGGGCCTGTATAAATGCCAGTTTCAAAAAAATTCCCTTTTTCTCTTTTCATCTCTGATCTCCTGATCACGTATTTCTTTCCTTCTCGTTATTTTGCTGTCGGTGTATGATTTTACACTGAATTAAATATTCTCAATTACATCTTCTAGTTTAGACTGTGTGTTTCAGTAAGCATGCTTTAGTACGATTAGCTGAGGAGATGCACCATTGCTTGTCATGTTCAAACTGGTCTCAGTTGTAGGTGATGCTAGTCTATTGATTATCTGAAATCACTATTCAAGCTGTAAAAGCCCACACGCGTTTTGTGGACAAGTGTAAGCATACTAAATCCCAATTCATTTGCTGCTGATCATGGAATCCAGGCCATTGTAATGGCAGCAGCAGCTTTGGTAAGAGGTAAGGAGAATGAGCATTGGGATTGGAGAGATAACCAAACAAAGGGGTTTAGGGAATAGAGACATTGCTTCAGAGCTCAAACCAAACTGCTGAATGAGGGTTTGAAAGGGTTGGCTCAATTATAGCTGTTTATTTTGCCTCCAATCCACATCTTCTTAATTTCTTGTCTTTTTAACCAGGTTTTGCTGACTGATACATGCCCATGTCTTTATTTCCGAATTGTTTGGCCTTTATCTGATTTAAGTATTTGGATTAATATTTGTACAGGATGCCTTGCAGTCCCACCTGGTTGAGCAGGTGCCAGAGGACCCAAGTGATCCCATCCAACAAACAGGTACTAAAACTACGCCAAGTCTCTTTTTACTTGTGTGTGCTGAGCTATCAATCACATAAATCCTGATTTGGAGTTTGAATGGTTTCTCTTAGAATATTAACTCAAGCTTTTCTTTGTATCAGAATCTTTCCATTGCTTCTGATGAGAACAATGTGGCAATTCCTGAATTCAGTGGTAGAAATGTGGAAAATTAACATGTAAAACTCTTAACTAATTGACCAGAAACAACTTTCTGGGAGAATGTGCAACAGAACTTTGTGCTGTTGTGAAAGCATCAGAGCTCTGACAAAGATCATCCAGACTTGAAACGTCAGCTCTATTTTCTCCACGGATGCTGTCAGACCTGCTGAGATTTTCCAGCATTTTCTGTTTTTGTTTCAGATTCCAGCATCCACAGTATTTTGATTTTATGTAATTATTTATTTCTATAACCTTCAGTCCCTTCCCTAGCCAATTATTCAAAGAGCTCCCTTTTAACTATGTTATTTAGCAGGATGTTAATACTTCAGCTGAGTGTCTATTCTCACACATTCATTGAAGGGTGGGATATTAACTCAATGTTTCAAATTTTGTTCGGAGTAATCGACTTAGGAATGTGTATGCTGAAGTTTTAAGTGATTCTGTGAGCAAATTTGAGTCCTGTCTATGTTCTCTCTCTACTCAACGCTATGCTTTACAATTAGCATAATATGTGACTTTCCATTCTTGCAGTCCCCCAAGAAAGTGATGAGGAGAAAATTGAACGGCTAGAAGAGAAGCTGATTGGGGACTTAACTCATTTAGATCCTAGAGTTATTCTCCACCCATCACTTAAAGCAGGTGACTGGTACTTGTATATCATTGCATGAAGATTTGTGCCAATATGCTTGCGAAAGATGTTAAAACGTACCAAACTGATCAGATATGTATCTAGTTGTTTTGATTCCTAGTTTAATTTAATCTAATTCATGTGATCATTTTTATGTTACAGCATTATAATATATTCTGGACAAAAGATAAGACATGAGCTGCGACCTGTTTCTATGCTGATTAATGTATTCTTTAAAAAACTTTGATTAACTGAATGTATTCCCCCTACAGCTGGTGTTAAGCCGAGCTCCCTGACGCCAACAGTCAACCTAAATCTGAAACACTTGGGAGTGGTAATAGTGCCTTCATCAGCAGGAGTCATTAAACCTGATTGGAGAGACTCCTTAGAAAATGTTCCCGCCAAACAAACTGACCAGGGTACCCTAGGTGAGAAAACAGCCAATTTAGTGAGAAATTATATGTTATATCTCCAAACATTAAACAAAAATGTTTGACATCAGGCGCTCTTGGGGTTCATGTTCAGTTTCACCCCAATATCAGTATTGATTTTATCATTGGGAATAGGCTCGATTCATTCTATATTTCCGTCATGACCATGAAGATTTAGGCTAAAGTTTACTGAAGTATCGCTGAAAGGACATTTTGTCAAAGCTTTTCAACTTGCACTTACGAGGAGAATTGCAAAAAGACCAATGTCAGGGGAAACAACAACTTTATACTGTAGGAAAAGAGGATGCAGATTTGGTCGGCAGGTGGACTCTGGTAGAAGCTTGTCATGGTGAATGCACCAGTTGATGGTGGACTTCAACATTTGCTAAATAATCCTCACTCAGTATGCTAAAATTTACACTGAACCAATTTAAAATTGGCTGTCAGGCTTGTAGTGTGGCACGTTTGCATATACTGGAAGCTAAATATATTAATACACAAGGCCCTGTTCTTTGCAGAGAGGAAGAACATGTACACACATAAGTGATAGCCATTCTCTGGTTCTTTCCACAAGATAGTACCCTGACCAATCAGAGTCAAGTTGCCAGATTCAAATTTCAAGCAATGATCGGCAGTTAACTGAGAGTCACCATCAACTAGTGCATTTGCCATGGCTACACGTCCATCAATCAGAGTCCACTTGCCAACCAATCAGCATCTTCTTTGTACAGTATAAAGTTATTGTTCCTTCAGACATTGGTATCCTTGCAATTGTAATTCTAAGTTTAAAGCACTGATTAGTAGGCCAGAGCATTTTAGAATTGGTGTTAGAAATTGCAATGCAATTAATTTTTAGTGTTCATGTAATTCATTGCAGACTTCTGAGTTTTGTGAGAAAGAAAACAATTTTTAAACACAAACTTTGAGGGGAAAAAAAGAAATTAAATATGGAATCAAAAATTTTCACCATTTGTAAAATGTTTGGATAAAAGTCACTATTCAAAACCCAGATGGTTTTCATTTTCAATGAAGGCATTATAATGAAATGAAATTGGAAAGAAGTCAAACTAATACCAATTTATGCCCACAGCAGTTCTACTCCCACACATTTAGTCTACCATGACAAACTGTCGTGAGGAGACATCAAACTGAGGTGAGGAAATGTGGAATAGTGCAGTTGGAGGGAGATGAGAGGCTGCTGTTGACTGTTGAGCCACATTGTTAGATTTTTGAGGCCAGCTTACCAGCACTATTTGGATATATGAACAAAAGTTCTGCATCTCAATATTCTCAAGCAAGATTTATAACTCCCTTTCTTTGTCTAAAAGCAAATTAATCTACTGTCCCCTTCCCTACCCCTCCACCTCAGACATAGCACAGCTAGTGGATTAGCTATCCACGCTTCGTCCATTCTAATGCTCCCGCTATCTAACTCAAATGCTGGAGAGCTGACTCAGCCTCAGATTATTGGTTCACATCCTCACCTTGTTCAAATAACTTCTGTCTTTTTAAAAAGACACACAGACATTATTCTCCCTTTCCATTTTTATAAATAGAATGCATTTCACTGGAAGACACTTGGTCCTTACAGCAGTTTTTCCAAACTAACTGTGAATCCAGATTCTTAACAGCCAGCAAATTGATCAGCAATGAACCCTTTTTTAAAAAATCTTTACTTCTCCCTATCTCCCAATCTTCATTTTTGCATGAGCAACAACCATCAATTTTAGATTTGATAATGTTTGTGTGGTTGCAGTTGGTGTGATATTCTCTAATGTGTTTTTTTTAATAAACATTCTGCAGAAGAAGAAATTCCCTTTATTTCTAGAACAGGAAAAACAAATGATTTCACAAAGCTAAAGGGTTGGAAGCAAAAACTGGTACAGCAGTCTGGGACATCTGTTTCCAAACAGACTGAAGCAAGTAAGTTCATAAATTGGTGCTGCCTTGTGACCGTGTAAAGTTAATGGGGGTAGCTTTCGACTGGTAACCAAATGGAGTGGTTTATCCCACCCTGTGTGGAAGCCACTTGATTTTCTTTTCACTCCATTGAAACCAGTGGAACAAAAGTCAGTGTGGGACTATCGAGCAGTCTATTGGTTGGAAGCACATTCGCACTCGGGCAATAAAAGTGATCCACCTGAACCCACATTCGATGGACACAAGCTGCTGTTGGTCTTTGTACCATCTTCTCAACTGTTCGCACTCTGATCTTGCCAAATATGGTGGCTCCATGGAAATGAGCAGGGGAGCCTTGAATCTTCACCAATTAGTCTGGTGTTGTCCAGGCGGTAATGTTTATATTTCACTATATGGGCATAACAGTGGGAGTTTGCCATCAGAGAAGAGACACAATGTTTTATTTGGGGCTTTATATCTTCAGTAGAATATGTCAGTAGAATATGTATCAGCAAGCAGAGTGCTTGCTGATACATGATAGCAACTAATCCATGTAAACTTTGCCATTCAAAGTCAAAGCTAGCTTTCCCTAAGCAACTTGGTTCAGTATATGGCAGTAGGCATGTTAAAGAGTTGCACACCTGCCATCAGACAGCTGTGGTGAGGAGGGGATCTCAGTTGAACTACTCAATCAATCAATGAAAGTTTCTTTGGACTCAACAGCAGTAAGAAATGAACTGATGTTTTGTTTTGGTGGTGTTTCAGGTACCAGTCTGGAAAGCACCATGAAAAATCGCTCTGCCTTCTTAAGTGACAAACTAGATGAATACCTGGAAAATGAAGAGAAAATCATCAAACAGCGAGCTGATTTGTGTGTTAACAAAATATCAAAAGTTGTGTATCAGCTGCCCACCAAAAGCTCTAGTTACGTCCGAACGTTGGATAGCGTATTAAAACACCGGGCACCCGACGCCACCCTTCAACAGTCCCATTCATCCAGTCAAACTATGGATTCGCCACAGCCCATTTCAGTTGGCTCTGCTTCCAAAGCCACCAAACAGAGTGGAAAAGTCATGGGTTCCAACTTGGCTGGCAAAGAGCAGAAGTCGGCAAGCAGTGTAAAACCAACCTCAAAAACAGCGAGCCCACCAACTAAAACTTCCAGTTTTCCAATGTGTTCTGTACGCATGAGACCCCCAGCGCTATCCAAAAAGCAGATAAAGTTGATGGATCTGGAGAATGGTGCCCTTTGGGATGGGAAGCCAAGGACTTACATCACAGAGGAACGAGCAGAGGCATCACTTATTACCCTACTAACAGCACAGGTACCAGTTCAGTTTTATATTGAAGAGAAAACGGAGAAATGTGTTGACGAAGGGCTAAATGGGGCTCGAGGGACTGAATGACCACCTGTTCCTTGTTCGGATGTTCCTATGAATTCAAAGCACAAGGAAATTGACCTATTTTTAATTAGAAAATGTAGTGCACCTACAATAAATGTTGTTCATCAAGTTAAGTGCAGTCGGGGGAAAAAAAGACTATCTTAATCAATTTTCAAACACTCAATCATTGGAAGTGTATATTTGTTAAAACAAAGACTACACCTTGTGCTTTGATTTAACAATATATTATTAATTGTAGACCGTGGTGATTTTCAAAATTGTTCAACCTGAACACACAAGAGTAGGCATGAGCTGGGAGAATAATGTCACATGGCCCTTCTGAAGAGTTGTGGTTGCCGTACAGTATACATGCAAGCATGTACGTGCACCTTTTGCTGCCTTGTTAGGCTCAGTAATTTCTTCAAACTCCAGTTCACTGAAGCCGTAATCAAAAAATAGATTTTAAACAAGTTATTGATATCTAGTGTCTGGTTTTCCTGCTTTCTAGTTATTTTATGCCTTGTACTTTGGAAGATAACCAATTATATATGTACAAGGGAAGCCTGTCATACTCCAGGTACCATTGCCGTTGTTTTGTTTTCCACTGATGGATTAACTGGCGAGGTGAATGTTGTAGGAAGCACATGCCAGATGTGTGCGCTGCTTGAAGCCAGCGAGAGATTTGTGCAGTATTGTTGTAGGATACTGAAGTTATGGTCTCAACAGAAGAGAAATAGTGTTGCAAAAGACAGCAGTAGATTTTTGCTGAACCGATCCCAGAAGACAGACAGAAAAACATGGTGCGGAATTATCCCCAAAAATTCAAGTGTCGAATTTGAGTGAAAACTGGAGTAATTCATGCTGTTTTTTTCAGTGGTGTTCAGGGAAGAACTCCCACACTCTGTGCACTGCAGCGGGTACCAGCATGAATATCATTAAATTTCAGGGGGCGGGGCCAGCGCTGGGAGGTGCAAGCGGGGCATGAACGCTCTTGTGAACCCAGTGAATCGGCTGACGCAAGAATCTCCCGGCCCAATGGGAGAATTGCCTTGGGATGGAATTCTCCCAAAAAAATTCTAAGTACCGAATTTGCGTAAAAACTGGAGTAAATCCCGCTGCTTTTTTAGCAGGACTTTCAAAATGTATCTTCCACACTCTGTGCATCACAGAGTGGACTCGCGTGAATCTCATTAAAAATCAGTGGGCGGTGCCTATTCCCTCTGGAGAGGCTGGCAGCATTGCACTGTGTGGGCCACCGTGCATGCAGCGATCTGTCAGCACCGAAATCGGCACATGCGCGGTTGCCTCGCACTGCTGGCCTCCCGACTGCTGGCCTCCCGTAGCCCCGATGTTCCCAGCAGACCGACCACCCACCCCGATGGCCAGCCCGATCGCTGGCCTGTCACCGATCCTAACTGCAGAGTGGCAGCAGAACCCATCCCCACTGATCTTCCCCCAGACGTCCTGCCCCCTCGGCACTGCCTGATGCCTGGCAGACAGTGCCAGGGTGCCCCCTGGGCATTGCCACTTTGCCCCTTGGGCAATCCTGGGGGGCAGGCTGGCAGTGCCAGGTTGTCAATGCCCAGGGGGTATCCCCCCTTACCCCTGACCTCCTGGGGGCCTCCATGGCCTCCCTTCACTTCAGTGGGATCAGGCCGCCAGCTCTCCGTTTCAGTCCCGGGCCAGCTATTGGGATTTAAATTCGAATTTCAATATTCAAATCAGCTCTACGCCGATTTCTGATGATGCCGGAAACTCACGGAAGCCGTGGCGCCCAGCAGGAAGCCTGGTACACGGCCTCTGTTTATGTCTCCCACTAGAGCAACGCAGCGGGCTGGGAGAATCGCCTCCATGGACTCTAAAGCAGATTGCTTTCTTTTCTGTAATGAGTATTGATAACATTTCCTTTGTGATGACGTTTACACTCACCTAAGTTGAAGTTAACTGAGTATGATTTAATATTTGATTGAGTAAGTTATAAAAATGCATATTCCCCTCATCTAGGGAACACTTCAATCAAGAAAACATCGGGTGATACCGAAGCGGGCACCAGTGTGTAAAAATGAGTTCTGCCGCTTAGGCTGCGTTTGTTCCAGTCTGTCACAGATGAAGCAGCCGCCCACACATTGTCGTAAACCAGAGTGCATGTTCAACTGTAAGTGCCCAAAGCGTGAGGTGTTGGTGCTGAAGACATTTGGGAGACGCAGGAGGCAACTGAGCAAGGCACTGCGGGAAGATCTGATATTCTACGATGCACTAGCAGATGATGAAGAGTGGAAACCAAGAACCAGAAAGAGAAAAAAGAAGAAAGTGGTTGAATATGGTTAGTGCTTGCCACATCAACTATCTAATGGATAGTAACTGAGTAGAAGTTGAAAATGCTAGTCCACAAACACAGCTTGTGCGTTTCTCCAGATTACAGGCCAAATTTCATCGGTTGCATGACTTTGGTTCTTCACAGTACAGTTAGAACAGTTGTAATGAAAAGGCTTGCATCTCCGACAAACTATTCTTAGAGAAAATTGTAATTCTTTTTAATATTTTGCAGTGAATTCTTAATGAACGTTATAGACAGATTTCAATCTTAAGTTTATTTTATAGTTTTTCCTGTTGGACTTTCTGTACATGCCAAAAGATCTGATTTTCTTTTGTTTAATGGCCAATAACTGTAAGATATTTTGATAATAGAGGTAATTCATATTACTACTTTTAAGACCATGATATTTACTCGGGACCGGGAAGAGTCCGGAGTGGAGATGGATATGGTGTTTTATAAGGGTGTTTTGAATGGGAATTGACTTTTGAATGTTCCAATTCATTCTCGGTCAGTGGCAGTCCTGGGTAGGCAAGCTTCAATCTCAATCGCTTTGAGCAGGGTTCGAACCTGAACGGGTAAACCCCATTGGATTTCGAATCCAACACCTTAACCACGTCGGCCATCACAGCTCTGGAAATATAGATATCCCAGATCTCTTCCCAAAAGTTCCTCGCCAACGACCAGCTAGCGAGACAGCTTTAATACCTGTCAGATGGGAAAGAAACCATGGAGTGATCGTCTGACATCTGTTTGGGGCGGGGGGGGGTAGATATGGTGGTGATGCGGAAGGGGGAAAATTCCAGCTTCTAGTCTACAAACAGTGCAACTGCTTATGGGCCCCTTAAGGGTCCAGCTCTCCACATCCTATTTTACTTTTCAGAATTTCCCAGGCTCTGGAATTCTGATTTCCATACGTTTGAAAGAGTTCCTTCATTTGTGATACCAAGCCCCATCTCCCATACACTAAGTCTAAGCAGACTCCTATACACTAGAATCTGTACTTGAATTATCATTTTACTTTTGACTCATCATCTAGTCTTGCCTGCTTCTCTGCCCTTTACTGTCCTGTCTATTTCTCACTCTATGTTGCTTGCATTGTTACCTTTTTTCCTCCTCGGGCTGTTGCTGTTGTCACTTTGTTACTCTTTTCATGTATTCTATTATTATCATCAGGTGTCCCATCACAAATTTGATAGGCTTTGAAACTTCCATCTTACTCTTCCTGGGCCGACAAGACTGATAAATGTTGCTCCCTGATTGGTGACAAATGGCTACTCCTAAATTGATATAAATCCACCTAGAAATGTGCAGAATGAGGCTGAAAGCCAGCATTGTGCACAAGTTTATTATGTAAATGGATGTGGATGCTACTGGCAGGACTAGCTTTTGTTGCCTGTCCCTAATTGCCCTTGAACTGAGTGGTTTACTAGACCATTTCAGAAGACTGTTAAGAGTCAACCACATTGCTATGGGTCTGGAACGATATGTAGGCCAGACCAGGTAAGGATGGCAGATTTCCTTCCCTAAAGGGCATTAGTGATCAGATACTTTTGCATAACAATCGGTGATAGTTTCATAGTTACCATTACTAGTCTAGCTTTATTAATTGAATTTAAATTCCATAAGCTGCCGTGGTGGAATTTGAACCCATGTCCCCAGATCATTAACTTGGTCTCTGGGTTACTAGTCCACTGACATTATCACTAGCCACCATCTCCACTATGATTTTTCTCTCTTCCCTGCAGCAGTTCCTGAACCAGAGCAACCTGTGCGTTCATATCCTCTATGGGTTCGGCAGGAGGGGGAAGTGGACCCTGAGCCAGTCTACACTGCACCTCATTTGGAATCCTGTCACACCATCAAATGCCCCTCTTTATCCCAACCGCAGTCTCCACTTAGTCCAAAGGAACCTGACTCCATCGAAGCGCACACAGCGTTGTCAACTCCTGGTAGTTCACCAAAACCCTCTGAGGTAAGCAGATGAAAATTATGTGAACAAGTCCAAGAAATGTACTTGCAGAATAAGCAATATTTTTTTGCTTTTTGCATACAACAGGAGCAATCTAGTTAACTTTTTCACCGGTTAATCCATTCGATAGGTTCACCTGAACTCTTGAAACATACAGGATTCATTGATATAATGCATTTATGATCAAAGGAGAACCTGGAATTTAACCTGTAAACTCAAGTGATGAATTTATCTTTTGAATAGGGAGCACCACCAAGACTGCAGCTTTATTTTTCACTACTCCTTCTGGACACTGCACCAATTCAGTTCCAGGTTTACCGCCCAGATGGATGGATTAGCAACACAGTAATAGATGCTCTCCTTGAGAGGAGAACTTTCAGGAATATGAGCAAACCAAAGGTAGACATGTTGGCCTCCTGGATAACCAGGAGGTTTAACGGTGAAAAATTACAACATGCTACTGTGCAGAGGGACCTGGGGGTCCTTGTGCATGAATCCCAAAAACTCAGTGTGCAGGTGGAGCAGGTAATCAAGAAGGCAAATGGAATGTTGGCCTTTATCGCGAGAGGGATGGAGTATAAAAGCAGGGAGGTCATGCTGCAACTGTACAGGGTACTGGAGAGGCCGTACCTAGAGCCCTGTGTACAGTTTTGGTCCCCTTATTTAAGAAAGGATATATTAGCTTTGGAGGGGGCACAGAGAAGGTTCACCAGGTTGATTCCGGAGATGAGGGGGTTAGCTTATGAGGAGAGATTGAGTAGACTGGGCCTGTACTCATTGGAGTTTAGAAGGTTGAGGGGAGATCTTACAGACACATATAAGATAATGAAGGGGCTAGACAGGGTAGAAGCAGCGAGGTTATTTCCACTTACAATGGAAACAAGAACTAGGGGGGGCATAGCCTCAAAATACGGGGGAGTCAATTTAGAACAGAGTTGAGGAGGAACTTCTTCTCCCAGAGGGTAGTGAATCTTTGGAATTCTCTGCCCAATGAAGCAGTAGAGGCTACCTCATTAAATGTGTTTAAGTCACAGATGGATAGATTTTTAACCATTAAGGGAATTAAGGGTTATGGGGAGCGGGCGGGTAAGTGGAACTGAACCCACTATCAGATCAGCCATGATCTTATTGAATGGCGGAGCAGGCTTGAGGGGCTAGATGGCCTACTCCTGCTCTTATTTCTTATGCTCTTATGTTCTAACCTCATCTCCTTATGACTGAGGGTCGAGGTGGTGTGATTAAGGAGGCTGATGATCTTTTCTTTTCATGGACGCAGAAATTTGTTTGTGTTTTCTTAGTCATTTCTATCCTATCGACCATTTTATAGGATATTTGCAGATATGGAAAAGGTTATTTGCTTTGCACACTGTTGGTCCTTTAACAGTGCAGAGACAAAATCTCCTTGCCTTGCAGGAGCAACCTCCTCTCTTAGTTGGAGTGGGAGGGCAATCAACTGTTGAAGCTGCACCTACGGAAATCCTGGTTGAATTAGGTAGTTATTGAAAAATGGTAACAATTTGATAAGGTTTTCTAGTAGTAGTAACTATGTTAGTTTCCAAAATACCTCCACTACCAACACAAAATGGAAAAATTCTCTGGTGTTTTTTCAGGACTACTTCAGTTTTACTTCCTGTAATGTATCTCACATTTTCTTTTTCAAGAAAACGTGTTATATTCCTGCTGATGATGCAGTTTTTCAGTATTTGTCTCCATTGAATTTCACCTGTCAAGCCCAATTCCCAATCGTGTTCAAATTCTATGGTAATTTTATTCTTTTCAGCTTTTGGATCTACCACGTTCATTAGCTTCGGAGCATCTGAAAATTTAGCTATTATGCTTGTGACTCACAACACTGAATCCACTGCCATACACTCGTCTGTTTTCTGTCACACCCTCAAAAAAAAGCAAAAAATTAGATTGGATGGGCTTCCTGTTCATGAACCTGCAAACACATATTAGCGATCTAAGTTAAAGTTTATTTATTATTATCACAAGTAGGTTTCCATTAACACTGCAATGAAGTTACTGTGAAAATCCCCTAATCGCCACACTGTGGTGCCTGTTCGGGTACACTGAGGGAGAATTTAGCATGGCCAATCCACCTAACCAACATGTCTTTCAGACTGTGGGAGGAAACCAGAGCACCCGGAGGAAACCCACACAGACATGGGAGAATGTGCAGACCCTGCACAGACCAGTGACCCAAGTCGGGAATTGAACCTGGGTCCCTGGTGCTGTGAGGCAGCAGTGCTAACCACTGTGCCACCGTACTGCCTTGATTATAGGGTTTAGTGAGCTCTCTCTGTAAATACTTAAGTGTGCATTTTGTCTAGTGAGTGAGAGGTTTTGCAGTAGCACCATTTAGCTCAGAGAGCCTCTTTCACTGCCACAGCAAACTCTGCTAACCTTTTATTCCTTTGAAGGCCAAAGCAGTATTGCTGCTCAAGGGTTAAAAACTGCAAAATTATTCCAGGAATATGTTGAATAACAAACACTTCAATTTCATTCTGTAATTCTACATCAAAAATACATGGCCTGAAAATCATCCTCCAGATTATCAGGGATGTGCCAGTGATGTTATTTAAAGCCATTTAGTCATCAAACATTAACATATAATAGGTGAGCATATTGTTTCCCTGCTGCCTCGGTAAACTTTTCTTAATTTAACATTTCTTTTTTTCTATTTTTATGCTTACTCAAGACTGATGAGAAGGGACCAGTATACTGGTATTTTGAGAGTATGATGACTTGTGCACGTGTTTGTGTCTTTGAACGCAAGGAAGTCGAGAGACCAATAATATGCACCTGCAGTTCAGAGCATGGCTGTGGACAGGTAAACTACAAATCTATATTGCTTCGTAGCACCTATTAGGTCTCTTTTAGTGCAAGTGAAGGAATGACCTGCAGACAGAAGTTGGAGTGCAGGTGCAGTATCTCCATTACTTCTCTTTATATGCTCAAGTCCCACTCTGGAATTTGAGCGCACAATCTAGGTTGACACTCCCATACAGCGCTGAAGGAGCATTACTGACTATGCTGTAAACCAAGATCCCACCTGCCATGTCAGATGGATATTATTACGCTATACAAAAACGACCAGGGAAATGCTCGCTGATGTCCTGGCCTTTATTTATCCCTCAATCAACATTGCTAATGTGGTCATTAACACATTATTTTTTGTGGAGCTTGCTGTGTGCAAATTAGCTATTGGCTTTCCTACAGTACAGTGCAATACAATACAGCGATGGCTATACTTCAATGCACTTTGCTTGATTCTTTATAAAGTGTTTTTTAATGTCCCGTGACTGCAAGAAGCCCTATATCAATGAAAGTACATCGTTTTTAGCACAGGTGAGAAATATCAGTGGTGTAGGAAGGGGATTTTGGTTCCCTGTCGTTTAGTGCAAGTGAGGTAGGATGATATTGGAGTGTCCTTTACCTCCTTCAGCAACTGTTGAGGTTGCTGCAGCGGGTATCTGTTTTCTGTCTATTAATGTATGGGAAGAATGCTTTAGTGGTGTCTGAATTTCAGTTTAGAAAAAAACTTGCTAGTCTGAATTAATTTTGTTTTGTTGTTAATCTAGTAGGAAAATAATCGTGCCAGTCCATTGTACGCCTGTCTAAGTGGCCTCAACATGGAGCCACCTCAGCTGCGATGAGCATGAGACAGTGGCTGCTTACCACTTCCCTTCCTCAGTATCAGTTTTAAGCCAGTTATAGAGCTAGGCTCCCAAATGTTTGGGTACCTTAGCTCAGCAGCTTCAATCATGCAAAATAATGGTAACACCCCATCTGGTCTTGGAAATGCCGATGCCTTACCTTCAGTATCCAGGTCAGCCATAAACATGTTCCAAAGCTTGCCATAGTTAGATGGAGCTATGGGGAGATCTGCATGCTGCTTGCATTCATCTTGGATCAGGCAGTTCTGTACTTGAGCTGACCACCTGGGAAATAGATTCAAGTTGCCTTCAACCCCATCTCTCTTAGTTTATCCAAGGCCCAGCCCAAGTCCCAGCAGAGGTCTGGAGCCCACTGTGTTCAAATTTTCAGTGTTCAAAAACATCTCAGTTTTTCTGTTATCTTGGCATGTTGCAGCAGTTGTCAGTCATGCCGATATCTTGCCAAACAGTGACAGCAGCAAATGGATTATGGGGGCCAAGGTGGCAATTCAGCCAAGCCAAGATTCCTCCAAGATTTAACTTTCCAGGGCACAGATGTCTTCTTTTCTGCCCCCAACCCTTGGGTCTACCTTTAGTTCTCTGAAATTAGGAAAAGAACATGTAGAGAAATGTATAGAAAGAAAGTGTGAGGTGTGTGAATAGTATGCAGAGAGAGAAGATGTGAAGAACAGTGAGCAAACATGGGAAATTGAACATGAATGCGAGCGATGAGAAGAATCCAGAGGGATATGCAGAGAGCGATTATGATTGAGCAAAGCTTGGAGACATGATAGTTGAAAGAAAGTAAGATTTGTATTTTATTGGCACGTTTCTCGACCTCAAGACATCCAAAAGCACTTTTTGCCAGCAAAGTGTTTTGAAGTGTAATCACTTGTAGGAAATGAGGCAACCAGTTTTAGCACAGCAAGCTCCCATATAGAGCAAAGAGATGATGGCCATATAATCTGTTTTCAGGTGTTGGTTCAGGGATAGTCAGGCAGGATATGAAGGAAAACTCTGCTGCTCTTTGAAATGATTGCACAGGATTTTTTACATCCACCTGAGAGACTTAGGGTGGAATTTTCTCATTCCTCTTGACACCGGAATCGTAGCAGCAGGACATGGACTATGCAAAGGTCCATTGACCTCAGACAGGACTTTCCGCTCTTGGGGAAAGCGTGGCCAGAAAATCCCGCCCTTAATGTCTCATCCAAAAGATGGCACCTCTGATGGTACACCACAATTCCTCAGTGCTGTAACGAGTGTCAGATTAGATTTTGTGCTCAAGTGTTTGGAGTAGGATTTGAACCTGCAACCTCTTGAGTGTTACTACTGAGCCACAGCTCATACTGTATTAGAAACATGTGTGTGAGCTATTCAAAGACAACTGCAGAAAAAGAAAGACATGTAATTTTTTTAAAATCCCAACTTGTTCATTAATGGTATCAATATTAGTAACATTGGCAAAATATGACCAACTGGTTGGAACAGTAGAAAAGTTTTTAAATTCTTTCATGGGATATGGGTGTCTGGCAAGGCCTCCATTTGTTCCCCACCTTTAATTGCCCTTGAACTGCATGGCTTGAAGCCATTTGAAGAGGACATTTAAGAATCAGCCACATTCCTGTGGATCAGGAGTCACGCGTAGGTCAGATTGGGTAAGGATGGCAAATTTCTTACCCTAAAGGACATCAGTGAACCAAATGGGTTTTTACAACAATCGATGATGGTTTCACGGTCACTATAACTATGACTAACTTTCAATTCAAGATTTTGTTGATTGAATTTAAATTTCACCAACTGCCACGGTGGGATTTATAGCCTCTGGATTACTAGTCCAATGACAAAAGTGGAGTCTTATTTATTATATTTTTGCATTAGGACATGAATGTTTCAAATTAGCGCGTTTTATCTGTCCCACGTTTCTTTGTTCTTAGGCTTTAGCTTACAAATTAAGTCATCATCCTTGTCATTAGATGATTTTGCTTAGTTCCCAAGAGTTTATTCAGTAGCATCTTTTCTGTTTGTAGGAAAGCAGTTCATACAGTAAGGTGAATAACAAAGAAACAGTTGAACCATGCAAGTTGAAAGAGTGCAGTGACTCCAGTTCGAGAGAGGGTAAGAATCACTTTGTACATATTGTATGCTAACTCCAGGTAAATGGAAATGAAATAGAGAATTTTTAAGATTGCTGGAAGAAAATGTCCATAAGAATTGGGTTTATTGAATTGCAGTCACTTGAGTCCCCTCAAATCCCCAATACGTATCATACAAGGAAGGAACTGATAGGTTCACGACCATGTGTAATAATGTACTTGGAGGATCAACTAGTATTTATCCTTTGTGCTATGTTGTGATCAGGAATGTACACAAGATTCCAGATTGGGGGTGGGGGAGGCATGTGAATCCTGTATATGCACAGTATCACATGATTTTGAGTTCGACTCCATATGCTTGATAACCCAATGTCCTATTTACCACTGCTGGAGTCAGGAATGATAATATTTGGGAGATGTACATGAGGAATACATCTCCCATGAAAGAAAAAGTGAGAGTGTGGCAAATAGTGCATTAGAGTAATCAAATCTAGAGGTTTCAGCAGCAGATGAGAGGAGGTAGGGCAAAGTTAGACAATGTTATGCTGGTGAAATAGGTGGTCTTAAGTGATGGTGTGGATATGTGGTCAGTAGTTCATCTTGGGGCCTAGTTCAGCCTACGTTAGTTGCCAGGAGAGGGATGGAATTGGTGGCTAGTGAATGGAGTTTTGTTGGGGTCCAAAGGTAGTGGCTTTTGACTTCCCAATGTTCAGTTGGTGGAAATTTCTGCTCATCCAGTACTAGCACTAAACAGTCTGGAGGGGTTGAGCGAGATGGTGGTGAGGTAGACGTGGGTGTTGCCAATTCATATGTGGAGCCTAATGTTATTTTGGTTGATATTGTTGCAGGGCAGCATATAGCGAAGAAATAGGAAGGAGCCAAGGAAAATCCTTGGTGAACTTGGCACAGTGGTTAGCACTGCTCCCTCACAGCGCCAGGGACTGGGTTCAAATCTGGCCTCGGTTCACTGTCTGTGTGGAGTTTGCACATTCTCCCCATGTCTGCGTGGGTTTCCTCCGAGTGCTCTGGTTTCCTCCCGCAGTCCAAAGATGTGTGGATTAGGTTGATTGGCCGTGCTAAATTGACCCTAGTGTGAAGGGATTAGCAGGGTAAATATGTGGGGTTACGGGAATAGGGCCTGGATGGGATTGTGGTTGGTGCAGACTTGATGGGCCGAATGGCCTCCTTCTGCACTGTAGGGATTCTATGAACTCCAGAGATAATGGTGTGGGAGTGGGAAAAGAAGCCATCACAGTTAAACTTCTGGCTACATTCAACAGATAAGAATGGAACCAAGCAAGGGCAATTTTCCCCAGCTGGACAATGGAGACAAGATGTTAGAGGAGTGTGATTTGTTCAGTTGTATCAAAGGCTGTAGATAGGTTAAGAATGATGAAGAGGGATGGTTTAACACAATCGGAAAGAATGTAATCTGATTTTGAGGATCATTTCAATACTGTATCTGGGCCGGAAACCTGACTGAAGACATTCAGTGTGGAAAAAAATGTGCATGGATTTGGGAGATGACAACCTGTTCAAGGAGTTTGGAGAGGAAAGCAGGATTTGAGATGATTGGGCGGTGAGATTAGTTTGAATGAACGGAGAGGGCAAAGTGGCTTTGTTTGAGAAGCAAGGTGATGATAGCAGATTTGAAGTGGAGTGAATAGTGCCCGAAGAGAGGGAACTATTAATAATACCAGCTAACATTGGGTAGTGAAAGGGAAATTGAATTATCAACAACTTGGTCAGAAAAATCAAAAGAGAAAACGCTGGAAAATCTCAGCAGGTCTGTCAGCATCTGCAAGGAGAGAAAAAAGCTGACCTTTCGAGTCCAGATGACCCTATGTTTTCTCTTTTGGTTTCAAATTCCAGCATCCGCAGTAATTTGCTTTTACTTAGTCAGAAAAAGATTGCAGGAGCAGAAGATGGGTCTTGTGGACAAGGTGAGCTTAGAGAGCAAGACAGAAAGTGAGAGAGAATCCAGAGAAAGACATGAGTCCTAAGCTAGACAAACATTAGGGAAGTCTGGTCCAATGGGCTAGACTGGGTGAGGGAAAGGAAGGGAAGCAACAGCGGCAGTTGAATGGATGTCCTCGGTCTGTTTTGACAAAAGGTTCAGCTATGATGAAAGAGACAAGGGAGAGTGATTTTAAAAAGGCAGTTTGTAGTAAAGAGAAGCCAGGGATTATCTTTGCATTCCTGCCTGATCTTTGAATATTGAGCAGCTTTGGTGAGAGCAGGACCAGTCGAACTGGTCCAGTCAAACCTGGCAGTAGATGGTTAAACCGGTTTTCTGCCAAAGGACTTGTAGGCTGTCCCTTGGGCTTAATGGAGTTGGGATGAGGGATTTACCAGGAACAATGATGAGGTTGAGACTGAATAATGATGTTAATGGGGACAAAGGCATCAAAGTTAATGATGTGGTTAACAGTAACATAACATGACATCATACCCATTTTGGATTTAAATCAGGACACAACAGAATTTAAGATGAGGGGTTTCCATCAGCTGGTATGTCACGTGTCCATCTGGTGTTGCACGAAGTTATATGTGATATGGTCAAGAAGGTTCCAGGATCAATTGTTTATGGTACTACACAATAATTTGCTTCTGCTCGCTCTCCCTTTTGACTGGATGGTGGAAAATGAGCCAGAGTTCTCACGCCTAAGCTCTGTTTATGCTATCCTTTCCCCCACCCCCTTAGAATTTGTATGTGGCCATTAAGTGAGAACAAGATTGGGCTTGACAGTGTTACTTTTCTTGCACAAATAGCTTGTTTTCTATTAGTGTCCAGCGTGGCACCATGAAATGTTACACACTTTGGTGAAACTGACTCCTGGACTGTTTTCTGTAATTCTTTGACATAATTGACCTTTGTATAGAAGTTGAGCACTAAATTATCACCTGTGGGCCTTCTTTATTCTTCAGTCGTCAAATATACAGATTTTTCACCAGTGTAAAATTTAAAAATTTGCCTATGATGCCAAAGTTGCAGGTACGGCAAACAGGAAGATAGAAAATGACTGCAGCAGGACATAGGCTAGGAGAATGTCAGGTGGCAGATGGAATTCAACACAGAAAAGCATGAGGTGATGTATTTTGGCAGAAGGGATAGCAAAGACCATAGACTTAACAGTACAGTTCTAAATAGCATACAGTGACAGAGGGATGTTAGATTTATATTCACAGATCCTTGAAGGTGGTGCCATGACATATTGGTTAGTAGGTAGCAAAGCATATAGGATCTTGGATTTCATTAATAGAGGCATTGAGTAGAAGAAACGTATGCTGATTCTTTATGAAGCTCTGGCTGGGTCCCAACCAGAGTATTGAGTCCATTCCAAGTCACCACACTTTAGAAAGAATGCGAGGGTCTTTGCGAGGATGCAGAGGAGACTTGCTAGAATGATTCAAGGGATGAGGGATTTTAGCCACAAGGCTAGGTAGGAGAAGCTGCGGTGGTTGTTCTTGGAGCAAAGGAGATTCAGGGAAGTTTTGAAAACGGTGTACAAAAATATGCCAGGTTTAGTTAGATAAGATAGACAAAGAAATACCGTTCCCATGAGCTGATGATACAAGGGCCTGGAGGACACAGATTTAAGGTTTTAGGCAAGAGATGCAGAGAAGATGTGAGGAAGAACTTTTTTAAAGCGGTAATGTTCAGGAACTCATCCAAGGGTGGTGGGAGTGAACATTGATTTCTAAAAGAAATTGGATGGACGCTTGAGGGAAATAAACTTGTAGAGCAACGGGGATAGAGCAGTGGTATGAGATTGACTGGATTGCTCTATGGAGAGCTGGCATCGTCTTGATGAGTGAAATGGTCATCATCTGTGCTATTATTATGACCTCTGCAATCTTCACATTAACTTGGGTCATCCTCTTTAAATGCCTTGTACGGTATTAGGACAATAAATGCAGTTTGGCTGCATCCTCTCACTGGGAAAGTATTGAGGTATCATACTAGAAGATAGGATTGTATGTTTTAAGGTGGCTAGGGAAGGTTGTTCACACTCAGACTTCTAACATTGGGGTGGTGGTTTTATGTTGTTCATTTGTATGTTAATAGTGAAGCATTTTAAAAATAATGAGGGAGTACATAACACCAGTAGGTAATCTTAAATATATCTGCAGAGGTTGGCCTCGATGCAGAATATGTTATATGCATTACCTGAGCCTCATCACTCAAAACTCAAAGTCAGTCACTTTGTTTGGCTTGTCTAGTGCTGGACTGTGAGAAATTGGAAGATTGTGAAAGCAACCTGACATCACCAACTCCTGCTGAGGTGTGCATATCAAAGGAGACACAGGAGATGGACTTGGCTGTACAAGATGACATTCCACAAAAAGAGATTGCAGAACTTCCTTCAACAGAGCCACAGACATCAGCGGAGTCCAAGAATCCACCTAAACTGATTGAGATCATGTCAAATTGTAATTGGGAAGCAGAGCGTACAAACATCCTTAAAGTTATTGCATGTCACACTGCCAATAAGGGGACTTCAGAGAAAATATACACTGGTAACTTCCTTGTTGAGATCATGTCAAATTACAGTAAATGTCAAGATCTTTTACCTGGAGGTGTACCAATTTATAGCTCCTTGGTGAAAATTACTCAACCTGGCAATGAAGAGAAAGATGGCAAAGTGTCAATTCACACTGCTTCCATCCAAAAGATCTCCCAATCTTCAGGACGCAAGCTTACAGAAACACGACTGATTGCACCAAAAGCAATACCTATCTGCTATACAGAAGGGAAAATTGTGCTAACCACCTTTCGTTCAGGCTTTCAAGTGGCTAGCAAGGTAAAGCCAGTATCCAATGCTACGGCATCCGCTTCTCTCCAAAGTGGCATGATCCAGGTATGTAGAAAGAGGGAACAGAAAAATGATGTTGTTCACATGATGCCTTGTGCTGTTGTACTTGAGTGTAAATGGCTTGAGTATTGTTATTATTAAATTAAAATATTAAATTCTACCAAATCTTTATGATTTATAAAAGAGTTTCTGTTGGCCGAATTTCCTTTCAATGATGGACCCTTGACGATTGTTGAACAGTTTTTCCCTATGTCTCTATTCTTTGTCGTTATTTCTTTGATTAGGTCAGTGGAAATGAAACTGATGAGACAAAGCTGACGCTAGGTCAGGTTGGAGCACTTCATTCAATCAATAGGGTGATTGCTAACCTTACAAGAAAAGTGAAGTCCACTGAATCATTCAAGTCTCTCTCGAGTACAACAGTCGCTTCAACCTCAGCTCAATTTGCCTCAAAGGATCCAGTATCTTTCACCACACCCATTGGCAGCAAAGTCTCACAAAATACCTTTGCTACTTCTGTTAACAAAACCACAGGTAAGGAGGATACCCAAAAAACAAGATGTATGTTAAAAACAAGAAGACATGGATGAGAAATCTCATCATGCCAACAGAAATGAGTTAATGTCGGGATCAGCATACTATGGATTAACAGGTGGCCAGCAGTACTGTAGAAGGTTATGTGCAATTATAAATGCCAGTTTGTGATGCAAGGATCTAAATGACAGGTGGATCAAATTGTAATGGTCATTTATTAGATAACCATTTTTTGTTTAAGCCATAAGTTGGAGGTGGAGGTTAAGGGGAAGATATTTTTTTAGCATGAAGCCATGCTATGCAGAATTTTATCAATTCTCTGGGGCAGGTAATGCGTGAGTTGTTAACAATGCAGCCAGCGTGGCATTCCTCTTTGCTTATACGCTTTGCAGTTATCAACCTGTGGCACTGTCTGAGCATACAAATTAGTCAATGCAGCACCACTAGTGTTCATCCGGTAGTAAGGATACTTCAGTTGTAAGCAATAAAAAAACTAACTTCATAAAGTAAAAGGTTCAAACTTGAAAGAAAAAGTTTAATAAAGAAACTTCATTACTCCAACACTTGGGGCCATACAAGCTCCCCACAATTTGTATCTGTTTTCTATTTATGCTGGTCAGTTGACCACTACATCATTTTGCCATTGGTTATGCTGTCTCCCAGGTCAACTGATCAGCTGATCATCAGCATGTACCATTGGTTAAGTTATAACAACTAGGAGTAGTGCTACATAAGTGGATTTCTCCCCCTACCGAGTTATTTTAAAATCCAAGTTTTTACTGCATTATATGGAGCAGCAACACATTTGGAAATGAGATGATGAAAAAAGTGTTGTGTTTGTTCATCTGGACCTTTTTAATTTGGTGGCAGGTGCAAGCTTAATTCCAAGAAACCAGATGACTGAATGGCTCTGTGACACTGAACTGTGCACAGAATCATAATCACAGGCTCATTGGAGTTTGAGTTAATTCACCTTGGCTAAGGTACAGTGAGAGGGCATGCTAGTGGAGGGTAAGATGGAAAGCCTGAGGAAACAATAATGGCAGGATTTCAGTACATTTTCTTTTTCTGCTTTTCACCAGGTTCCTGACCAAACAGGCCAACTGCCTGAGAGAATAGCTTACAGCAGGGGGTCAGTAGCTGAAGGCAGGCAATCTGGGGGGGGGATTGGGTGTGGGAATCAAACCTCAGTAGTGGGTGGGGTCAGGGATTGTCAACCAACAGAGGGAGGTGGAGATTTAAGCTTGGTGGCAGAAGTTGTGGTCACCGCTAATGGCAGTAAGATGAAGCCACAATTGGTAGAAAGCAGGCTGAAGGCTTAAAAGGCTGGGAGAACACTCTTGTATTTTAAAAGCATTAACTTGATGGAACTTTTATTATGCTGCTAGAATATATGTTGTATTGTTTAGGTACTGAGTAATGTTAGGCTTGGCTTTGATATACTACTTGAAGGTGATAGGCATTCATGAACCTGACCTCCGCATGCTTCAGCGAGTTAGAGAAAAGGGGAGAGAATTGGAGAGAAAAATCCAAAGACCCTTCTAATTAATCTGTTTGCAATTTACTCTTGTCCTGTCAGCATTCTGTGCTGTTTATTAAACAAATGATCAGTATCTGGTTATATTTTAATTCTTCTGCACCTTCCTTGTTTGCAGGGATTCATGCTGTACCTGATGGCTACACTCATCTTGTAATAAATAAAGATAGAGCTTTGCAAAAGTCAACATCCTGTTTCAGGTCATTGCAACCAGTGCTTAGTGGGCAGCAGGGTGGTACTACATTATCACCAACCAGCATTACTGCACCGATCGGTTCTCCTCTCGTATCAACAGTTATGGTTATTACAGCTGCCCCAAGTGCTACCCCTGTTGTAGCTGGTCAATCACAAAGCAATGGCTTGATTGTTTCAGGTACCTCCCCCACATCAAAGAGCTCAAAGACTACAGATGCATTAGGGACAAAATCTTCTGCAGTGCTGACAGTAAAGACATTTTCAGAAGAGAGTGCTGAATCTACAAGTACAGTTGAAACTCCAGCGAAAAGTACAGCAACAACTGTGGTTGCTGTGATCTCTGCAAGTGCTTCAGGAGTCAGGGCGATATTAACTTCAGTGCTCTCCCCCAGCTCTACCATGAGCACTGCTGCTTTAACCAATACTGTTAATACAAGAACAACCATTATGTCAGTGGCATCAACACCAAATACACCTGCAGGTAAGCTTCAGTTCTACTGACATGACTACAATTGTGAAAGCTGGCATTTGAATTAGAATGATGTCCACATTGAATCTGTAAAAATCAAAGCCACCAATGGTCAGGGCAGATCTAGAGAGAGAAAAGGGGGACAATTTTAACTCCACAGGACTACCAAGGGCAGGATAAATTTAAAATAAAAAGAATCCTCACCCCAGCCTATCACAAACACACCTGACTTGATGCAGTGTGAGGAATGACAAGTAACCAAAGATGCACTGTAGGGTTTCTATGATTTCTAACCTGTTCTCGAGAGTCCGATTGGTGATTGATATGCTGCTACACTTGCCTGCATGTCTCAGGTTTTAGCAACAATTTGGATTTTAAAGGCTGCGGGCCAGGTTTCCCAGATTGATCAAAATCTGGTAGCTAAAGGAGAGAGCTGCCAGATTGAGCAGCTAAGTGCTTTTCCAGAATTACTTGTGTGCCAGGATTCTTCCCTCCAGCATCTCCCTCCAAAACCAATCTTACGTCCTTTGCGTAATCTCCACATCCCCATCAATCGGGTCACCAAACACCCTCATTCCACCCCAACTGGCTGCTGGGTGGGAACTGAGCAACAAAATTCCTCTGCCATTGAATTCAGCAGGACTGTCAAGTTTCTGGGTCATTGCATCCTTGTAAATATTGGAGCCAAAATGTCCATGTTAAGCCCTGGTCCATATCCTTATTAGGTTGTCCATTTCCTGTTGTCGCACTTTTTTTTTCGCTCCTTGTTTGAACAACATGAATCGATGTTTGGTACAAATGAAGGGAAAATTCACTGCAACATTCTTAGCCATTGACTATTGATATTAAATATTTTTGCGATGATCTGATTTCTCTGTCTGAAGCAATTGAGGATATAAGGGGACAGTTCTCCGCTCTTGCTAGTTGTAGATGGGTTCGAGGCTGGTCCGTTGAATTGGACATGAGGGCCAAAACAGGAATCGTGCCGGGTATTAAGCCCGTTGTGATTCTCCCAGCCTATCCTGGTGGCCCTGATGAAGTTCCCACCCAGAGTGGGTGCAATCCTCATGAATACATCAAAATACAATAAAATTAGCATCTTAATACTGGTTTGGAGGCCGCCTGCTCAAGCCTGCTGGTATGCTGCTTCCCCCCACCCACACCCCACCCCCAAAAGCGGGAAGTCCAGTCGGCGCCAGTTACGTGCCAGGCTGCAGAGGGAGTGACAGACAGTGACCCAAGCCGAGAATCGAATCTGGGTCCCTGGCACTGTGAGCCTGAAACCTTTGAAGTGGCCTGGTCACTACTTTGCATGTATCCTGGACATCTTGAAGCCATCAAGATCACAGGTGTGAGCAAACCCATTTGAAGTTCTCTGACTGACTGGAGAGACCTGTGGCCACATCCAACTCCCTCTTGGACATATCTAACCCCTCATCCCAGCTGTGACTGACTGGAGATACTGCAGAAGCAGCCTGGCCACTTTGAACTGCTCTGATTGACAGCTCCAGAGCAGATCAAACAGTTCCTTTTTGATACAGTCCAGTAGGCGTCAAGTACTTCCTCGTTTCTAACCACAATGTTTATAAATAGGCTGGTTCTGATTGACTAATCCAGGCTATTAAACAGCAGGCAGGAGCTTTCACTTCCTATTTTCTAATCTGAATGTTTATATACAGGCTTGCTCTTAACTGCAATGTTTATATACAGGCTTATTTTTTGATTGCAAGATGACTTTTTTGTCCAAGGTGAGTCTTCAACCACTCATGCTGGAATAGTGTTCCTGCACTGGAGGTAGCTTTCAGCTATAAAAGAGGTTGGCACCACTCCACCGGTGTCACTGACAGGATGCCAAGGGGTAATGCAAGAGTAGCACTGTCAGGGGGGGAGGGTTGAAATGGCAGGGGTGGGGCTGTTGCTACCCTCATTTTGCTGCTTTTCTCCTGTTGGGGTGGGGGTTAGGGTCGCTCTTATGCTCGCATTCTGTGGGGAAGGGAAGGTTGCTGCCCTGTAGAGGAGGGGATGGAGTTCTCCCATTGTTTTAGGGGAGGGCTGTTGCTGGCATTGCACTCTTGTGATCTGGATACCCTTTAAAAGTGGCGTCCCTGTGAAGCCAGGCTGGCTGGCGTGTTCTACATTCTGCACATTTTTAAATAATAAAGTTGGCTGAATTCCACCTGACAGGCGCTGCCAGTGGGAGGCAGCACTTCATTTTTATTCGGGAGAATTATGGCCTCAAAACCTCTGAAGTTGACATTTAAACAGTAACTTCATTGCAGTGTTAATGTAAGCCTACTTGTGATTAATAAATCAATCAATAAATTTTAAGTTAGTGTCGTTAAGCTCAAAAGATTTGTTGTCTGATGAGTTAAATGCTTATCTTCAGAAACTGGTGTGCTCATGTAGTAAAATTGCCATTGTCCCACATGACCATTGGCCCTCAAAGGGGAGAACTGATTGGTGGTGATTTAACCTGAGGATCACCACACTTCAAGCGAGGGACAAGACTGAGAAGTCAGGCCTTCATGTATAACCTTAGCCAGTACAGAAATTGAACCCGCACTGTTGGTACTGCACTGAATCACGAACCAACCATCCAGCCAACTGAGCTAACTAACTTCCCAACTAAGATGACAGCGGTGGGATGTAGTAAGCTATTTAAGGAAAACATGAACATTACCTAAACCATTCAGTGGTGCAATCTCATCTATACCCTTCCCAATTTCTAATAATAACTTCTTTATAATCAGACCTACAGGAAAATCTGTTAATTTTTAGTAGTATTTTCAGGAGATTTGATCCCTGACTATCAAGTGACCAAAAGATGCACATAAGGCTGAGACTATTTTCAGCAGGACCAAAAAGTTTGCCATTTTATTTTACTTTATCTTGCACATCTGTCGACAACTTGCTGCTACTAAAACCTTCTTGAAATTTATAACATCCTCTGCTTGAACTGATGTTGTAGCTAGGCTGTTAACCTATATTCATCACCCTCTGCATAAAGTCGTATCTTCACTGTGTATTCGCTTTTTCTTGTGTAAGTAGGATCCATGTCCTATTAAAGCTTGCCTCTAAACCTCCTTTCCCTTGTGGTTGGGTATCTTGAACTGTGTGCTGTTCCAAATGAAGATATATTGATGCTTTCTACAAATTATTTGTCATTTGCTGGAAGTTGTGTCTTATGTCTTGCCCTACAGAATCTGATTACCGTTTTCATAAACTTTGTTACATTATGATGATAGTTCAAGAATTTTTTTCATTAAAACTTATAGAACCCAATCCAACCCCTCGAATTGCCTCGCAACTCACATTTGTTTTGTACCCTTGTTTATTTTCCTTTCCAGTTTCACAACATGGTTTTCTCAAATGCCATTTCTAATTTTTGTTTAATGTGACCTGCCCAGATCTGCTCTATTTATGCTTCACCACTTTGCAGTTCCTTCCCTTCCTTGACCCCCAATTTGTAGTACTGGCAAACTCTGAGCACTTGTCTCCATCCTCCAATTTATTAATGTATACACAACAAAAATAGCAGCCCCTAAATAAACCCCAGATAGAACAGCCAATCATTGCTTCCAATTTCAATATCACTTCAATAAACTTTGCCTTCTCTGACCCAACTAATTACTTAGCTATTTTAAAAGTTCCTCCCTACTCCAGCATCCCATCCATTGACTCTGTCTACATTTCCTGCTGCCTCGGCAAAGCCGCCAGCATAATTGAGGACCCCACGGGTACCGGACATTCTCTCTTCCACTTCCTTTCGTTGGGAAAAATATACAAAAGTGTGATGTCATGTACCAACCGACTGAAGAACAGCTTCTTCCCTGCTGCTGTCAGACTTTTGAATGGACTTACCTTGCATTAAGTTAATCTTTCTCTACACCCTAGCTATGACTAACACTACATTCTGCACACTCTTGTTTCCTTCTCTATAAACAGTATGCTTTGTCTGTATAATGCGCAAGAAACAATACTTTTCACTATGTTAATACATGTGACAATAAGAAATCAATTTTTTCTACCTTATAAACTCAGGATCGCCAAAATATGATCAGTGGGCTGCATGTGAACTTGACACTTGCGGAGCCTGGCCCATAAACATTTTATTTCTTATTCACTGATTTGACCTCTTGGATATTGTGAGCCTAGAGATTTGGAATGAGTTATTTTTAGCTGTGTTAATTTACTGATGGATAAAAATGATTCAGCCAACAGGACCATCTTATAATGAGCCGCTAGAAAAAATTAATGGGAACATTGGATTCTTGCAGGCAACACCAAATTTAAATCATAGTGTGTATCTAAGTGACCCGTAGGAATCATAAAACTAAAGCACTTATATTGCATAGTAATCTATGTGATACAATGTTAAAAGCTTTGCTAAAATTTATTATAAACGGTGGATCAGTTAGTGACACGCTCACCTCTGAGTCTGACAATTGTGGGTGCACTCAGACTTGCAAATCCTAGGCTGACACTGCAGTGCAGTATTGAAGGTATACTGCACTGTTCACGCCTGCACCAAAAACTGAGACCCTGACTTGCCCTGCAGATGGGGGCAAATGTTAGCAGGATTTTTGACAAGGTGGCAATTAGACTCAGGAAACCAATGTCACAGTACAAAAGGTAAAAGATTATTAAAGACCAGTGATCGATGGGAGAAATTATCTCAATGGTCACAGATACAGAATACCCAGACCTTTCAGACAAGTTCTGAAGTTATCAGTTAAAAACTCAAAAGTTATACATTTTCTTTATCAGATTCCCGGCCCTTCATTAGTTTAAAATTAATTTCATTTGGTACACATGTCAGTACTAATCTCTGTCAAGTACCTCAGCCAACTGCACTGTACCTTCCAGCATGAAGGTATTTCATTCGTTCATTAAATTTGGGCGCTAACTCCCTTTTTGGCTAAAGCTACTTCTCTGTTGCAAGGTTACGGTAGATGCTACCGTAAAGGTCAAAGTGGATGTTCCCACCAACTCACTGCCAAGCTGAATAGACATGTGTTCCTGCATCCAGGGGCGTATCTGTTCTGTGTCTGAGCAGTGACTGAATCTATTCATTATTGTTGCAAAATATATTCCTTCATAAGAAACTTCCAGATGTGAGTTTTGCTAGCTAATGGGTTCCCAGGCCTTTGGCTCTCAACTATTTACCTTTCCCTTCATGCCTTTCGGTAACTTGCTTTGGCCAAAGTGAACAATGATTCATACAATACTTAAAATATATTTAACATATCAGCATGTATGTTTTAAAATCATAGTTACTTGTTTAATTCTCTTCCTGCATTCACGTGTGTAAGTTATCCTCTTGTTTAAAGAATCATTTAATTCTTTATTGTTCGCTCTGTCAGTGCGTTAATGTATACTGTCTAAAAACTAAGAAAAATGTAAAATAATCGCTTTCAATGACAATGTAGTGCAGTATTGAACTGCACTGTTGAATGTGCTATTCTTGTTAAACTGAGGCCCTGACTTGCCCCGCAGATGGGCATATAAGATCCCATGGTATAATTTGATAGAAGAGCAGGGTTTTGTTTCTCATTTGTTCAATATTTATCTCCCAACTGACATTAGCAAAATTATTAATTAATCTTGTTGCTTTTTGTGGGGACTTGCTGTGCATCGCATAGTGACCACGCTTTTAAAAATACTTCAGTGGTGATGTAGTGCTTTGAAGTACCCTGGGATCATAAAAGGTGTTATGTAAATTTAAGTATTTTTGTTTAGCTAAAAGTCTCAGTTTCAGTGGTGGATCTGGGGTGCATATTAGATGAAACACCTGATGGAGGCTGGAATTTTGGCATGATCCAACAGCAGGTTGTTGTTTAGAATCCTATTGTCCCTCAGTTTGCGCACACATAAATTTCACCCACCCCAAACAAATGGAACTTGGGTGGGTGGAATATCCTCAGCCCCTTATCAAATCAGTGACCTGGAGGATAGGTTGAAAGAAATGCACAGGTTAGTGGAGCAGTGTGAGTGAAGACCACTTAGTGGCCTAGATATCTTCAATGTTGCTGGGAAGCTGCAGTAATATTAGCTCTCCTTACAGTGGAGGAGTGTAATTGGACACAAAATGGTGCGAGATGATAAGAGTGGTGACTGAGCAGCAAACAAAACTGCTAGTCTTCCATTTTACCTCACCACACCCCAATGATACTTTTGACCCTGGATACTATGACATGACCGTTAGTAGAAGCCACCATTGCATGCCCAGCGCACACCAGCCAATGGCTCAAGGCAAATTGGCTCCTTAATACATTATATTTAATAATTTTCTCACAATAATTAATTCAGTTATATCCTCAAAATAACTCAGTTTAGTCCAGGAAGATCTGCCAACCATAAAGCTATTTTAAAAGTGTGTGGTTCGTGTAAATTTGAAGTATTAGTCCAGTAATTATTTTCCCTGCTTTCCCATCTCATTTTTCCCTCCTACCCTGAAGAGCCTAATTATCACTGAGTTAATGATTCTACAGGTGCTGACAACTCCCTACTGCCTCACTACAGAGCTGATGTTTCCTCTTGTTTACTTAAAACATACCTTTAGGGTTATAAAATACTTGTGGCAGTGGTAGCATTCATACCGCTGGGCCAAAGCTCTGTATTCAAGTTCTGTTTCAGGCCTTGATGACCACCGAAGGTGTATGCATAATATGATCAAACGTCTATGTTATCAGCCTGTAAATCCTTCCAATTAACCTCATGGCAGGTAGTAAGAGCAGGAGAGTTTCCTGGTCAGCTATAATGCAGGCAATGGCAAACTACTGTCGTACTTTGCCAAGCCTAATCATAGACCAATCCAATGAAAGTCCACGGTTGCCACTGCCCCTTTAGGAAATGGTACCTGAAATGTAACTAAGCACATTGACGTTGAGTTGCAGTAATTAATGTATTCATAGAAAAAAATAGGTGCAGGAGTAGGCCATTGGGCCCTTTGAGCCTGCACCACCATTCAATATGATCGTGGACTTTCAATATCCCACTCCTGCTTTCTCTCCATACCCTTTGATCCTTGTAGCCACAGGGGCCATGTCCAACTCCCTCTTGAACATATCTTATGAACTGGCCCCAACAGCTTTCCGTGGTAGAGAATTCCACAGGTTCACAACTGAGTGGAGACGTTCTTCCTCATCTCAGTCCTGAATGGCTTACCCCTTATTCTTAGACTGTGACCTCTAGTCCTGAACTTCCCCAACATTGGGAACTTTCTTCCCGCATCTAGACTGTCCAGTCCCATCAGGATTTTATATGTTTCTATGTTTCATATAGTTCTTTGTTATGACAGGGGTATCTAAGCAGCCTGAAGCTGCCAACTCTGCTCCATCCGATTCATTAAAAGCTATGAAAACCAATGGACCACGACTGCTTTTGATACCAACGCAGTCTACAGTGCCTTCTGTCCGGCCTGTCCAGAACTTACAATTCACACCTGGACAGAAGATGATACTACAGCCCCTGAGATGTCCAGGTGGGAACCTATTCCGACACCCAAATGGCCAGATCATCCAACTTGTGCCTTTACCAAATTCTGGTCCTGGGAATCGGCCGAATCTCCACCAGATGGTCCCTGTTACTGGACGAAATCCAGGTAAGTACCAGCTTTGAATCTTGGAACAGTCTTGCTGAAGATTTATTTTTTAAAAGTGAACTGATTGTTAAATGAGACCATAGTCTTTCTTAATGCAGGCCAAAATAAGTACTGTGAACGATTCTTGTAGTGAGCTCACATTAGCTGCTCTTTCTTGGCACTTTTTAAGCAAATAAAAGGACTTCCCTAGAAACTAAGTGATGAGCTTGACATCTATTCTGGTTAAGATCCTAGAAGGCACTCTGTAAAATAAGTATGAAGTCATCAGGATAATTCAGTATAGCTTTTCAGCAAGAAAAAAGACAATGCTTGACAGGTGAACTGCGGAGGTCTTCAAACTGTAGATATTGTTTAAGATTTTGGCAAGACTTTTGATAAAGTGCCAAAGAAGTAAGCTGTTAGTTGATGTGGAAAAGCATGGAAAAGGTATACAATTAACGGATTGGTTTCACAACAGGCTATATCAAAGTAAGTGCACTTTGGATTGATGCAAAGCTATGAGGAGGGTACTTCAAGGATTGATGCTGGAACCTTTTAATATGCCCATTGTATGTCAATGTAAGGATCGAGCCAAAAGTATCTCTTTGCTACTAATGTACTAGAGGAATTGCAAACGGGAGTGGAGTGAAGGATGCAAAAACATCCATAAAGATTAGGAAGTTGGGCTGAGAAATGAAATCTGTAGTTAACAATATAAATGAGACTAACAGAATAGACCAGTATGCCATTAACCCCCGAGCCTATTTTGCTGTTCAGTTAGATCGTGGTTGATCTATATCCTTGACTCCATTTACCCACTTCAGTAACCTTTTATTGCTTAAAAACTTTACCAAACTTGGTCTTAAGCTTTTCAATTGACTTACCCCTCTCTTGAGAGAGAGTTCCGGATTTCCACTAGTGTTTGAGTGAAGTGCCTCCTGACATCACTACTAAATAGTCTAGCACTAATTTTAAAATGATGCCCCTTGTTCTAGACTCCCCCACCACCTCGTGACCTACTAGAGGTGATAGCTTATTTTTAGCAATCCTCCCAACTCTATTAAATAGCTCAATTGGATCTCCATTTGATTACTATATTCTACTATGTTCAAGTCAATCAGTTAGTTTTTCGTAAATTAACCCTTTTCGCTCTGGTGTCTCTTCACATTGGAACTGGAAAATAGTGTAAAATAAGGATACAGTAGTTTACACATAAAGAATATAAATTATTGGATGCGAAATTAAGCCTCCAGAGTTGTTGTTTCATCCCCAACTGGATTAATGCCAAGAGAGATAATCGAGGCTGATGACATCAGTAATTCTAAATAGAAATTGCATGGGATAGAATGAGAAAATTAGTTGAGGGATTTCAGTAGTGAATCGCGTATTCTGTTTTTGAACGTTGGGATTAGCCAGGTGAACGTAAATGATATTTTCTGTGTTGTATATGTGTGTCCTGTGGAGGATGCACTGTTTATTTTCTGAGTGACGAACATCTCGGGATGATTGGGGAATGCTCTGAGTGCCATAAACCAGATAATTCTTTATTGCTCACCACATGCCCTCCTTATTATGTAAATGAGACTTGTATTGCCATATTTTGCCATACTTGGGTATTTACATTTACCATGAATTAATCATTGCTACAGTTTCCTCGCATGACAGTTAATACTATGAACCATACCCTGATTTGTAACAATATATAATTTGATTGTGTGAACTCCTAACTTATTTTCATTGTACTTTGATTGCTTTAATTAACATTTCCTTTTTACATATCAGGATCCACAGGAACAATCCGCTTCCCTGCACCTACAAAAGCCCCTATTTCAACTCCCGTTCCCAGCAATAATACTACACCTCCTGTTGTCCAACAGGGGATAATACCACAAAGAGGGAGGCCACCTACTACTTCTGCTACAAAAACCAGCTCTTTTGCGCTAAATGTATCCTCCGCTACACCCATGGGCTTGGCAGTTCCCATTACAACCACACCAGGGCCAAAGTTTATAACTGTTAATGCAGCCAGTAATCCTGTCTGTGCGGGCAGTCTGGTTTCCTTACAGCCAGCTGGGTTTGCTTTACTGCAGTTACCTCCAGGGCAGAAACTTTTGCCAAACACTATAATAACCACTGGGGGACCACTAAGGTTTGTGAGTCCTCAATCTGGTG
This sequence comes from Mustelus asterias, assembly GCF_964213995.1. Classification (NCBI taxonomy): domain Eukaryota; kingdom Metazoa; phylum Chordata; class Chondrichthyes; order Carcharhiniformes; family Triakidae; genus Mustelus; species Mustelus asterias. Next base: position 19,636,055 of record NC_135818.1, read on the forward strand.
TGCCCTTGGCTGAAAGTAAAGGCAATGAGAAGAATAATGTGGATACGAAAATCACCAAACAGGAGAGCAGTCGCACATCAAAAGAGCAGTTGATTGAACCTGAGCTAGAGGACATTCATTTTGCGGACTCTGAACTTGTTGAAACAACGGTGTCTGAAAACATACCTGGAGAGGACCATGCAAGTGCTGACTCATTACCAGAAGTCAAACTGGGAGACAAATATGATGCAGCGCCTTCCTCTCCTTCCCTCAGTGAGGTGGATGATGAATTGGAAGATGATTCTTTGGGCCAGAAAGCTGCAATAGATAAGTCTACCCCAGCAGAACTGGCCGACCATTCTTACACCACTGAAATGCAAGCTGTGGAAGAAAGTAAAAATAGAAGTTCCTTCTGGGAGGATGCAGCAGAAACTGAAAAAGGTACTTCAGAATGTAGCAATAAAATAGCTGGAAAAGAGACAGACAATACCCTCAGTACAGAGGAGACAAAATGGCTGCTAGATGATATAATGGAGTTGAAGACAGAAGTTAAAGAAAACCGTAGCAGAACAAGTTCTTCTGCTATTTCCTTTAAAGAGAAAGAGGATTACCAAAAGGATTCTGGCAATGAGGAATTTATGGAGCTTGATAAAGACCTGCAGTATGCAAACAATCTGGAATCAGATAAGGATACAGATTTTCAAAGTGATTTGGAGGATGGTGAGATTCCAAGTGACATAGATGAACTTGATGTTGAGAAAATGGTGAGTGTTGTCATTAGTCAGTAATATAATATAGCAGGCCTTCGAGTATCTCGTCATATAGATTATGCTATTTGTGCATTTTTTTGTAATTGTTCCTAATAATACATGGGCTGTGGTAAATGATTTTTAATGGTGAAGTTTGTGTCCTCTGGGCATAAAGTGTGGATGCACTAAGGAACAGTTGGGTAACCAGTTTATCGCGCAACTGGCAGGATGGCAGTACAGCATTTTTAAAAAATGGAATCTAACCATTTCCAATTATGCTTACAAACTAGGAATCTTCTTCCCTCAACATAGCATCCTAAATTTTTTGAAGGTTGTCAAACCACAGCGTGTGAAACCACCTTACTATAGGGCAGGGTGAGGAGGCAGGCCCCAAGTCTACTACAGCCGAAATGGGGATCAAATGCCATGCTATACTAACCACTAACTAGCTGAGCTAACTAGTCCCAAACTAGGGATAGTGGACAAAATAAATGTTTTTGTATTTTGTTTTCATTAGAATCTTTAAAAACAAGTCGGATGGTGTTTAACTTGAAATTAAGGGCTAAACTCCATTGGGAGAGCATAGGTGGAAAGAGATTACCTCAACTAGCTTTTGGGTTTAAAAATTTAACTTCTATGTAAGACAGAGAAACATATATCTGAAAAGAAAGCATTTAGTGGGATATTGTCTTCGCGAATTAACTGTAAACCAGTAGCCATGTTGCCATGCCTTTTGTCCTTCAGTCCATCCAGTACTAAATATCATAGTAAATCTAGCAAGGAGAAACCTGTGAAGCTTCATTCTGTAGTAGCACAATCACGTATAGGTCATTTACCATTAGAGAAGCCAATTCTAAAACATGCTCCTACCAAGTGAGGCTACTTTCTTGGGGGCTAGCTCTTTGAATGAACTATTCAAGAAGTTCCACTCCCCTGAGTACATTCTTTTTTCTGTATCTTTCCCTCATATGATCTTGCTTGGCATCTATAATAAAAATAAACTTACTGCGGGTGTTGGAAATCTGAAATAAAAACTGAAAAGTGCTGAACTACTCAGGAGATCTAGCAGCATCTGGAGAGAGAAACAGTTAGTGTCATCTACACTGAAAGATATGAAGTAGAATCAAGAACAAAGACCTCGTGGCCAAAGGGAGTTTTGGGTGGGTTTAAACAATTGGGCAGTGTGATTTCTATTTGCCAGGTGCAATTTAAAAATAAGGGAGAACATGCAGAAAGTGAATCTGCATTAAACATTCCTTTCGCCAGGTTTTCCTAATCCAAGTTTCCAATTTCCATGTATATTGGCACCTGACACTTCATAATTACTTCATGTTTGATATAATTAATTGTTCAAGGTTCTTTGGCATTAAAAGTTGTGGCTGTAAATATATGTTGTATAGTCGCTCCTTTAGTGATGATGCTGAGGAACAGATGGAGCTCTTAAATTTGGAATATTAATATTCTAAATGAAATCCATCGATATTTCCTGCATGTGTGTGCAGGGTGGTGTGTGGGGGGAGGGAGGAGGAGAGAGGATATGTAACATGCCATGGACGCTTATCCCATCACCTTTTCTGCCCGCACCTGAGCTCACCCCTATAATACAGGGAGTGGGCAGACAGGCACTGAAATCAGCTAGCCACCCACTATATAAAAATTACCATTTGAGGGTCAATTAGGCTGTTATCAAGTTTATTGACCCTAATAATATGCTGCCCATGCCATATGTTTGGTATAGACAGCAGGGCAGGAGCCGGAAGCCTGATTGTTTTAACCTGAAGTGATTGGAGGAGGGGGTCGCTCTTCAGGAGTTGCCCTTTGCTCCCCTTTGACTGAACCCCCTTCCTTTCTACCTGCTTCTTCTGACACCCACCTTTTCCCTAACGCTCCCAAACATTCCAGGCCCAAAACTTGAAATTACCTGCTCCAGGGATCTTAAACCTTGGGCTCCTTTCTTCAGCTGCAGTGTCAACAACTGCCCTTGCTGCCCCCTGACGTTGCCAGGACTGATGGAACTGTCAGCCAATCGGATTGCCCAGCTGTTCCAGGCGTTGGGACTTCCGTTCCAATTTTCCGTTCCAATTTTCCGTTCCAATCCAGTCACTCATTATTAATGAGTCCAGTAGTGTTTTATTGCTGTGGGGCTGCTCGTTGTGTTGTTGGTCACCTCACCATCCACCCAGCCCCGTCATTGTGGTAAATATACCTTGAGTTGTCATTTCCTTGAAGAACTGACTAGTACTTCTACTTGGGAAGGAATATGTATCTCACAGTGATTGATACAGATGACAAATGTCATGGACTTCAGTTTTATCCTTAGTTGCTATAAAGAGTCTGGGTCTGGGACTGCCCTACTGTACACATACTGTATCAGCGTGAATATATTGTACAGGAATGAGTGAGTACTTTAAAACGTTGCTGTTTGTGACATTTGCTGATTTTTTTTTTGAAAATCATTTTTGCAGTTTGAGTCAACCTCCAGTGAAGAAGCTGTAGATATCGAGACAGTGGATGAATTATCTGAGAAAATCAACATCGCTCGTCTTATTGCTTCTGCTTCCCGTCATCACACCAAAGCAAAGTATGAGATTGTACTTTTAATTTACTTTTTAAATCATCGTGTTTTACTATTTTGTGCAGTTACATCTTTCATTTGTCAAAGGATGACTTGCAAATTGATCCAACGATGCAAAGAACATCAATATAAATGTACATAGTAAAGTGATTTTGCAAGCTTCAGTATCAGCATGGCTATGGATGTGTGGGATGGCAGTGTGGTGGGTCGGTTATTAGATAGCTGAACAAAAGAGTGAGGCTTTGTTACCTTGAACACTATACTAGACTACACTATACTGTTAAACATGTTAGAACACTGGTTTGACCTCAACTGGAGAACTGTCCAGTTCTGAGCACCACACTTTAGGAAAGATATGAAGGCATTAGAGAGAGAGAGAGTGCTGAAAAAAATCCCGAGAATGATTCTAGGGATGAGGAAATTCAGTTATGCAAATAGATTGGATAAATGGGGACTGTTTATATTTGAGAATAAAAAGTTGAGAGGAGATATGATGGAGGGATTCAAATTCATGAGGGGTCTGGACAGAATAGATACAGAATAACTTCCCACTGTTGGCAGGATTGAGAACGAGTGGACACATTTAAGGTAATTGGTAAAAGAAGCAAACAAGACATAAGAGGAAACTTCTTCACACAGTGAGTGATCAAGATCTGGAATGCGCTAGCTGAGTGTGGTGGAAGCTGGTTCAATTGAGGTATTGGAGAGAGAATAGGATGGTTGGCCAGGATTCTCCCAAAAAAATTCTACGTGAAAACGAGTAAATCATGCTGTTTGTTTCAGTGGAAGTTTAAAAATTAATCTCCCACACTCTGTACTGCTGAGTGCCTTAGCATGAATCGCGCTGAAAATCAGTGGGTGGGGCCTATTCCCGTTGGAGAGGCCGGCAGCATAGCGCTGAACGGGCCACTGTGCATGCACCGATCTGCATGTGCAGTGGCCCCTGTCTGCCGGCCTCCCGATTGCTGGCCAGCTCGATCCCTGGCCAGCCCTCGGCCCCCACAGGGAGTTATAGTAAACCCCGCTGGGGAGAGCCACTCCTGGTGGGGTGGGAGAGGCTATCGGGCCCGGAGACTTCAGTCCTGGCCCAGTAATAGGATTTAGATTAGATTAAAATGCTTATTTAAATAATTCATAAGCTTTGCGCCTGCTGACGGCGTCGGAAATCCAGCGCTGGGAGATGCGCTCGGGGCCAGGCGCCCAGCGCGGATCCAGCCCCGTTGAAATCTCCCAGCCCGTTGTGCTAAAAAATCAGCACAGTGGGATGGGAAAATCGTCCCTGTTATCTGAAAAGGAAGAATGTGCAGGCATGGGAATGGCATAAGAGGCATTATTCATTTTGAGAGCCAGCGCAGACATGATGGGCCAAATGGTCTCCTGTGCTGTATTGATTCTGAGACTAACTTATCTGGAGGTTGTTGGGTGGTTCATTATCGTGTTGCTTGAGTAGAACGATGAAGAGTTGTTTTGAGGAGTTGGTGTGTAATGATTGCTTCAAATAGGCTGGACTAAGTCTGTAGAAAACTAGAGAGTGACAGCACAAAATTGGGGTAGTACGTGCCTGTCTACAACTGTCCAGAATGGCTTTAATGTGTGTGCAATGAACAATTACTGTAAGTATGCTGACTAGGCAGATCATGACATCTATCACCTTTCAGAGCTAATTTGTTGCCAGCTGTGCGCTTTGGAGCTCAACACTCCCCTCTTAACCTTGCATAGATCAACACATTTTCACAACTGAAAGGACATTCCACCAGCAGGGATCATCAAATAAAACACGTCAAATTTACACACACCAGGAGGAATTTGGCCTATCGTGCCTTTGCTGACTGAAAGAGAGCCTAACCCCACTTTCCAGCTCTTGATCCAAAGCCTTGTAGGATATGGCACTTCAAGTACATGTCCAAATAGTTTTTGGATGTCACGTGAGTTTCTGCTATCGGTATCCACTGGATGAAAATACTTCTCAAATCCCCTTTAATCTTTCTGTCAATTAAAGGTGTTTATAGGTTCATTGTTGGTTAATTTCTTCCGGCTCGTCCTTCAATTCTACCAGTTTTGTGTTTTCTATTGTTTAAAGCTGCAAAAATCTACAAAGAATTGTATGGCAGATGCCAATGCAGTTTTAGAACCATGGAATCCCTACATTGCAGAAAGAGACCAATGGGCCCATCAGATCTGTACTGACTCTGAAAGAGGATCCCACCCCAGAACACCTCTCCGCCCTATCCCTGTAACCCACTCATTTACCCTGGCTAACCAACCTAACCTACACATCTTTGTGACACTAAAGGGCAATTTAGCATGGCCAGTCCATCTAACCTGCACATCTTTGGACTGTGGAAGGAAACCGGAGCATCCGGAGGGAACCTATTTCAAGGCTTCTATACAAACCAGTTGCTGCTAGACAAGGGTTAACTAGTTGGCATTCCTCTTGGCATGCAGCATGATTTGCAGAATGAAGAGAGGCCACACAGCAGGACAAGCTGTGAGTAGAGGAAAGGGCAGAAGGGGGCTCTCAGCAGGAGGCTCCATGCACCCCGATGTTTAGGGAGCAATTTTCCTACCTGAACTTCAGTGAGGAATAATGTCTGCAATATTTGCCTCCTCACTGAAATCTGCCACCTGCTGCAGCCACAAGTGTATCCTCAGGGCAGGAGCAGATCATACAGTGGTTGTGACAGTGACGATGAACTTTAATGCGTCTGGCCTTATCAGTCTGGAGCTGCGGATATTTGCAATGTGGAATCAGTTAAGTGTGTCTTCATCATCACTGTCCTCTTGCTGATCCTTCACTTCATGGCCATGTTGTACCAGTTGGACAGCTGAAAGGAGAAAGTCATATGGATAATGTGATGTGGGGAGGTGAATAAGAAAGAGGTGCATGCCTATGTCACCTGCAACTGTAAATCAGAAGCAATTATGGATGAAGGGGAGCTGGAGTGTGAGAAGGAGGAGGATTAGCAATGAAGACATGAGAGGAGAGCACTGTCCTCACCATGGGGAGTTCAGGCATGCTATCCCCTCTGGTGAGCTCCTGTTACCTCCGATTTGTGCCACCTTGTCCTGCATGAGAGAGGGAAGTGTGTCAGTGAGTATAATGAAATTTGTTTGGGTGATGGTCGAATAGTATGTGCTGCTGAGATGTCAGTGTGAGGCTTATAGCAGTGCTAAGTGTGCAAGGGTGAGGTGGAGCATGTAAATATTGGGTATGAGTCACAATTGATCAAGATTGTGTTGGGGATGTGGTGAGTTGAATAGTGTCTCAGTTTATTGGTGCTGTTTGTAGAATCTGGCATTTGAAGATTCATTCAATGACAGTAACCAATTATTTGAGTTCATTGGACTTTTTGGGTTTGGTCTCCTGGTGTTGCTTGTATGGCTATCTCCTCCCACTGCCTTCTGAATACCTGTCCTGATGACCAGCTAGCTTCCTGTGGATACAAGACATCTCTGCTCCTTTCTACCTCTTCCACCAAGGTCTCCAGTGCAGCATCTGAAAACCTTGGAGCATTCTCCCTCCAATGTTGTGTTACCATTTAATGTTTCACAGCTCAGATTTACTTTGTGGCTAGAGTGTATGCTGGCAGTTACAATGTACTTTTCCCTTTAAACGTACTGCCTCATTACTTTGAGCAGTCACTCTTTATTGCACATTGCAATCACTGCACCAACTTCAAGATGTTGAGGATTCTGTGTCATCCTCAAGTGGCTTATTGAAGCAGATGACCTGCTCCACCTTAATTGAAACAGATTTATTAAAGGTGTGTTGATCTTTATTTTTCATTTTTGGTTTAGGTTTATGACATGGCTCTTGATCTTTTTTTGAAAAATTGTTTTGGGACATGCCTAATCTAGCTGATCACCTCAGCCTCATAGTTGAAGTAATGGATAAATTGGTAAAACCTCTCTGATATACCACTAAAAGTTTACTGAATGAGTCCAGGCTGTGAGTGATCAAGAGCCCACAGTTAATATCACATTTGGCAGGGTTTTGAGAGACTCCTATTCTGCTGAAATAGTTGCTCTAGTGATTCAGCTGCTGCTTTAAAATTTAAGTTTGCTCAGATCCTTTGGGCACTGATTGGCCTTTCCCTACTTTTAAAACAGTTGCATTGTGCCATAATCTCTGCAGCAAGAATTTCCGGTTAATTTCTACAAGCGCATGAATACAAGTAGAATTGGAGAAATGTGGGGAGCCATTGAACTTTAACACATGTACAAGTCCAGTGGCACAGCACGTTTTTGAATCTGAGTCGTATGATGCAGGCAGATTCTTGTTAGTGTCAATGTTTTATCTCAGCATTTTGAAGAGGAATGGAGGCAGTGGATGAGAGTTTTAGTACAATTGAAAGGAACACAAGTCTGAAGGCAAAACGATTTGGCCTGTCCTTGCAGACCTTGTAAGAAGTCTCACAACACCAGGTTAAAGTCCAACAGGGTTATTTGGTAGCAAACGCCACTAGCTTTTGGAGCGCTGTCCTTAAGGAGCAGCGCTCCGAAAGCTAGTGGCTTTTGCTACCAAATAAACCTGTTGGACTTTAACCTGGTGTTGTGAGGCTTCTTACTGTGTTCAGCCCAGTCCAACGCCGGCATCTCCACATCTTGCAGACCTTAGTGCTTTGGACCAACTTATTTATCTGCAAGCTTGGGCAAGGTATGGAGTAGGAAAAGGTGTTCAATCTGCACCCAGGAGCCTGTAAGGCTGAATGTTCAGGCAACTGTTCTATTCATGCTTGTATTTCTTACTCATTTTATTCAGTTCATATTTTGTGACTTTGGAAGTTTCTAAATGTCTTTTTCTGTGCTTTGGCTCATTGATAAATCCTAAATCATAACATGATCAGTTGGTTACATCAACTTGAGATATTTATAAATAAATGTGAATGTGAAGTTAACATTATAAACATACAAAATAGGAGCAGAAGTAGGCCAGATCCTGGCTGTTTTGAATTCTATCCCACCTACCCCCGATAACCTTAATCAGTTAACCTACTCTGCTTTAAAAGTATTCAATGACCTCACTTCCCCCACCTCCTGAGGCAGAGAGTTTCAAAGTTGCACAACCCTCTCTGAAAAATGTCTCCTCAACTCCATTCTTGAAGGGCAACCTCTAATTTTAATACCGTGGCCCCTAGTTCAGACTTGCCCACGAGAGGAAACATCCTTTACACATCCACCTTGTCAAGACCATTCAGGATCTTACTCTTCAATCAAATAACACCTCACTCTTCTAAACTCTAGTGGAAACAAGCCCAGCCTATCCAACCTTTCATCATAACACAACCCACTCATTTCAGCCATCAATCTAGTAAATCTCCTCTGAACTGCTTCCAACACATTTACATCCTTCTTTAAATAAGGAGACCAAACTCTGCACACATGATTGAAGATGTGGTCTCACCAATGTATAGCATCCTTACTTTTATGTTCAACTCCTATTGTAATAAACAATAGCATCCTATTAGCCTTCTTGATTACATGCTGTATGTGCAAACTAACATGCACTGGAGCACCTAGATCCCTCTGCACCTCTGAATTCTGCAGTTGTTCGCCATTTAAGTGATACTCTGCATTTTTATTCTTCCTGAAAAAGTGAGCAATATCCCATTTTCTTATACTATGCTCCCATCTGCCAGATTTTGCCCACTCATTCAAAATATCTGAATCTATCTGCAAATTCCTTATGCCTTCACAACATATTTTCCTGCCTATCTTTGTGTTATCTGCTACCATGCCTTTGTTCCCTCATTTAAGTCATTGATGTAAATTGCAAAAAAGTTGAGGCCACAGCAAAACCCCTGCAGGGTGCCCACATATAAAGTTAAATGTATGTGGGTTCCATATTGCATGCTTGTGCGTCTTCAAAATGAGGTTGGAATTAAAATAAACTTATAGGGAGGGTTGCTAAGTACTTGGCCTTGTCTCCTTATATTTTGAGATGGATCAATCAATCTTGAAATTGCAAAAATGTGTTGCTGAGAAATCTCTATGGTCTGTAATGAGTGAAAAGAACAGGATTTATTTTTCGACCTCTTCATGATTGATGTGTAATAATCTAATTTTCTTCTGTTTCCAGATGCCATTTCCATAATCCATACCTTATTAAAAAAGCACCAGAAGAGGAACCCAAACCCAGGGAGGTAAGAAATCATGTGGGGGGAATTAGAGTGGGAGGAGTCTCAGAACCCAAGAGAATTATTGCGCTAGGGAGACAATGACTGTATATTGGAACTATTGGTGGCATCAGTGGAATAGTAATTGGTGTTTTATTGGCAAGGTGGGTTTACATTTTGGAAATCGGTTAACAGGCAGAGGGTTTTGTTGTTTCTGTTCTTGTTGAATATCAAGTGACTTCAGAAAGATGCTTACTGAAAATCCTCTGTACTGCATTTTTTTTCTGCTTTAGAAACCTAGCCCATATCTCAGCAAGGAAGCAAAAGCTCAGCTGGATGCCCTGATGGTTTATCGAACCACACATACAGTAAATGAGAGGCGGCGGCGTTCTGAGATGCGAGACCTCTTCGAAAAACTGAAGAGAACTCTGGGGCTCCGAAGGGAACAGAAGGCCTCAAAGCATTACATTCTCAAACAGGTTTGTAAAATTCTTTGATATCTTTGAGGCATTTTAACAATAGAGTTTACTTCTGGGTCTTATCATTTGAACAGTTAACACACTTGTAGATTTTTCCCCCCTCTACCATTTTAACAAAGGTATTGATTGACCCGACTGCATTAATTGTTTTTTTCCTTTATTTTGCTTCAGACCGCACGCGAGTCTTTGGTGCTGCTAATAGCAGGGAGGGTGTTGGATACTGTGGAGAAAATCCAGCAAGGCCTGGGATATGGAGACCCTACTAATCTTAATGATTCATGATGATATAGACTGCAAGTTTGAGATATTAGTTAGATTTCAGACTGCCTTTTGCAAAAGCGTGGTCAATGGGCTGATTCCTGTCTGTTGAAATTTGAATGGCTAAGAAGATGGTTGTCATTGCTAGATCACAGTATTTTAACATCGCCCCTCTGGTGAGGGTTTGTTAAAATTAGTTACTTTTGTATATTCTGTGCAGTGCACATGCAAATAGAATAATTTTGTGGGAGAAGAACAATAGGAAACATGGTGGCACAGTGGTTAGCACTGCTGTCTCACTGCACCAGGGATCCGGGTTCAATTCCAGCCTCGGGTGACTGTCTGTGTGGAGCTTGCACATTCTCCCCATGTCTGCATGGGTTTCCTCCGGGTGTTCCAGTTTCCTCCCACTTTCCAAAGATGTGTGGGTTAGGTTGATTGGCCATGGTAAATTGCCCCTTAGTGTCAGGGGGATTAGCAAGGTAAATACAAGCGGTTACGGGGCCTTGGTGGGATTGTTGTTGGTGCAGGCACGATGGACCAAATGGCCTCCTTCTGCACTGTAGTGATTCTATTCTGATTCTATGAGAGAAGTGCTCCGGAATTAGGTATTTTTACCTGAAGTACCAATTAACAGTGTAGTGACTTTTTATGATAGTTGGAATATTTTATGACTGTTAATTCCTGTACTGTTTTAGGCATTTGCCGAAATCCAGAATCTGCAGGATCACTCTGATCGTCTAACTGCCGAGAGAAACATCCAGGCGCGTAAAAGGGATTTGCTCATTCGAAAGGTGTCCTTCTTGACAGGTAAGAGCTGGTTGCAACTCTCAGTAATGGCAGAAAAATGCTGTTGGTAACAATTTACCTTGCAGCTACTGTAGATAGAAAATGCCTGATACACACTCATGGTTTTGGAGGACATTTAACTTCTTCGTCTCAAAAGATGTTTCCAAAAGTCAAGACAGTATAGTCTCTTGCTTGTAGATGTATTAAATTATTAAATAAAAATCACCTAGTGTCATTCTTGAGTTGTGGGTTGGTTACTCCTACCAATACTATCTTGGACAGTTCCATCTTCAGCAGATAGATTGGAGAGGACAAGGTTAAATAATTATTTTCCTCTTGTTGGTTCCCTCACCCCCTGCTGCGGACTCAGTCTAGCAGCTCTGTTCTTTAGGACTTGGCGAGCTCGGTCAGGTTTTCTTGCTGATTATTTCCAATTGAGTTACTTCCCACATTTTCGGTTTTCATTTCAGACTTTAGGCATTCCCACAGTATTTTGCTTTTGTATTTTAACTTTGCCCCAGTACTTGAAAATTTATTTGGTGAATCTTGTATAGATATCAAAGCATTTTCTCGTGGCTCTGCCCTGTCCTTTTACACTGTATATAAATTAGGCTGTATGATATATGCCAGATGATTCAGATCAAATTACAGCAGTACTGAGTCAGGCTAATGCCTCCCTCAAAGCAGTGGGCAGAGGAATTGTATGTGTTTTGTCAGTGATGGTTAATATATATATATAATGATGCACATCCGCTACAGTAGTACTTGACTGTACATCAAGACTATATAATTTGATTACAAGGCTTAAACACACTTGCATTTTGGATCTAGTAGCGTTTAATTTTACAATTAAAATCAAACTCAAATAAGATGCTCGATGGCATGAGATATAAGAGAGCGGTAACACCACTTGGTGATGCGGATGGGATTGTGTCAGCTCAAATAAGACTTAATTATTACTGTATTAATTTTAGTGATTATGTGCCCTATTTTTAGGGAAGACTGAGGAGGTTATTTTGAAGAAACTGGCGTACATCTGCGCCAAACAGAGAGCATTAGATGTTCAGAAGAAAAACAACCTGCAGCAAGAAGCTGATACAAGAAAGCAGAGCTGTAGCAGTTGGAGAAAAGCATCTAATTCATCTGAAACTATAGATCCTCTCCAGAAGGTGGCAATGAGTTTACAGATCCAGAAACCACCTAATGTCACTATGCTAAAAAGCGAGCAAGACCCGGTGCCCGAGGCTGGCAAACCTCTTATTCTGAGTAGGAAAAGATCATCAGTGGCTTCACGTATGTAACTTTGCCTTCTACATAACAGCGTGACAATATTGTAGTAATGGACACTGAGGGCAGTATTTAATGGAGGAGACGGGAGTCTTGTTCACAGGCTAGAGAGCCAGTGAGAACCCTGTGTTGCCTCTTAGGAAAAGACTGCCACATCATGTGCCATTCAGGCACTTAACTGGGCAGCAGCAAGACTCTCCTTGGGATCATGGACCCTGGAGGCAAAAGTCCCGCCTGCCAAAAAATGCTGGCCAAGCAGAGGCTGGCAGCTCCATTGAATGGCAGCACCAGTGGGAAGGCAGTGGCTGCTGCCGGTATGACACACACCCTCGATTTGTTGCTGGAGCCCAGGCCGCTGGTGAGTGATGGCAGCAGAATTGTCACGGGGGGGTGAGGGGGGTCGACAGCAAGGGCCTTGAGAGGCTATCAGCATGCCCCCCCTTCCCAATGCTGAGCCCCTTGATCAGGCACTTAGTGCCTTTGAACAAGGAATTCCAGGGTGTTCACAAGCAACCTTGCAGGAGTTTGCTGGTCGTGCTCCCTGCATGGTAAGCCCCAGCCCGCCTCTGGATTAATACCACTGGCAATGGGATGAGGCCCTCGACGGGGAATTAATTGCTCACTAAAGAACCTCGATTGACGTGGGTCAGGAAGACCACCTATGGGCCCTCCTTCCATAGACTTAATCGGGATGGAGGAGGAAAGGTGGTGAGAACCCCAGCCATCACTCTGTCACCTCATTAAATTCCTCCATGGGTGTCCATCGATGCAATAGTATATAGCTGTTGTCTCCTCATTTATAATACAAAACTGATTAAAAACATTACTTTTTTTGGAACACTGGAGGCCATTCTATGTAGAATTAATCGTTTGTTGTTCCCTTTGTATTTTAGCTGCAGTCTTTTGCAGCAGAGTAACATGTAAAATTCCATATAACTGGGAGAAGCTGTACAGATAATCACTGGCTCCCATACTTGCAAAGGGCACATCGGCACAATCTGATAACTACAGAAAATTGTATGTTTGTGAAATCATTTTGGTAATTGTTGAATTTTTTTTGGGCTTCATCTTGAATGGCACTTTCGACCTGAAGATCCCTAAGTTTAACTTTTTATTGTTGAGAAAGCGAAGTAAAAAGCAGACAAGTGGATCAGGACACAATTAGTAAGGTTAAAATGAAAACAACAATACAAATCTGGGGCGGAATCCTCTCCAAAAAATTCTAAGTGTTGAATTCGCGGGAGTAATTCACACTGGTTTTTACAGTGAGAGTTCACACTAGAATCTCCCACACTTGTGCAATGCGGAGGCCACCAGCTCGAATATTATTAAATTTCAGGGGGTGGGACCTATTCTCACCCGGGAGGCTGAAACCAGTAGGCCTCTGTGAACTGTCAGCCTCCCGTTTGCCTGTCAGCTCAATCGCTGGCCAGCCCAGGACCCTCGCAGTGCCCAATCACGCACCCCCCCCTAAAATATCATTTAAATGCTAGCCCCGCCGATTTCTGGCATAGAGCAGACCATGCCGGAAATCTGCCGCTGGCAGATGCTAGCAGGGCACGAACGCTCGTGGGAACCCCACGTGATTCTCCCGGCCTGCCACGCTAAAAAATCAGCGCAGCAGGATGGGAGAATCGCCCTCCCCCTGGTCTTTAACTTCAGATGATGCATTTGCAGCTTAGAAAAATGACAAAGAAATTCGGAGATGGTATTGATTCAAGAAGAGAAATACACCATTCCTGGATCACAAATTCACAATTGAATAACCTGCTAACGCACAGGCACATTGTTACGGGTGGGACCACATAGACCTGCAAGACAGAGAGGAGTCCGTATGTTCGAGAGTGGAACAGAGATAATTGGAAAAAGGAAATTATATTTGGAAACAAGAAATAAAAGAGGATTGCTTACCAGGCAACAATATATTATTTGGATCTTATCGAGGAGTATAAGAGAGGATAAATTCAGTGTTAACAGTGTATCATTTTTTTATTGGGCTGTTTCTATATTTTTTTGCCAGAATCTCCAGCTTCTTCTGTCTCTCTGACTCCTGGGAGTTTGCTGATGACGCCACAGGGTCAGGTTCTAACTTTAAAGGGCCCCCTTGTTTCTGGCGAAACCCCAGTCTTCACCACTGAGGGACTCCTACATGGAAACCAGCTGATACCCAAGGGAGATGACACTACTGGGACAAGTATTGCAGGTAATATAATTGAGTTTTGGACTCAATCGTGCATTCATTCTATTCTTGCAAATGTATGTTGCAACAATTAAATGATGTGACTGAGGAACAGACAACACAATGTCTTAGTGCTTCCATCTCTAGGGTCTGGTTTGCAATCCAACCAATGTTCAAATCGAACATTTATTCTCCTGTTGCATTAACCAGTGCAAAAACTGAGGGAAAATAATTGGCTCCCACTGATGTTCAATTGTTACTTCAGCCACAGGGATAGTTTGTATGGGAAATGGAATTGTCACTCTGACACAGCAGGTTGTTGGAACACAGAAGAAAGAACTCATAATCTGGAATCAGTTCCAATTCCCTGATATTGGGCATTCAGAGTAAAAAAAGTGTTCTATTCCTAGCACTGCCATTCCTCAGTTAAACCAGAAGCTTTATAAATGGAGGAAGAATGCAAAAAGTAAGGAAGTTATATTGGAGATGAAAGTCTTTTCTTTAACAAGGGTTACAAATTTCTGACTCAAATGAATATAGGTCCTCATTCATGCATTCTCAGTAGTGTTGTCTTTATCACTCATGTTGACATACATTTGCTCCTGATGCAGCAATACCCTTGAAATTAAATTTCTCGTCCTTGTTTTCAAATCCCTCCATGGTCTTGCTTCTCTCTAACCTCTTGCAGATCTGCATCTCTGATGCCGAATGAAACAGATAGGAAGATAGAGAGAAACTATTTCTGCTGGTTGAAGAGCCTAGAACTAGAGGACATAGTGCAAAAATCAGAGTCAGACCTCTCAGGAGTGAAGTTAGAAACTGTTCTACGTGTAAAGGGTGGTAGAAGTTTGGAATGTTCTTCCATGAATGGCAATGGGGGGGGTGCTAGGTCAGTTGTTTGTTTTAAATTTGCAATTGACAGATCTCTATTAACTAAAGGTATGAAGAGATCTGGGACAAAGACTGACTGAATGGTGAGCGTGATTCAAAATACATGGGGGCATGGGCAAATTTGCTGTCAATGTCACTAGTAGCCTGCAAGAAAACAAAGGGGGAGAGTGAAAAGATCAAGAAACGGTTCTACCTAGACTGAAAATTGCAGACGCAGGTGTTTTGTGAATGGGAAATCAATGCAAGAGTTTGACTGGAGGAACAGTGAGCATGGGAAAGAATCGAGAGTAGTTACTCCTCCAGTACAGATTCTCTGTCTCCCTGGGATTAGGCCCGGAAGGAGCTGCCTGTACTCCGAATATCTTCAAGGACAGCAGCCCCATTTTACTTTGTGTAACATTGTGGTGGTGTTGGGTGAGGAGACTGACAAGTGAAGATCAGTCCCATTTAAATTTTCTTACTAACGTTAGGCTCTCGTGCTGGGAGAGGCTCTGTAACTATAGCAACAGAGGGCTAAAATATCAAAAGTGATTCTGAGTCACTCTTTACGATGAAAAAGGTTGTGTGAAAGATTTTATGGACTACCGATGTCCTGCCATTAAGGTTAATATTTAAACAAAATGTCCCAACACCTCTTGTCCGAATCTCATTGACATGGCAAAAGATAAACGTTGATATGAGGTGATTTGCATGGCTGACCAAAAGCCCCCAAACTGGTTGCATTTCGTAAACATTAACTTAACTAAACCAGATGTAACCATTTCATAAAATTCTACAGCACAGAAAGAGGCTATTTGGCTCATTTTGTCTATGCCAACTCCAAAAGTGTTATCCAATTAGTTCTAGTCCCCTGGTCTTCCACAGCTCTGCACTTTTTTCCCCATTCAAATAATTATCCCATACAGTTTCTGTTGAACTTGCTTCTGAGTATATGACGAATAACAGATTTAAAAATATATATATATATAAATAAATATATAATTTTGAGTATTTGTGCTGTCTTATCTTTCTGAAGATGGAAACCCTGAAAAAAAAACAAATACAGAAGGTAATGTCACGATGAGACTGAGTCACCGAATAAAGGAATTCATGACAATGAGCTACTCAGAAAATCTCAACAAGAGTCTTTGGTTGGAAGGGAGGAATTATTTTGATCCCTCATGGTGGGACAGGATAAGGGCCTAAGTGCCCTACTCCTATTACCAATTCTGCTCTCTTCAGGCTTGTTTGTTAATGATCTCAATTGAAATTGACTGCTGCATCTCTTATTATGGAGGTGACTACACTCCAAGGCCACAAAGTTCAACTCTAGCACTGCAACTAGCAGCAGTACACAGGGGCTGGCAGCCTTCTGGCATGGCCTGCATCTATTGTTATGCAGTGAAAAATGATAGCACGAATGTTCATAGCATGTGCTGGAAGCTTATGGGAAGAATGGGCAGGTTGTGACATGAGTCAGCATCTAACACTAGTTTGGCACGTGACCTACCTTTGTTTTTGGGTCTTACAGGTCTTGGTAATGCCCACTCAAACACACACACAGCTGAACATGGATTCAACTACATGAGGGCACTCGCGTCCCTTTCACTAGCAGTTGTTAAAGGGATCAGCAACGGAGTTGCTTCTAACTTTCTTTTGATACTGCAGAGTGCAATGGTTAAGCTGGTCTAGTTAACTTGATGATTTATGAAATGGAAGTACTGTGCACTATATTATTGGAGGAGTTGACAAAAGGAGAGATTTGGATTTGAAAGGCCTCTGAACAGAAATCTTGCTTCCAGTCATGGGGACTAAAGAAGGTATTCACCCATCTATGGTCTTCAGAGAATATATAAGAACATAAGAAATAGGAGCAGGAGTAGGCCATCTAGCCCCTCGAGCCTGCCCCGCCATTCAATAAGATCATGGCTGATCTGAAGTGGATCAGTTCCACTTACCCGCCTGATCCCTATAACCCCTAATTCCCTTACCGATCAGGAATCCATCTATCCGTGATTTAAACATATTCAACGAGGTAGCCTCCACCACCTCAGTGGGCAGAGAATTCCAGAGATTCACCACCCTCTGAAGTTCCTTCTCAACTCTGTCCTAAACTGATCCCCCTTTATTTTGAGGCTGTGCCCTCTCGTTCTAGTTTCCTTTCTAAGTGGAAAGAATCTCTCCATCTCTACCCTATCCAGCCCCTTCATTATCTTATAGGTCTCTATAAGATCCCCCCTCAGCCTTCTAAATTCCAACGAATACAAACCCAATCTGCTCAGTCTCTCCTCATAATCAACACCCCTCATCTCTGGTATCAACCTGGTGAACCTTCTCTGCACTCCCTCCAAGGCCAATATATCCTTCCGCAAATAAGGGGACCAATACTGCACACAGTATTCCAGCTGCGGCCTCACCAATGCCCTGTACAGATGCAGCAAGACATCTCTGCTTTTATATTCTATCCCCCTTGCGATATAGGCCAACATCCCATTTGCCTTCTTGATCACCTGTTGCACCTGCAGACTGGGTTTTTGCGTCTCATGCACAAGGACCCCCAGGTCCCTCTGCACAGCAGCATGTTGTAATTTCTTTCCATTTAGATAATCCAATTTGCGATTATTTCTTCCAAAGTGAATAACCTCGCATTTGTTAACGTTATACTCCATCTGCCAGATCCTCGCCCACTCACTCAGCCTGTCTAAATCTCTCTGCAGACCTTCTACGCCCTCCACACGATTCACTTTTCCACTTATCTTTGTGTCGTCTGCAAACTTTGTTACCCTACACTCCGTCCCCTCCTCCAGATCGTCTATATAAATGGTAAATAGTTGAGGCCCCAGTACCGATCCCTGCGGCACGCCACTAGTTACCATAGCTAGGCTAGCTCTAAATATAAAAAATGATAGTAAAAGCTTTTACAAATATATGAAAAGGAATAGAGTGGCAAGAGTGAATGTTGGACCCTTGGAGGACGAGAGGGGGGATTTAATAGTGGGAAATGAGGAAATGGCTGGAACTTTAAATAAGTTTTTTGTGTTGGTCTTCACGGTGGAAGATACAAATAGTTTACCGAATATTAACGATAGAGGGTTGGTAGGAGGAGAGGTACTCGATACAATTAATGTTACCAGGGAGGCAGTGCTTGGTAGACTAACGGGACTGAAGGTGGACAAGTCCCCGGGCCTGGATGGAATGCATCCCAGGATACTGAAAGAAATGTCAGAGGTAATAGCGGGTGCGTTAGTGGTTATTTATCAAAATTCGTTGGATTCTGGGGTAGTGCCGGCGGATTGGAAAACGGCTAATGTTACACCGCTGTTTAAAAAAGGAAATAGACAAAAGGCGGGTAACTACAGGCCGGTTAGCTTAACGTCTGTAGTTGGGAAAATGCTGGAATCCATCATTAAAGAAGAAATAGCAGGCCATCTGGATAAGAATGGTTCGATTAAGCAGACGCAGCATGGATTCATGAGGGGAAAGTCGTGCTTGACGAACTTGTTGGATTTTTATGAAGATGTGACTAGCGCGGTTGACGGAGGGGAACCGGTGGATGCGGTGTTTTTGGATTTCCAAAAGGCATTTGATAAGGTGCCTCACAAAAGGTTGCTGAAGAAGATTGGGTCACACGGAGTTGGGGGTAGGGTGTTAGCGTGGATTGGGGATTGGCTATCTGACAGGAAGCAGAGAGTCGGAATAAATATATCTATTCCAACTTGGCCAGGAGCAGTATCTGTCAATGATGCTTCACTAGTTAGGCGGTCGCAGAACTGTACTTACTCTTCCAACCAGACCTGCAACCACAGAGCAGGGTGACAACAACACTGCCAGTGATGATCGAGGTCACTGTAGCCTGAAATTTCTAAACCTGCTGATCCTTCCAGGCTGGAACCAGTGACAAAACTGAAATGTTTTAAGTCACCATACATAGCCATAGATGGGATATCACCAAGGGTCTCTCCCTGAGCAGAAACAGGAGGAGGCAGAATCTAACTTTTCCAGTGCTTTGAATAGTGACCCCTAGTTCTAGATTCTCCCACTAGAGGAAGCATCCTCTCCACATCCAGCCTGTCAAGAACCTTCAAGATCTTATTTGTTCCAATCAAGTTGCCTCTTACTTTTCTAAATGCCAGCAGATAAAAGCCAAGCCTGTCCAGCCTTTCCTCATAAGACAACCTGCCCATTCTAGGGTATTCGTCTGGTAAACCTTCACTGACTTGCTTGCAATGCAATCCTCCCTTAAGTAAGGTGACCAACACTGTACAGAGTACTCCAGATGTGATCTCATTAGTGCTCTGTATAGTTGAAGCATAACCTCCCTACTTTTGTGTTCAATTCCCCCTGCAATAAATAATAGCATTCTATTAGCTTGTCTAATTACTTGCATAGTAGCCTTTTGCGATTCATGCACTAAGTCACCCAGATCCCTTTGCATCTCAGAGCTCTGCAATCTATCCCCATTTAGATCCTCTTCCTGCTAAATGGACAGTTTCACATTTTTCACAATATATTCCATTTGCCAGATCTTTGCCTACTCACTTAACCTATCTATATATTTTGTAGCCTCCTTATGTCCTTTTCACAACTTACTTTCTTATCTATCTTTGTGTCATCAGCAAATTTGACAACCATCCCATCCCATCCATCCCTTCATTCAAAAGATCCTTCTGGAACATTACATCCACCGGTTCCCCTTTATCCACAACATATGTTATCTCCTCAAAAAACTCCAATAAATTTGTTAAACATGATTTCTCTTTCACAAATCCATGTTGACTGTGCTTGATTACCGTGAACCTATCCAAGTGCCCGGCTATAACTTCTTTAATAAAGCTTCTAACCTTTTCCCTGTGACAGATTTTAAGCTAAATGACCTGTAGTTTCCTATTTTGTCTCCTTTTTGAATAATAATTTGCTATCTTCCAATCAAATGGGACCTTCCCCAAATCTAGGGAGTTCTGGAAAAATAGAATAGAATCCCTACAGTGCAGAAGGAGGCCATTTGGCCCATCGAGTTTACACTGACTCTCCGACAGTGCATCTTACCCAGGCCCACCCCCCATGCCCTATCCCAATAACACCACATATTTATCTGTTAATCCCCCTAACGTAGATATCTTGGAACGCTAAGGGACAATTTAGCATAACCAATCCACCTAACCTGCACATTTGTACGATGAGGAGGAAACTGGGCACTTGGAGGAAATCCACACAGATGCAAGGAGAATGTGCAAATTCCAAACAGACAGTCACCCAAGGCTGGAATCGAACCCAGGTCCCTGGCGCTGTAAGGCTGCCGTGCTAACCAGCGTGCCACCGTGCCACCACAATGCATCAACTATCTCACTAGCCGCATCTTTTAAGACCCTAGGATAAAGTCCATCAGGATCCAGGCACTTGTCATCCCACAGCTCCAACATTTTACTCAATACCATTTTTCTGGTGTTTGTAATTTTCCTGAGTTCCTACCATTTGCTGATTTATAGCTGCTTCTGGGATGATGCATAGAACATGTATACTATATGGAGGATACTATATGTATCCTCTATAGTGAAGACTGATGCAAAATACCTATTCAATTAATCTGCTATTTCCATGTTTCCCATTATCAGTTCTCCAGACTCATTTTCTATCTGACCAATGCTTACTTTATTGATGCCTTTCTTTTTAAAATATTTATAGAAATTTTTACTATCTGTTTCTATATTTTTGGCCATCTTTCTCTCGTACTCAAAATTTCCCTCCTTATTAATCTCTTAGTCATCCTTTGCTGTTCCTTTTATTCTGTCCAATCTATTTCCACCTGTCTTTGCACAAATATATGCCTTTTTTAGAGTTTGATACCAGCTTTAACTTTCTCCTTAACCACGGATGATATGTCTGTCCCTTGGACTTTTTCTTAGTTGTTGGAATGTTTCTATTCTGAAATACCCTCTTAAATGTTTGCCATTGTCTCTCTATTGACCTATTCGCCAATTCACTTTAACCAGCTCTGCTTTTATGCCCTCATAATTGCCCTTATTTAAGTTTAAAAACATTGGGGGTTGTGAGAGGAGGGGATCTTTAGCCCGCATTCGTTGTCAGAGAGAATGGCAACCCAAGTAGAAAATCCAGAGAGACTCGGAAAATGTGATTCTCTCCGGAGAGGTTGCATTTCTCAGTTTTTTCCCCGCCCCTCACTGTCAGTGTCACGAGGTTCACACCCACAAAGGGCAGAAATCTCACTTAATAATACAGACACCCCCCCCCCCCCGCCCCTCCCCGGCACATGATCCCCCTCACTAAATACTCATTCCCATCAGCAAGGTTTACTACAGGTTTGGCAAACATAAATCAGTCGTGGAATCCCTCCGGAGGTGCAGAGGTAAGTATAGCCCTCAGAAGCAGAGGGACATGCCCCGGCATAGATTGACACAGTGCCAGGGACAGGCCCTTGTGGGAGCCCCATTGGGGCTAAGCGCCTGCTGGGTATGCAGCCACTCATTACTGCATTTAACACTGGGTTACATACATCATCAAGGAGATGGGCGGCCGACAGGAATTTTGTATTCTGCATGCGTCATTTGACCGGGTACCCTCAGTATCTATGCTTGATATGTGGGTGATTGTGTACATGTTTGCATGCACGGAGAACAATGCTTCCTAGAGAGTACCTGAATCCTACAAATCAGCAGCACAACTTATTGATGCATCAGTGGCCCAAATCATTTTTGTGTGAAGATGCTGCTCTGAACCATTGTCCCATTTTGTGTTATTTTTACTTCCAAGACATGAGCTCTGACCATCTTTATCCTGGTGTGAGAAAATTCTTCCTTTCTGTCTCTCCAGGCATTGCTCTAGTTACTATCCAACTGCAGGGGTTGCCAGTTCCACTTCAGGTAAACAACAGTACCATTGAGGGATCACACAAATCTGCAGGGTTGACCTCTGCACAGTCAAGCACTAAGCCTCCTGGGACTGAGGTAGCAAGTGCTGGTTCAGCCGCTTTGGCGCAAGGGAAAGAACGTAAATCGGAAGCTTCGCCAATTTCAGTTGGTAAGAAATAGTACATCCATACTTTGCTGAGTGTTTTCCACAGTATGTATTTGGTTTGGAATGAATCGGTATCGCTGTATTTATTGCAGGATTTCACTTCACGTTGTCGTTTGCAAAGTAGTTGGTGCATGGCATTGAGTGTGTTGGTCCCATGAGTGAAGGGACAGGTACCAGATGGCTGTAGATCATGAAAATACCAGATGGCTGTCAACCACACTGTGTCAGGGAGTGTGCTGCCCAACATCTCTGGGAATTAAAAAGCAGTTGGGACTTAATGGACATGGGTGCCTGGATAATTCAGCATCCACTGCCCACCCCATCCCCAGCCAGTCTCTTTGGGACAGAAAAGACATTTGAAGGAGCATACGTCTTGATGGATCCTAATTCAACCACCACAATCATTTTGAAACAGTATTGAGTTTGATTTGGTGCTTTGCTGTTTGTGTAGTGTGCCGTTGAATCGTGTTTTATAAGCATGCACCCTAATGTTTAGGTTAGTTTCGCTGATAGTTCTGTAGCAACATGTTTGAGACTGCATGGGCACATGACAAGGTTAACGGGGGGTTAACCCTATGATGTCATAAGAACATAAGAAATAGGAGCAGGAGTAGGCAATTCAGCCCCCACGGGTTTGCTCCACTATTGAGTAAGATCACGGCTGGATCTGATTATAGGCTTAACTCCACTTTTGTGCTTGCCCCGCCTCCAATAACCCTTGATTCCCATGTCAATCAAAAGTCTGTCTAGCTCAGTTTTAACTACATTCAACGACCTAGCCTCCACAGCTTGCTGGATAGAGAATTACAAACACTAACAACCCATTGAGAGAAGAAATTCCTCCTAAATGTCTGTCTTAATTTGAAACTGTGTCCCCTAGTTCTAAATTCCCTCACAATGGGAAACATCCTCTCAGCACCTAGCCTGTCCAGAGCCCTTCAGAATCTTATATATTTAAGTAAGATCACCTCTAATTCTAGGTTCCAGTGAGTTTATAGGCTGAACCTGCTCCACCTTTCCTCACAAGACAAAACCTTCATTCCATAAATCATTTCTGAACTGTTTCCGATGAAAACATGTCCCTCAAGTAAAGGTCAAGTTGCCACAATCCCAGATAACCATAGGCTGCTCTCTCCCTTTTGAAGGGGAGGCTGACTGGTGGTGATTTAACCTGAGAATCACCACATTTCAGATGAGGGACAAGATTGAGAGGGCAGGGTCTTCATGAATAAATTCAGCCGGTATGGGAATTGAACCCACGCTGTTGGTGTTGTTCTGCATCACTAACAGCTGTCCAGTCAACTGAGACCAGAACTCTACATGGTACTCTGGTGTCATCCTACCAATGCCCTGTACAGTTGTTACCAAGACACTCTACTTTTATACTCCATCTCTTTTACAATAAAGGCCAACATTTCCATTTACCTTCCTAATTCCTTGATGTACCTGCAGGCTAACCTTTGTGATTCATGTACAAGGATCCCAGGTCCCTCGGTCCTGCAGCATTCTTCAATCTCGCCATTTAAATATTATTCTGCTTTCTATTCTTCCTACCAAAGTGGATTGCCTCACATTTTCCAACATGATACTCCATCTGCAATATTTTACCCCATTCACTTTACTCATCTATGTCCATTTGCAAATATCCTCCTCATAACTTGCTTTCCTGCCAATCTTCATATCATTAGCAGAGTTGGCTACAGTACTGTCGCTCACTTCATCAAATCATTGCTATAGATTGTAAATAGATGAAGTCCCAGCATTGATCCCTTTTGGCACTCCATTAGTTCCAGTTTGGCTTTGTGAAAATGACCCTTCTTTCCTGACTCTGTTTCCTGTTAATTAGCCAGTCTTTTGTCTGTGCTAATATATTACCCCAATGCCGTGAGTTCTTACCTTATCTGGCACCTTATCGAATGTCTTTTGGAAATGCATTACATCTGCTGATTTCCCTTTATCCACCATGCTTGTTACAGCTCATAGAGCTCTAATAAGTTTTGTCAATCATGATTTCGCTTTTACAAAACCACATTTACTCGATTCTGTTATGATTTTTGTCATTTGACACAATTTGAGGCAGACTGATTACTGTTGCAAGACAAAATTGAGTGCAATGAAACAACGTGAAACAGTGTGAGTGCGTAAGAGTGCGCGTGTGTATGAGAGAAAGTCTTGTGTGTGAGGGGGCGGCACGGTAGCACGGTGGTTGGCACTGCTGCTTCACAGCTCCAGGGTCCTGGGTTCGATTCCCGGCTCGGGTCGCTGTCTGTGTGGAGTTTGCACATTCTCCTCGTGTCTGCGTGGGTTTTCTCCGGGTGCTCCGGTTTCCTCCCACAGTCCAAGGATGTGCGGGTTAGGTTGATTGGCCCGGTTAAAAATTGCCCCTTAGAGTCCTGAGATGCGTAGGTTAGAGGGATTAGCAGGTAAATATGTGGGGTAGGGCCTGGGAGGGATTGTGGTCGGTGCAGACTCGATGGGCCGAATGGCCTCCTTCTGCACTGTAGGTTTTCTATGATCTATGAACGTTATAGGACTGGTGATGGTGCTTGCAGTTCCTGACATGTTGCTTTTCTCATTGTTCTCGAGGGAGGCACTTCACTGGAATGCTGGAGGAAGGTAATTCATTCAAGCTGAGGTTGCATACTTCACAGTAACCACTTAAAGAACAATAGTAGATAATAGAATATGTTGCTTGCACATCCTGTGACTAGCAACATGGAATATAGGAATTAAGAGAAAAATAACTTATTTGTAAACTGTTGCTACAATGTAATTTAAGTGCACAAAATGTGGTACCTACAGAGCATCAGTAACTCTCAATTACATGTTTAATTCTTTTCTATCTCACTCCAGATAATAAAACTTCTTCCTTCCTGATGCCAAGGATAGTGAATGTAACCTCGCTGGCTACTGGGGAAGCTCCATCGCTAAATCTAGAAGGGATGGGTGATTCCTTTGCAGAAGTGGATCCTCAAGCTCTTGACTTCAGCATGAAAGGGAGGAAGCAGCGTACAACACAAGGACAGCAAAGTTACACAGACAGTAAAAGAACATCTGACCTAAAGAACAGTTCACAAGTAACCGAGGAATTTACTGTACTTGGTGAAAGTGAGATCATGCCATTTCTTATTGTGTCGTCAGAGGCTTCAAAGACCGAACGTCACCATCAACAAAAACAGCAGGTTCCAACACCTCGAGTAATGAGTTCTGACAAGGTCAGTAGATCGCCAAAGGCACTGGATCTCTGTGGTGTGTCTGGCACAGAAAAAGCCTGGGCTCGAGAGGAGACTTCGAATGGGTCAGCTGGAGTAATCCTCGGAGATAAATTGGAGCTTCAGGTGATGAGCAGTCAGGTGCAGACAAGCAGCACAGGTAAAACTATTGGGCTAAATGATGGCGATGCAGAACTGTCATCATCTCAGCTACTTGAACCATTGTTGAAAGCAAATGGCACGGCATCTGGTGAAATGGACACTGAGGGGTACGAGCCATTCACTTCGCTTTTAAATGAGCTTGCATTTTTAAACCAGCAGTTCTCTGATGATGAGGAAAATCCAGATGCAGCTTCAATATCTGATCACCAGGCACTGGGCTTTATTGATACTGGAAGTCAAGGAGACGACATGGATGAATTGTCATTGATTCACGGGCCAATAAGACTAGTGGACATTGATGGTGCTGATGAAGCCACTGAACTGAAGCAGGTGTCAGAGAGGGAGAGTGGTGGCTCCACTAGCCCCCTTGTATTGCAGTTGGAGGGGGAGGACTTGAATGTTGAGCAGTTGCTTAGTGGCGGGATGCCTGTGGACTCCCAAAATGAGTTGGACGACGGCACACTGGACTTTGAGGGCGACCCTACTTGTGATGCAGACAGTTCGATAAACGTTTCCCCACCCCCACTGGTGCACATGAAGGCACCCTCGCCTTCAACAAACACTGAAGTTCCAAGCAGTTTAGACATGCTTTGGAGACCAATGCCCAAGTTGGCACCCCTTGGCTTAATGAGGGTATCTGGAAAGGGTGAATCAGCAGCATTGACTGAGCAGTCTTCAGAGAATAACAAACCGATGCCCGCACTAGCACGGATTTCATCTCCACAACAGACAAGCACAGAGAGTCCAAGCAGTGTTTCAGGAGAACACTACAATTCCTCTGTGAAAGAGTAATAAAAATGCTGCTTCAAAATTACTCTCTTTCTCTTTGCTAGCTTTTGAGGATTCTTCACAGAAAACTAATGTACTGTTAGAAAATGAGTTTAAATATGGAACTGAAATGAATGTGAATTGAATTTTGAAGATCTGTGGTGATCATGCAGGGAGTGTTATTAACCAATGAAATGTGTTTAATCTGGCAAGTCACCAGATAATAAAACTGCTGTACCGTTTCCAGCTACTTTTCCTTGTGAATTTGTGGTGATCAGATTGCGCTGATTCACAGGGAACTAAGCTGAAATTGGGCATTTTGAAGCTTGGTTTTATGATGTGGAATCTTCCATTTAAAATCATTTCTGGACTTCATACAGTTTGTAAGTATGTCACCTTAAGCATGAAGATGCTGAGCATTACTTCCTGGGTAGGTGAATAAACACCTTTTCTATGTAGCGTGTATAGTATGGAGATTTGAGCTTTGCAAGCGCAATCATTCAGCTGTAATAAAAACTGACTTTGTTTCAGTGGTTTTGCTAACCTAATGTTCTGAATACCTGAGGAAGTGTTGATGTATTTGAAATGCACCAAACCTTGCTTTTGGATTTCCTAGTACTGGAGCAAATGAGATTTGAATAGAATCTGTTGTGTTAATACTGCTGAAAATGAATTGATTATGATGAGTACATGAGGGTCGAGAGACCAGATCTGATTTATGGTGTGTCTTGGATAACATGTAAATACTCTACTACATATTTTAAAAACTACATTGTGAAATAGATATTTCTTAAGTGTTTTTTTTTCTTTTGTTGAGATCCCACTTATTTTTTTAAAAACACACACTGCTATCACAGACTTGATTAGAGCCTCCCTGTGTATGTGATAAGAGGCTATGCTTGACCTTGCAATAAAACCGTTAAATCAGGTTAGCTTGCCTTTAACAAACGTTGTATGCATTATGCCTCCTGTAATTTGACGTATTGGTAACTGCATTGAAGCAAGTAACTTTTTCTTGTGTTTCATTTGGATTTTGATTAGGAATGAAGGACTGTACATTCCATGGAATTTACTCCTGAAGTGGTTATGAACCAGATCACTTAACAGTTTCACTCATTTATTCATTCTCTGGACACACAGATTAAAATAAGCCCGCTTCATCCCTACCCCACCTGCGAGTTAAGATTCAAGTGGCAGTCCGTTTAAGACTGACTCAACAGTCACACACAGCAGGTTCTGTTCCATTCTGTGCTGAATCTGAGGCCTTATTCAAGATTTATTTCTCCTCTCGTGCATGTATATCAGGATAAAAATCTTCAGTTTATTTGACCACTTCTTGAATCCCATCTATATATTGAAAATTTTTGTAAGTTCTGTGCCCCCTGTTGAAATTCTACATCATACCTTTCTATCAACATTTAACACGTAATTTGCTGTTCCAAAGACATTGTTCCACGTTTAGTCACCAGCAGACTCTGTGGAGCAAGCTTCTAAAGTTTCCCAACTTGGACATCATCTTCCATATAAGAGTGCAGCATGACTGTTGGCATGCTTCCAAGCCGATGAAGCATTGTAAGGTTACTCAAAGCCCAGCCCAAGTGTGAGACCAGACTTGTTGAGTTCTGCATTTAGCCATGGTAACGAATTTAAGTGCAGTACTGTCTATTTGCAGTATCAAATTGCACATTATGGTTCTTCATTAATGGTATTTTCAATCTGTACAAAGGGGGATTCTCATCATCTTTCCTAATGGTTTACTGTTAACATCCCACAAAATTATTATGGATGAGCCCCAGAGTAAAGCTCCTCGTGCTGTTCTTATTTGCTAACCTAGACAGCATTCCATTTAGTGTTGTGTACTTACTGACTTCTTACATCCTAGCAGAACAGCAACGAGTCTTGTTAATGGCACTGGGTGCTGCCGTAAAAATAAATTGCCATTTTACCATGAACCAATTTACTATTTTTCCATAAATTATTTTATCATGAACTAATTCACTATTTTACCATGAACCAATTCACCAATGTATTAAAATGTTTGCACATGCTTTGCACTTCTTGCCCACATTGCTCTTGCTTCCATTGTGATGATTTTTGAGTTGTAGTTTTGTACAACAATGAAAAAAGTTCAGTGTTTGCCCATAATTACAAACCTCTGAGCACTAGATGGCAATTTTGCTCCTCTCACAAGCACACCAGAACAGCAAAAGGAAATTAAGGGCCCGATTTTACCATCGAGTTGCACCTGTTTTCGGGCACAAAAACTTTGTAAAGTCGGGCGTGAGGCAAGTAGTGCAATCCGTGCCCACCTCTGTGCCGTTCCCCTTTACCAAAGGCCAAAAATGGCTGCAGTTGGGACTGCGCCCGAAATAGGCATGGCGTCAATTTAAATCATTTGCATGTATTTAAATTGACTTAATGGGCTGCATGCCCAAACTTACCAGCATGTTCCCCTTTACCACAGCGTTCACCCACCTAGATTCAGCGAAACAGACGTGGTCTGCAAAGGTCCGATTCAGGCGCTCCAGCTTCTGAAGACGTAAGTTCCGAGCTTCCGGCGGCTCTCTGACTCAGGTCGGTAGTGGAGGGAGGGAGGCGGGTCAGATGGCTCTCTGGTGGGAAGGGGAGGGAGGCGGGTCAGATGGCTCACTTGGGGAGGGAGGCGGGTCAGATGGCTCTCTGGTGGGGGGCAGGGGGATCTGCTGCCACTCTGCATGTGATCAGTGGGGGGAAGGAGTCGTCCGCTGTCACTCTGTGTGATGGGTAGGGGGGCAGAGGGCCGAGATCTGCCTAGTTGGCGGAGGGTGGGGGGGATAAGGGGGTCAGTTATGTTGTGGGGCAGGGGCAATGTCTGTGGGGGCCAGGGGGAGGCATTATTTGGGAGCGATGTGGCATACGAAGTTAAAGGCTCCAATCAGAGCTGCAGGGTTTTGGGCATGTTAGGACACCCCACAGGCTTCTGCAGCACGATTCAGAATTGCTGCTTTTTTTTCAGGCGGAGTGCGCATGGGGGCGCCTGAGAATTAGTCTAAAAGTCAGATCTGAAACACTCCCAGTTTCAAGTCCGCCCAGCACTTAGAATTAAAATGGTAAAATAGGGCCCAAAGTGTCTCCTTGCTGATTTGTTAGCAACCTCCCCCCACCACTCCTACCCAAAATAAAAGGTTCATATGCTATAACTGTTCTTTTCCACGTTTTTAGTTATCTCCATGGCCAGAGGTTCCACAAATCCCCTATCCCCTCCTGGCCCCCAGTCTCTGTCCTACTTATTAGCCTGTTCTAGAATATAAACCACCCAAACTTACTGAAAGCACCATTCATAGTTGTTTTCTGGCTTCCCTCGTTTAACCGATCCCTGGCTGTTCCCTGTGGGTTTGCACTACTGGAATATTGGGGGAGAATGGCAGACGCAGCATGGAAGGGCAGAAATGCTTACGGGCATGATTGAGAGCAATTGCAAAAGGGCTGGAGATGGTAATTTGAGGATTGTATTGAGGACAGGGAATGGGGGTGCTGATGACAGCTGAGGGGGTGGGGCAGGGAACCTGATTTGTGGAAATTGGGGATGAGCCATGCGGGATAGAGAAATGCTCCAGATAACAGTAACAGTAGGCCAGTGGCAAGGAGGAGGAGATGATAATGGGCTGGGGAAATAGTTCAAAGTGCAAAATACCATGGATGCAATATCAGTGAAACCAGAAGGTGACATTGTACTGGGATCAAAAAGGGATCAACTACCCATGGGAGGGGTAGGGGGTAGAGATAGGGAAGAATGGGGAGAGGAGGGGGATGCAAGGAAGAACACTACACAGCAAATAGTATTGATCTGGAATTGGCTGCCTAAGAGGACAGTGGAAGTTAAGACAATGATTCCAAAAGGAAATTGGCTGTATTTGAGGAAAAGTTGAAGGGCTGAGCACATGGAGCAGGATAATGGGGCAGATTGGATTGCTCTAAAGAGAGCCAGCATAGACACAATGGGCTGACTGACCACCCCCTGTGCAGTTGTGATCGTCAACCCTATACCTATTGCACTTTTCTAAGACGTTAGAAGTCTCAGAGTCTACTCATGGTAAACCCAGAGACTGCTGCCATTGTCTCCCAGCCGGTGGATGCGGTGTTTTTGGATTTCCAAAAGGCATTTGATAAGGTGCCTCACAAAAGGTTGCTGAAGAAGATTGGGTCACACGGAGTTGGGGGTAGGGTGTTAGCGTGGATTGGGGATTGGCTATCCGACAGGAAGCAGAGAGTTGGAATAAATGGGTGCTTTTCTGGTTGGCGGATGGTAACTAGTGGCGTGACGCAGGGATCAGTACTGGGGCCTCAACTATTTACCATTTATATAGACGATCTGGAGGAGGGGACTGAGTGTAGGGTAACAAAGTTTGCAGACGACCCAAAGATAAGTGGAAAAGTGAATCGTGTGGAGGGCGTAGAAGGTCTGCAGAGAGATTTGGACAGGCTGAGTGAGTGGGCGAGGATCTGGCAGATGGAGTATTACGTTAACAAATGCAAGGTTATTCACTTTGGAGGAGATAATAGCAAACTGGATTATTATCTAAATGGAAAAAATTACAACATGCTACTGTGCAAAGGGACCTGGGGGTCCTTGTGCATAAGACACAAAAGCCCAGTCTGCAGGTGCAACAGGTGATCAAAAAGGCAAATGGAATGTTGGCCTATATCGCAAGGGGGATAGAATATAAAAGCAGAGATGTCTTACTGCATCTGTACAGGGCATTGGTGAGGCCGCAGCTGGAATACTGTGTACAGTATTGGTCCCCTTATTTGCGGAAGGATATATTGGCCTTGGAGGGAGTGCAGAGAAGGTTCACCAGGTTGATACCAGAGATGAGGGGTGTTGATTATGAGGAGAGACTGAGCAGATTGGGTTTGTACTCGCTGGAATTTAGAAGGCTGTGGGGGGATCTTATAGAGACCTATAAGATAATGAAGGGGCTGGATAGGGTAGAGGTGGAGAGATTCTTTCCACTTAGAAAGGAAACTAGAACGAGAGGGCACAGCCTCAAAATAAAGGGGGGTCAGTTTAGGACAGAGTTGGGGAGGAACTTCAGAAGGTGGTGAATCTCTGGAATTCTCTGCCCACTGAAGTGGTGGAGGCTACCTCGTTGAATATGTTTAAATCACGGATAGATGGATTCCTGATCAGTAAGGGAATTAAGGGTTATGGGGATCAGGCGGGCAAGTGGAACTGATCCACTTCAGATCAGCCATGATCTTATTGAATGGCGGGGCAGCCTCGAGGGGCTAGATGGCCTGCTCCTGCTCCTATTTCTTATGTTCTTATGTATGTTCTTATGACAGGTTTAGATGAGTTAAACAAGTGCAAAATGTCCAATCAGCTGATGGTGCAATGACTATGGGGACACAGATTTAAGGTTTTGGGCCAGAGTTACAGGGGGCTATGCAAGGAAGAACTTCTCTTTACACAGCAAGTGGTAATGACATGGAATTGACATGGAAGTGAAGACAATCAATGATTTCAAAAGGAAATTGGTTGGGTTCTTGAGAAAATGTTGAAAGGCATAATCCCTCTGCCACATGACGTCCTGGTCTAGACTCTTGCATGGGCGTGAAGCCCCACTTCACACAGCGAATGGCCAAATCAAGTGTCGGACAGGCAATAAGAACTAGGAGCAGGAGTGGGCCATCTGGCCCCTCGAGCCTGCTCTGCCATTCAATAAGATCATGACTGATCTTTTCGTGGGCTCGCTTCCACTTACCTGCCTGCTCACCATAACCCTTAATTCCTTTACAGTTCAAAAATTTATCTATCCTTGCCTTAAAACATTCAATGAGGTCGCCTCAAGTGGGCAGGGAATTCCATAGATTCACAACCCTTTGTGTGAAGAAGTTCCTCCTCAACTCAGTCCTAAATCTGCTTCCCCATATTTTGAGGCCATGTCCCCTATTTCTAATTTCACCTGCCAGTGGAAACAACTTCCCTGCTTCTATCTTATCTATTCCCATTATAATCTTATATGTTTCCATAAGATCTCCCCTCATTCTTCTGAATTCCAATGAGTATAACCCCAGTCTACTCAGTCTCTCCTCATAAGCTAACCTTCTGAACTCCAGAATCAACCTAGTGAATCTCCTCTTCACCCCCTCCAGTGCCAGTATATCCTTTCTCAAGTAAGGAGGCCAAAACAGTACACAGTACTCCAGGTGTGGCCTCACCAGCACCTTATACAGCTACAACATAACCTTGCTCTTTTTAAACTCCATCCCTCCAGCAATGAAGGACAAAATTCCATTTGCCTTCTTAATTATCTGCTGCACCTGCAAACCAACTCCTTGTGCTTCTTGCACAAGGACACCCAGGTCCCTCTGCACAGCAGCATGCTGCAATTTTTTACCATTTAAATAAGTCCATTTTGCTGTTATTCCTACCAAAATGGATGACTTCACATTTACCAACATTGCACTCCATCTGCCAGACTGTCGCCCACTCACTTAGACTATCTATATCCCTTTGCAGACTTTCAGCGTCCTCTGCACACTTTGGTCTGCCACTCAGTGTCATCTGCGAATTTTGACACACTACACTTGGTCTCCAACTCCAAATCATCGATGTAAATCGTAAACAATTGAGGTCCCAACACTGATCCCCGAGGCACACCACTAGTCACTGATCGCCAACCAGAAAAACACCCATTTACCCCCACTCTTTGCTTTCTGTTAGTTAACCAATCCTCTATCCATGCTAATACGTTATCCATAACGCTGTGCACCTTTATCTTATGTAGCAGTCTTTGGTGCGGCACCTTGTCAAATGTCTTCTGGAAATCCAGATACACCACATCCACAGGTTCCCCATTGTCCACTGCACATGTAATGTTCTCTAAGAATTCCACCAAATTAGTCAAACATGACCTGCCTTTCATGAACCCATGCTGCGTCTTACCAATGGGACAATTTATATCCAGATGTCTCGCTATTTCTTCTTTGATGATAGATTCAAGCATTTTCCCTAATACAGAAGTTAAGTTAACCAACCTATAGTTACCTGCCTTTTGTCTACCTCCTTTTTTAAACAGTGGCGTCACATTTGCTGTTTTCCAATCTGCGGGAAACACCCCAGGGTCCAGCGAATTTTGGTAAATTACCACAAGTGCATTTGCTATTTCTCCCGCCATCTCTTTTAGTACCCTGGAATTCATTCCATCAGGACCAGGTGATATGTCTCCCTTTAGCCCCATTAACTTGCCCAACACTACCTCTTTCGTGATAATGATAGTTTCTAGGTCCTCACCTGCCATAGCCTCCCTGTCATCAATTTTTGGCATGTTATTTGTGTCTTCCACTGTGAAGACTGACACAAAATACTTGTTCAATGCCTCAGCCATTTTCTCATTTCCAGTTATTACAGCCCCCTTCTCATCCTCTAAAGGACCAATGTTTACTTTAGCCACTCTTTTTCGTTTTATATATTTGTAGAAACTTTTGCTATCTGTTTTTATATTCTGAGCTCATTTACTCTCATAATCCATCTTACTTTTCTTTATAGCTTTTTTCGTGGCTTTCTGCTGACCTTTAAAGATTTCCCAATCCTCTAGATTCCCACTAATCTTTGCCACTTTGTATGCATTTTCTTTCAATTTGATGCCTCCCTCTCCTGCTTTAAAATGTAAAACCCAGCCCATAATATTCATATATTAGCAACAGGAGTTGAAACCTTGGCTGTTTGTGTCTTCCTAGTCTCCTTCTACCCTCAAGCAGGCCACCAACTCTAATTTGTGGTACTCCAACTGCTGTTCTAGATGAAAACAACTCTCTTAGAATTGACCAGAATTTGAACCTGTGATCTTCTGGTGTACTTAGCTATACTGTGTTAGAATGTAACCAGTGACAACTTTGTATTGGATGTAATGTGACCAATGGTAACAAGCTGTAAGGGTCAGCTGACCCAGTAAACCATGGAACTAACTACAGAATGATGTGATGGTCAGCTGACCAGCTGACTCACTGTAAATAAGGATCTGTTGGGAATTGTGAGGAGCTTGGAGTGGCCCAGGGTGAGGCCTCAAGTTTGGAGTAATGAAGTTTCTTTATTAAACCCTTTCTTTGATTTATAAGTTGGAGTAAGTTTTGTTATATTTTTATCGTTTGCATTTGAAGAATTCCTTCCAAGGAAACACATTGGGGGTGCCTTTACCCACTAACAGGTCATTTAATTTAAGAAATTGCCTCAGAACTGCAATTGTTTCTGGCTGGGTTGGCAACCGTCATAAATGTATTCCTGGAGGCTTCATCACATGAGTTTCTTCTACACTCCATCCCGCAGTCAACCAACACATCAACTCTTGTGTCTTCCTATGCCAATCGGAAAGGAGAAAGACTTATTACCCAATTGGGTGATGCTCGACTGTCAGCCAATCAGCATTTTGTCCCTCATTTTCAATATTTCCATATCCGGTAAAGATGAGTGTCCAAAGAAAATGACAAAAAAGCTCAATTTAAAAAAAATGCTCCAATGATTTTTCTCCGGGGTTGCACAGAGCTGTGTCCTGGAGATTGATCTTCCATCCCTGGAGACGCCAGGCCTGTCCTGAACAGTTGGCAGCGTCTTTCTGGCCAGGTTCGGATGTTCAATCAGTGAGAAATATTTGGAAATAAGTCATCTAACGCGGCTCATAAATGTTGACGGCTTTTTAATTTAGTGACAATGAGCATGTTGTGGTGAACCATCGTTGGTTCCCACCAGGTAGTACTGAGCCAGGGTCTGGCCAGTACTATGAGTCTGTATATATGTTGCTGTTGGGGTTAGGGTTGGGTTGTTATACCTGTATTATAGTTATTATGGTACATCCCAGTCGGGCTCCGCCTCCTGGGAGAGGTATAAAGGTCACTGCTCTGTCTGGGACCCCTCAGTCTGGGATCGTGTACTATACATAGTAGCTTCATTGTAATAGTAAATAAAGGCCTTTATTTCCTTGAGCATCTCTAGCCTCGTGAGTTATATCGCGCATCACATGTCAATGTGATAAGTTTCTGGTGTTTTACCATGACACTTCTATGAAAGGATACACTATATCGAATTTTAGTGGATTGCTTGCATTTATTGCACTGAATGGACCCTATTGCTTCTGATTTGTATTCATTTCATTGAACCTTTACTGTTACGGCATTATACAGCAAGCTTCATGACTTTCATTTCTGTGCCCTCTGGAAGTACCTCATCTGAGTTAAGACAAATTGTGCTGGGTTGAAAAAGGGAACAGCGAGCTTCATTTGTTGGAGGTGTGCTGAACATTCCATGAGTAATATCAGTTCACAACTGAATGGAAATTAACGTCCTTCTTAAAAAACACCTTTGGATAGGCAAAGTGCTTCCTGAATTTACTTCTGAGTGGCCGGGCTCTAACTGTACCCTCACCAGATTATTCTGAATTTCCTTACCAGATGAAATAGCACCTCTGTATTTACTCTATCCAATCCTTTTATCTGTTTAGGTCAATTAGATTGTCCCTCAACATCCTAATCCCAAAGAGTACCACCTAACTTTATGCAACCTGTCATTATAATCATAGAATCCCTACACTGCAGAAGGAGGCCATTTGGCCCATTGAGCCTGCAATGACCACAATCCCACCCATGCCCTATCCCCATAATTCCATGCATTTATCCTAGCTAGCCCCCCTGACACTAAGGGGCAATTTAGCATGGCCAATCCATAAGACCATAAGAGGTAGGAGCAGAATTAGGCTACTCGGCCCATCGAGTCTGCTCCGCCATTAAATCATGGCTGATATTTTTCTCATCCCCATTCACTTGCCTTTTCCCCATAACCCCTGATCCCCTTATTAATCAAGAACCTATCAACTCTGTCTTAAAGACACTCAGTGATCTGGCCTCCACAGCCTTCTGCGGTAAAGAGTTCCACAGATTCACCACTCTCTGGCTGAAGAAATTCCTCCTCATCTCTGGTTTAAAGGATCGTCCCTTTAGCCTGAGGTTGTGCCCTCTGGTTCTAGTTTTTCCTACTAGTGAAACATCCTCTCCACGTCCACTCTATCCAGGCCTCACAGTATCCTGTAAGTTCCAATAAGATCCCCCCTCATTCTTCTAAGCTCCAACAAGTACAGACCCTGAGTCTTCAACCATTCCTCATACGACAAGCTCTTCATTCCAGGGATCATTCTTGCGAACCTCCTCTGGACCCTTTCCAAGTAAGAGTTTTAACAACACCAGGTTAAAGTCCAACCTGGTGTTGTTAAAACTCTTACTGTGTTCACCCCAGTCCAACGCTGGCATCTCCACATCATGACTACCCTTTCCAAGGCCAGCGCATCCTTCCTTAGATATGGGGCCCAAAACTGCTCACAATACTCCAAATGGGGTCTGACCAGAGCCTTATACAGCCTCAGGAGTACATCTCTGCTCTTGCATTCTAGCCCTCTTGACATGAATGCTAACATTGCATTTGCCTTCCTAACTGCCGACTGAACCTGCACGTTAACCTTAAGAGAATCTTGAACAATGATGCCAAGTCCCT
This sequence comes from Mustelus asterias, assembly GCF_964213995.1. Classification (NCBI taxonomy): domain Eukaryota; kingdom Metazoa; phylum Chordata; class Chondrichthyes; order Carcharhiniformes; family Triakidae; genus Mustelus; species Mustelus asterias. The sequence continues at coordinate 19,673,029 of NC_135818.1, forward strand.
TTGTGTTTCTGATTTCCTAAGTATTTTCCTATTTAGAAAATAGTCTGTGCCTCCATTCCTCCTTCCAAAGTGCATAACCTCACACTTTCCCACATTGTATTCCATCTGCTACTTTGCCCACTCTCCTAACCTGTCCAAGTCCTTCTGCAGCCCCCCTGCTTCCTCAATACTATGTGTCCCTCTACGTATCTTTGTATCATCTGCAAACTTAGCAACAGTACCTTCAGCTCCTTTGTCCAAATCGTTAATGTATATTGTGAAAAGTTGTGGTCCCAGCACTGACCCCTGAGGCACACCACTAGTCACCAGCTGCCATCCTGAAAAAGACCCCTTTATCCCCACTCTCTGCCTTCTGCCAGTCAGCCAATCCTCTATCCATGCCAGGATCTTACCCTTAACAGCATGGGCACTTATTTAATAGTCTCCTATGCGGCACCTTGTCAAAGGCCTTCTGGAAATCTAAATAAATCATGTCCATTGGTTCTCCTTTATCTAACTTCCTTGTTACCTTCTCAAAGAACTCTAATGGATTTGTCAGACATGACCTCCCCTTGACGAAGCCATGTTGACTCAGTCCTATTTTATCATGCATTTCCAAGTACTCCGTGATCTCATCTTTAATAATGAACTCTTAAAATCTTGCCAATGACTGAAGTCAGGCTAACCGGCCGATAATTTCCTGTCTGCTGCCTCCCTCCCTTGTTAAACAGCTGTGTTACATTAGCTACTTTCCAGTCCTCTGGCACCCTCCCTGCCTCCAGTGATTCCTGAAAGATCACCACCAATGCCTCCACAATTTCCTCACCTAACCCGCACATCTTTGGACTGTGGGAGGAAACCAGAGCACCCGGAGGAAACTCTCACAGACACGGGGAGAACGTGCAAACTCCACACAGATAGTGACCCAAGCCGGGAACCAAACCTGGGTCCCCGGCGCTGTGAGGCAGCAATATAATCCTTTCAGCCCTATGTCATTCTGGTTAGTCTGCATTGTACTGTCTCTAAGTTTGATAAATCCATCCTGAAATGGGGTGCTCGGAACTGAATGCAATGATTCTCATGAGTTCTGACCAAAGTTATGTACAACCGAAACAAAACTTGTGTTACAAAAGTAAATTTCATAATATTATGTTGCAGTCCAGTGCCTGTACACCAAGGAATAATTTAACACACACGCACAGTTGACTTATTATTGAAGTTAAATATTAAGAAAGTTAATGATCAAAATCAGGATGACATAAGGTCTGGTCGGTCACAGGCGATATACACATTTGAAGTTAGTTGATCTGAGCTAATAGGTTGTGATGAACAAAGCATCGTAGCTGTGAGGGACAGCTCGGTGGATAGGATATTAGTATGTAGATAGGCTGGAAAATTGGGCGGGGATCCTGGATTCAGGATTCAATCCTGGACCGGGGAGCGGCGTGGGCTTGGAGGGCCGAAGGGCCTGTTCCTGTGCTGTATTGTTCTTTGTTCTTTGTTCTTTGATCTCAATCCTCCAGATATCTCCCTTCTTCACCTCTTGACTTGTGGCAGTGGTTTTATACCACTTCCACTGTTTCTGACTGCACTAATTTACAGCTGCATTCCATAATGCTTTACACACGGTACCAGTCCCCATCAAGATGTTTCTCCGCCCTCACTAAATGCTTATTGTTGCAGGAAGCATCATTGTTTGGGTTAGCAAGGAGTGAAAGGAGAACTGAGTCTCCAGTTAGTGCGATAAAGTAAATCTAAATGTAAACAATGTGTGATTTGGCCCAGGAGCAGGTTGCACAAGACCTCTGTACAGATAGGTTTCTAGCCAGTCTTTCAACTTTTTAACTGCGGAAATAATCTAACATGGAATATAACTGGATCTCCTTTCTATTCCTCAATTTATATCCTAGATATTCCCTTCCCTTTATCTCAAAGGCCAATGTTCCATTTGTCCTTTTGATGAGAAAGAAAGGCCTCAGGCTGTCCCAATGCACTTTATGGAATAAAGTACTTGTGAAGTGTCGTTGCTGTTATAATGTCGATTATTAGCAGAGGTGACAGGCCTGTGGCAAAATCCACTTTGCAGTCAATTTGCTTTTATGAAAATGTTTGGTGGTGGTAAGTGAGCAAAAAACTGAAATCCTTAACCAGCTACACCTACAGATCAGGGTGCCCAAGGGCGCAGACCTGTTCTCCTACATTGCAGGGGCCTGCCTATCTGTTGGCATAATGTTATCCATGCAAACAACATGGCACAGTAGAGGTTAGCCATGATGTGGAGATGCCGGCGTTGGACTGGGGTAAACACAGTAAGAAGTTTTAACAACACCAGGTTAAAGTCCAACAGTTTATTTGGGAGCAAAAGCCACACAAGCTTTCGGAGCCTTAAGCCCCTTCTTCACCAGGGACCCGGGTTCAATTCCCGGCTTGGGTCACTGTCTGTGTGGAGTCTGCACATTCTCCCTGTGTCTGCATGGGTTTCCTCCGGGTGCTCCGGTTTTCTCCCACACTCCAAAGATGTGCAGGTTAGGTTGATTGGCCATGATAAATTGCCCCTTAGTGTCAGGGAGATTAGTGGGGTTAAATATGTGGGTTTACGGGGATAAGGCCTGGGTGGGATTGTTGTGGGTGTGGGCTCGATAGGTCAAATGGCCTCCTTCTGCACTGTTGGATGCTATGATTCTGTTAAATGAGTTTCTGGTCTTGTGTGGGTAAGTAATGATTTTCTGGAGTCATTACTGTAACTGGACTTTTGGTTATGTTGAGTATCACTTTTAGAGTGCACAAGGCCTTTCAACATTCACCCCATGTTCACCCAACACAGACATACCTGCTTCGAGTGCACACAGATTTGTTGCAAAGTATGGATAACTGGTAGATCTGTCGTCTAATGTAGATTCCTGCTGCTTCCCTTTGGAATTCACGTTGACTCGTGTTCAACCTTATTTAATGTCTGAGTTCACTCTACAACCAATCTCACAGACTGTTGTATGAGCAAGCAATTTGTCCTTGTATATATGCCTATATATTGGTTTGGAATCGTTAAAGGGTACAGCATAAAATGAGGCCACTCAGCCCATTGTTTTTGTGCCAGCACTTTGGTCAAGTTAATCCCAAACCATTGCTTTTTACCCCATCGCGCTGTACCATTTTCCCTTACCAATTCTCTTTTGGCCTTTATTACTGTATCTGCTTCCAAAGTCCATTCACACCAACCGGCTGTCTAAATAAAACAAGGTTTCCTCACACTGCCTCTAGTGTACTCAGGGAGGTGGAATTATTCTGTGGCAATCCTGCATGGGAACAAAGCAAATTCCCTGAACTTTGCAGGAATGCATTTTGCTTTTGGGAGCAGCACTCCCTGCTTGTGCTTCTTGGATTGTCCTCAATCTGAAACATGGACATTTTCTTTCTCTAATTCTTTCCCAGCACATTTTGAGTTAATCTGCTTTGTGTAAATCTACTCTCCAGTTTTTTTTATTTTCTCATTCCCTCCCCCATAGAGTAAACCTGATTTGGTTCAAAACATCTGTTTTTTGTTGCCCATTTGGCACAGATTCCATTTTAATTAAAACCATTGTCTTGCTTCACATGAGCTATCTGACCACAGCATCGATTCCCTTCACCTGCTTAACCAAGTGCCAAGAGTAAGCCACAAGCTTCACTTGTGGAATACCTGGGGCGTATGTGGTGTTCCACAGGTATTTAATATATTGAACCAGGTTACAGGAGCACCTGTCCTGTGATGTGCAATGGAATATTGTGGAAGGACCTGCCAGAGGTATTGCAAATATACGCTGTGGTTTCCAGGACTGTTTTGGGGTACCCTGCATTTCCACTCCCTCATCCAAGACATTTTTTCAAAGCATAGAAGCAACAGTGAGAATCCATTGTGTCTACGAAGGTAGCTAAAGCAGATCAATGAGTCAGTGTAACGTTAAGGCCAGTGGCAGCTTTAGTATTAGATATTCAGGTCAAGGCAGGACCTGCTGTAAGGGAAGAGTGAAGAGATCTTGTTTGAAGACACTTGGTTCGGCACTGTGAGGAAGCCTGAGGCTGTCCACTCTTCTTTGAAGAGGAGTTTTGGTTGACAGCGTGACAGGGCAGCATGGTGGCCCAGTGGTTAGCACTGCTGCCTCACAGCGCCAGGGACCAGGCTTTGATTCCTGGCTTGGGTCACTCTCTGTGCGGAGACACCCCGTGTTTGTGTGGGTTTCCTCCGGGTGCTCCGGTTTCCTCCCACAGTCCGAAAGACGTGCTGGTTAGGTGCATTGGCCATGCTAAATTCTCCCTCAGTGTTACCCGAACAGGCGCTGGAGTGTGGTGACTGGAGGATTTGCACAGTAACTTCATTGCAGTGTTAATGTAAGCCTACTTGTGACACTAATAAATTAACTTTAAGTACTCTGGAAATATTATACCCAAAACACAATTTTTCAGAGCTTAACAGCTTGAAGCTGTGGATTTTAAGAGGTCCTGGTAGAATATAACTGGGGAGCAGCAGCCCTGTAAGTCTCCCCCACAACACCGCCCCCCTGCCCCCCCACCCCCCACCTCCTCCCCCCCCCACCTCCTCCCCCCCACCTCCTCCCCCCCACCTCCTCCCCCCCACCTCCTCCCCCCCCCCACCCCCCCCCCACCTCCTCCCCCCCCACCTCCTCTCCATCTCTCCTCCACCCAATGCTAATGATTATTTCCAAATAACAGTAGTTCAGAAGAAGAATATAAGTGTTTACAGGTAAATGGATCTACAGCACATCACATTCCCGGGTGAAGAATCAGCCCATCGTTTTGAGACCTTTCAAAGGACAAATTTTCTTGAATCAATTGAAAAAGATTTCATTTATGCAGGAACCTGAGTGAATGTTGGTATGTCGACAGCCAATTGGCACACAGCAAAATGCCATAAATAACAGTGAGGTTCCGGTCGAGGGAAGAGAACTCACTGCCCTTCTTTGAATAGTGTCGAGGGATCATAATGTCCAGCAGAACAACATGGGTCAGGTAGCAGAAGGGTCTCGGTTAAATGTCGCTACAAAGAATAGAACCTTTGGCAATGCTGCACTCAAAGAAGGTCCTAAATGTATGCCTTTGGATCCTACACTGTGCCTTCAACCTCTGATAAAGGAACTTTTGAAGTGTTCACTTTTGAAGGATAAATCTAATTGAACACTAATAGTGGATACGTTATATAGAGTGAGTGAGGTAGTAGGGTCATTTGAGACCTTGGGGAGCAATCATCCTGTCCTTTTGTGAGCTGCCCCAGGCCCATGTCAGTGTCACATGATCAGGGTTATGAGCTATGGCCGATGGCGGAAGAAGCTGAATTGTTTGTGGTGATGGCGGAAAAGCTAAAACCGTGAGGGACAATGGCTGCTTACAGAACACCTACAGAAGGAGGCCATTCAGCCCATCCAGCCTGCACTGACAACAATCCCACCCAGGCCCTATCCCCATAACCCCACGTATTTACCCTGCTAATGCCCCTGACACTAGGATTAATATAGCGTGGACAATCCACAAATTAACCTAACCCGCACATCTTTGGTGGAGGATCCTTCAAGAAGAGGAATTGTTTTTCCTTTAAGCACGCATGAGGAAGGCAACAGGAAGTGTGGCCCCTTTAAGGGGCATTCTCTGAGGGAGGAATCATGTGACCCGCTAGTCCATACAGGAACGGAGTTTGGAATTTGCTGGAAAATGTTGGGGCTTGTCCCAGCAGTTGGACACTAGAGTTGAGTGCGGAAAGACCATTTAAAGCAGTCTGTAAATAGTTGTTTATAGTTGTGATAAATTGTGTGTTTTATAAGTTAACTGGTGGAGCCAATCCTTAAAGTTATTACAGGAACGGTAGTACAGTGGTTAGCAGTGCTGCTTCACAGCCAGGGACCTGGGTTCAAGTCCAGTCTCGGGTCACTGTCTTGAGTTTACACATTCTCTCTGTGTCTGCGCGGGTTTCATCCGGGTGTTCCGGTTTCCTCCCACAGTGCAAAGATGTGCAGGTTAAGTGGATTGTCCATACTAGATTAATCCTAGTGTCAGGGGGATTAGCAGGGTAAATACATGGGCTTATGGGGATAGGGCCTGGGTGGGATTGTGTTTGGTGCAGACTCGATGGGCCGAATGGCCTCCTTCTGCAATGTAGCGATTCTATGAACCATCTCATGTATTCTTTTCCCTAATCATATTGTTCATTGAAATTAAAAATGGGACGGTCTTCGGAGCAAGAGAGACAGAGGACCTGCCCTTGGGCAGGTCACCATTACAATGCAGAAGACTTTCTGAGGGATACAGCAAATTCCACCCAGGGTGCCTCGGGTTCACACTCTGGGAAAAACACACCAACTGGAAATGTTGAACATATTTTATAATCTGAGAAGTTGCAACCATGCAAAACGTTATTCTGTACAGAGAATAAAAGACAATAAAACCAATAAAGGGTGGATCTCTCCTACTTACAGGAGTCAACCTGGAAGCAAACTGTCAGAAACACCAACACTGGCCCTTATTTTATCTTCAGACTGCCTAATATACCGAATGGTGATTCATTAACACTGTATTCCCCGGCCAACATAGCAGCACAAATGCTTTTTTAAAGATTTTTTTTGAGTTACAAAGCCAATGCTCAGAGTAGACCAGGAAAACCCAAATCCATTCCTCGCTTGCTACAAAAACCAAATTCAAAATCCAATTGAATCCAATTCAAAATCCCCCACAGAGAGACAAACAAGATTCAAGCTGACAAGATGAGGCATTGCACCCCATCTTGGGCTTCATCTGACTCTTGACCTCAGCCTCAAGGCTGAGTAGCACCAGCACGTTTTTTTTGTATTTTTATTCCAATTCAATCGAGTCCAATTCAGAGTCTCAACAAGTTGAGACATTCCCGATCCAAGCTGACAAGACAGGGCTCTCACCTCCCGTCTTGGGCCTGATCTACATGATCCAAGCTGATTGGAGGAGGCATTGCACCTCCTCCAAGGCTTGATCTCATTTGCATCTTAGCCAAAAGGCCGAGATGCCGCTTTTAAAAATTGCTTCAAATGAAGCTAAAATGTAACCTAATGACTTCAACCAAGCACAGCATGTCGATACTACACTTGATCTTAGCCAAAAGGCCGAGCACCAGCACTTTTCAGCCTATTTAGTATTGTCATTTTTTCGGCAAGTGTCTTCACTTTCCTAGGATGTTTACTGCTTGGCTCAGATTCACTCATTTTTCAATAATGGTGACTTAACAAGATTGCCCAGATACTGTACTGTAGACACAAATGAAATCATAACAATTATAAACAGCATGTGCAAACATTCCAGGTTAACACCATGACAGACAACACGTGTTCCAGCCCGGGAACTGTGTGGTCTACTCCAGTCATGGACACCTTTCATATCATATTTTTAAAATATTCATTTTGCCGCCCTTTTCTATTTTAAGACATTTTCTCCAACTTTTCTTCTAGTTTTTTTTTTCTGAAAACCGTGGCTAAGTGAACAATGAAATGGTGTACATAATGTTATGACACTAAAGTCGGTGGAGTTGTAGACAGTGTGGAGGGAAGTGGCAGGTTACAGAGGGACATAGATAATCTGCAGAGCTGGGCTGAGAGGTGGCAAATGGAGTTTAATGTGGAAAAGTGCGAAGTGATTCACTTTGGAAGGAGTAACAGGAATACAGAGTACTGGGCTAATGGTAAGATACTTGGTACTGTGGATGAACAGAGGGATCTGGGTGTCCATGTGCATAGATCACTGAAAGTTGGCACCCAGGTTGATAGGGTTGTTAAGAAGGCGTACGGTGTGTTAGCTTTTATTGGTAGAGAGATTGAGTTTTGGAGCCAGGAGGTCATGTTGCAACTGTACAAAACTCTGGTGCGGCCGCACTTGGAGTATTGCGTACAGTTCTGGTCGCCGCATTATAGGAAGGATGTGGAAGTGTTGGAAAGGGTGCAGAGGAGATTTACCAGGATGTTGCCTGGTATGGTGGGAAAATCGTATGAGGAAAGGCTGAGGGACTTGAGGTTGTTTTCGTTAGAGAGAAGGTTAAGAGCTGACTTAATAGAGGCATACAAGATGATCAGAGGATTAGATAGGGTGGATAGTGAGAGCCTTTTTCCTCGGATGGTGATGGCTAACACTAGGGGACATAGCTTTAAATTGAGGGGTGATAGATATTGGACAGATGTTAGAGGTAGGTTCTTTACTCAGAGAGTAGTAAGGGCGTGGAATGCCCTGCCTGCAGCAGTAGTAGACTCATCAACATTAAGAGCATTCAAATGGTTATTGGATAAACATATGGATGATATTGGAATAGTGTAGATTAGAGGGGCTTTAGATTGGTTTCACTGGTCGGCGCAACATCGAGGGCCGAAGGGCCTGTACTGCGCTGTAATGTTTTATGTTCTATGTTTGCTCAGATAAGTGAATTTACGATGGCAAAGAGGCGCGATTGGTGGGACTTTAATAGTTCATCTTTGCTGATGGAAAACACAATGTGTTGCATTGCAGTGACCTCTAGGGGACAGCATTTTCCCATAATCGACCGTTATTCCTGTTTGGAAAGTGTAAGAATGTCTTGAGCTTTTCTCTCCATAGAGGATTGGTACTCAAAGAAACAAATTGATAGAAATGTCATATTGCTCGAGATTTCATGAGATCGCATACATTCTGTGTAAATGTGGACCTTGATAAGATTGCAACAAATTTGGCTTCAACTGTTCTTGCTGCAATGTACCTGGATTCACTCAGGCTGCATTGCATAAGTTACATTATAATTTTTCCACAAAGTTGCACACCATTTTTAGAAAAACTTCATAAGTGTTGACTGCAAAGAAGCCATGGTCTTATCATATGGTGATAGTTGCTGCAATATTGTCTTGACAAAGCTGCAATGAGAGCAAATGTCCCATCATTGAACCAGAAAATAGGGTGGAACCAAGTAGCATCTGGATCCTGTTGAAGTTTTGTTTTTGTTCCAGCTAATTTCCAGCATATGAAAATTAGAGTTAATCCCTCGTACTACATTCCACCACCGCACCGCCCCCCCCAAGTCTCTGATTTTCCCAAATCAGGGACGCAGAATAGCAGGCAAAGAGTCCACAAGGCCGGAGGATCTGGAGGCCCAGCCCATCTTCACAGTATAGGCCACATTCAAATACACTGTGCCCTACACCCAATCTGATTAATGGTCTGACTGGTGGATGAGAATGGTGATTTTTGGGGCAGGAGGCTGTGGCTGGGAATCCATGGGAACAGAGCCCGACAGTCAGAGGTGAAAGGAATGATCCACGGGCATGATTCGGGACAAATGGTGTGAAAGGATGGTGAGGTGGGGGAGGAAATCCGGGTGCCACTGGCTCTAGGTGGGAATGGGAGCCCTTGTGAGGCCTGGGAGTTAGGTATGGAGCTGGAGGGAGGAATTGAGGGGAATGGAGGTGCTGGGGAATGGTGAGGGGACAGCTTTTCTGCTCTTGGCTCAGAGGAACTTAGGATCAGGTAAAGCTCTGAAACTTACATGGCCCTCTCTGGGCCAGTTATTTCCTCCTATCCATTCGTTGCTATGGACAACAACAGGTCAGGAATTCACCTGCAATAAGGTCACTGGTATCTCAATCTTAAGTAGGCCCACCCCTCCTTTTTGTTGGCACCTTGTCCATGGCTGGAACAGCCCAAGGGGTGGGAGTGCAACAGGTCAAGGTCCTGTTGGCGGGAGATTTAAAATCACCGCCATGATCTATGTTTTATTCAGACACTTGATAAAGCCATAGTTTGCTGTTGTGGTAAAAGGGTTAATAGTGAGCTGCAGATCTGTGTGGGTGCCTCTGGAATGCATTCATCAAACTAAAGCACATTCTTCACCAGAATCATCATTTTTCACAGAATCATAGAATCCCCACAGTGCAGAAGGAGGTCATTTGGCCCATCAAGCCCTGCATGGCAACAATCCCACCCAGGCCCTATCCGCGTGCTATTCCCCCTGAAACTAAGGGGCAATTTAACATGGCCAATCAACTTAACCCACCCATCTTTGGACTGTGGGAAGAAACTGGAGCACCCAGAGGAAACCCACGCAGATACGGGGAGAACGTGCTGGCTCCACATAAACAGTCAGTCATTCGAGGCTGAAATCAAACCCGGGTTCCTGGCTCTGTGAGGCAGCTTTACCAACCACTGTCGTGCCATTGTTGAAGTGCAAAGCAGAAGTGTAAGGGAATATGATCGCAGTATAGCAATGCATAATAGACTGTATATCTATTTGGATTATTATAGATTTATGTAGCACAGGGGAAGCCATTTGACCCATTGGGTGTAGATGAGAATATAGAACTTGAAACACAAACGGACCAGCCATGATCTTATCAAATGGCAGAGCAGGCTCAATGGGCCGAATGGCCTATTTCTGCTTCTATTTTATATGTTTGTATTGTGTCTGTGTCACCTTTATGAAAAAGCTGCCTCAACCCCCTCGTCTTTTCCCATTTCTGAGCAATGTTTTCATAGAATCCCTACAGTGCAGAAGGAGGCCATTTGGCCTATCGAGTCTGTACCGACCACAATCCCACCTCGGCCCTATTCCCATAATCCTCTCTTACCCTGTTAATCCCCCTGAGGAGACACGAGAAGAAAGTGCAAACTCCACCTAGACAGTGACCTGAGGCTGGAATTGAACCTGGGTCTCTGGCGCTGTGAAGCAGCAGTGCTCACCACTGCACCACCATGCCACTCCTTTTCCCTTTAAGTATTTGTTTGTTTTCCCAGTGAATCTACTTCAGACAGGGTTCCAGATCCTAACAATTAGCTGTGTTTAAAAAAAAAATCTCCTCATTCCCCTTTGGTTCTTGCTGAAATACCTGTAAACTGTTCCTCCAGTCGCCAACCCTCCTGCCAGTGGAAACGGTTTCTCCCCATTTAACTCTATCAAAAGCCCATGAGGAATGGGTTGGCCATTAAGATCCTTGAAGCTACTGCATGATTGAATGAGATCACGACTGATCTGCACCTCAGCTCAAGCTGGTGAACTGGTGCGGCAACAATAATCTCGCCCTCAATGTCAATAAAACAAAGGAGATTGTCATCGACTTCAGGAAGCGTAAAGGAGAACATGCCCCTGTCTACACCAACGGGGACGAAGTAGAAAGGGTTGAGAGCTTCAAGTTTGGTGTCCAGATCATCAACAACCTGTCCTGGTCCCCCCCCCCATGCCGACACTATAGTTAAGAAAGCCCACCAACGCCTTTACTTTCTCAGAAGACTAAGGAAATTTGGCATGTCAGCTACGACTTTCACCAACTTTTACAGATGCACCATAGAAAGCATTCTTTCTGGTTGTATCACAGCTTGGTATGGCTCCTGCTCTGCCCAAGACCGCAAAGAACTACAAAAGGTCGTGAATGTAGCCCAATCCATCACGCAAACCAGCCTCCCATCCATTGACTCTGTCTACACGCTGCCTCGGCAAAGCAGCCAGCATAATTAAGGACCCCACGCACCCCGGACATTCTCTCTTCCATCTTCTTCCTTCGGGAAAAAGATACAAAAGTCTGAGGTCACATACCAACCAAGTCAAGAACGGCTTCTTCCCTGCTGCTGTCAGACTTTTGAATGGACTTACCTCGCATTAAATTGATCTTTCTCTACATCCTAGCTATGACTGTAAAACTACATTCTGCACTCTCTCCTTTCCTTCTCTATGAACGGTATGCTTTGTCTGTATAGCGCGCAAGAAACAATACTTTTCACTGTATGTTATTACATGTGACAATAATAAATCAAATTAAATCAAATCAAACCCACCCTTGATCCCTACCCCTATGTATACAAGAATAGTACTAGGCCTTAATGGTATTATCGTTAGACTATTAATCCAGAAACTGAGCTAATGTTCTGGGGACCCGGGTTCGAATCCCGCCACGGCAGCTGGTGAAACCTGAATTCAATAAAAAATATCTGGAATTAAAAATCTACTGATGACCATGAAACCATTGCCGATTGTCAGGAAAAACCATCTGGTTCACTAATGTCCTTTAGGGAAGGAAATCTGTCCTTACCCAGTCTGGCCTGTCCTGGAGCCACAGCAATGTGGTTGACTCTCAACATCCCTCCAAGGGCAAATCGGGATGGGCAATAAATGCTGGCCCAGCCAGCGACGCCCATGTCCCATGAATGAATAAACAAAAATGTGAGGATGTACAATCATTATTAGAAAAGGCCTGTTCTTTTGAAAAGGGAATGCTGAGGGGTGATCTCTTCATATTGGTAATTATTGAAAGGATTCAATATTTAGAGGGACATTATGTTTGTTTCCTCATTGACTCAGCATTCACATAGGTCTAGATTTCCACTACCATTTGTGTGAAAAAATGTCCTGACATCATTCTGGAATGGCGTGGTGATTTGTGGTGATTATCCCTTTAAGGGCAACACAGCAGAGTAAGGGTCACCTGGCTTGGAGGACCAATTGGGATGCAGAGTAGAGAATCCAGGGGGTGGAGCTCTCCCTTAGGCATAGAAACCCTACAGTGCAGAAGGAGGCCATTCGGCCCATCGAGTCTGCGCCGACCACAATCCCACCCAGGCCCTACCCCCACATATTTACCCGCTAATCCCACTAACCTACGCATCACAGGACTCTAAGGGGCAATTTTTAACCTGGCCAATCAACCTAACCCGCACATCTTTGGACTGTGGGAGGAAACCGGAGCACCCGGAGGAAACCCACGCAGACACGAGGAGAATGTGCAAACTCCACACAGACAGCGACCCGAGCCGGGAATCGAACCCGGGACCCTGGAGCTGTGAAGCAGCAGTGCTAACCACTGTGCTACCGTGCCGCCCCAGGCAGGAGACACATAGGGCAGACATGCTGGCTGCTGTACTGCAGTACAGTTTTTCTTATTAACAAATATCTTTTGCGTTTTTAGTGAAGTCTTTGAAAGTGTATCAGTACATCTGGCAACGAGAATAAAATTATCCTGTTTTAATCGAACTCTGAAAAAAGTACTCCAGATAGGATCTGACCAAGGTTTGTAGAATCATTTCCTTAATTCTGCATTTCAAAACTTTCAAAATAAAGGTACTTTTTGTACCTGTGCACAAACTTTTAGTCATCTGTGCACATGAACACCTAAAACTCCTTGATCTTCATGCATGTTAATAGAGTCTAAGCTGGTTGGTGAAGACACAGAGCTTTACTTTCCCAAGAAAATTTACTGACTCTGTTCCGTCTCATACCTCTCCTCCAACGTCCAGTGTTCCACCTATCCTCTATTTATATGTGACCAAAGTACTTAATTAAACAATGCCGCTCATCTGTGCAGCTTAACAATTTAAACATATCATTAACAATGCACACCTCCTAGTCTCTTGTCACAAAGAAAATATTCAATTCAGTCTGCCACAGATCCAAATACTGTTTACACTCAACTCTGTCTGCCATGGCTTTTCCACTTACTTATCCTTTCTATGTAGCTTTCCCCTAATGTCCCCAGCAAACTAGCTTTAGAAGTCTATGCACTCAGCTTGACTAGATACAGGCATTTACATTTGACCATTGCATGTATGAGTGACACAGGTGAGACACAAGATTGGAACTTGAAATTACCCGGCCGTCAGGTTTCAGATCTCAAATTGAAAATCATCCAATTCATTGCTACTTGGGAAGAGCTGGGAGCCCAGTATCGATACCTGGAGAACACCAACTGTAACATTCCGAAAATCACAACATTCCCTTTACCTCGAACCCTGTCTCCTACATTCCAACCAAATACCAATTAGTGTAACAACTGTGTTGAGGAGACAGAATAGAGATAAAGGGAATGTTGTGATTTTCGGAATCTTACAATTGGTGTTCGGCAAGGTGGCACAGTGGTTAGCACTGCTGCCTCACAGCGCCAGGGACCCGGGTTCAATTCCCAGCTTGGGTCACTGTCTGTGTGGAGTTTGCATGTTCTCCCCGTGTCTGTGTGGGTTTCCTCCAGCTGCTCCGGTTTCCTCCCACTGTCGGAAAGACGTGCTGGTTAGGTGCATTGGCCATGCTAAGTTCTCCCTCAGTGTTACCCGAACAGGCGCCGGAGTGTGGTGACTAGGGGAATTTCACAGTAACTTCACTGCAGTGTTAATGTAAGCTTTACTTGTGACTAATAAAGAAAATAAACAAGATCGCTTCTTTCAATCTTCTTAATAGAAACTAGAAGCAGGAGTTAAGCCATTCGGCCCTTCGAGTTTGCTCCGCCATTCATTTGATCATGGCTGATCATCGACTTCAATATCCTGATTCCCCCATTCCCTCCATATCCCTTGATCTCTTTAGCCCCAAGAGCTATATCTAATTTCTTCTTGAAGTCACACAATGTTTTGGCCTCAACCACTTTCTGTGGTAGTGAATTCCACACATTCACCACCCTCCGGGTGAAGAAATTTCTCCTCACCTCAGTTCTAAAAGGTTTACCCCTTATCCTCAAACTATGTTCCCTAGTTCTGGACTCTTCTACCATTGGGTACATTCTTTCTGAATCTATCTTGTCTAATCCTGTGAGAATTTTGTAAGTTTCTATGAGATCCCCTCTCATTCTTTTAAACTCCAGTGAATATAATCCTAACCGACTTAGTCTCTTCTCATATGACAGACCTGCCATCCCAGGAATCAGCCTGGTAAACCCTCTATAGCAAGGACATCCTTCCTCAGATAAGGGCCTCCTGTATGGATATGACCAGCATTGTGTTGGGTGATGACACACTCTTTATTGGTTGGGGTATACATGAGGTACAAGGTTAGTAACAAATTATGTCATTATTTTGGCCTTTTCTCTCCATTGCGTAGATACTTTGGCTGTTGTATTTTTGGTTCCTCTCACAGGTGATTCTCACATCCTTATGAATAGTTTCATTCATTCTGATATCTTTGTTTAAATAATGTGTCCCGGATTTAAAAAAACAGAAAGGTTTGTTTTTAACACCTTTTAAACCTATTCTACGCCCCGACAGGATTTTTCCCACAACTTCAAACAGGAAAGCATCAAGTCAGAGCTTATTTCAGACTTTATTCAGCAAATTTTATTTAGAACAAAGAAAAGTACAACACAGGAACAGGCCCTTCGGCCCACCAAGCCTGTGCCGATCATGATGCCCTAACTAAACTAAAAAAACCCTTCTGCCCTTACTCAGTCCGTATCTCTGTATTCCCTCCCTATTCATCCACCCATCCAGATGCCTCTTAAATATTGCTAATGTATCTCCTTCCACTGCCTCTTCTGGCATCCCAGGTGCCCACCACTCTCTGCGTGAAAAACTTCCCCCAAACATCTCCCTTAAACCTTCCCCCTCTCACCTGGAACCTATGCGCCCCCCCCCCCCCCCCCAAAACTCTGCCAGTTGTTATGATCTGGAATGCACTATCTGAAAGGACAGTAGAAGCTAATTCAATAGAGAATTGGATAAATATTTGAAGGGAAAAACATGGCTGTGGAGAAAAAGAGAGAGGGGGCTATCACTACCAGAAATTTGCATAAGCATGATGGGCAAAGTGACCTCCCTTTGTGCTGATTTCTATGGAGTGAACTAACTCCTTGAGATAAAAATAATAAATGTTTGCAAATTCCATGCTAATCTTCAATGATTGTTTTCTGATTATCTCATGTCATGTGAAAACTAATTGACCAGAGTGTTCTAAACTGTTTGATAATTTAAATGAAACATAAAGATTCCTCCAGCAGTTATGAATTTGAATAACTCTTTTCTTGATTCAAAGGATAGTATCACCCTGGGCACAACTGAGCTAATAACAAAGATATGGCTGGTGAGAATTTGTAATCTGATTCATTCTTCTATTCTGTAGCCTTGATCTTATCTTATCATTGTCTATGACACAATGGGCCTGATTTTTGATTCAGGGTCTGAAACCTGATACCTGGGTAATTACAAGTCCCAATCTCGTGTCACTCACACAATGCAATGGACAAATGTAAATGCCCTTCTTGTGGCAATCTGAGTATACATGTAATATATATCACTCGGGGTGACGTGTTCCTAAGGCACAAAAAAATTATAACCTATGTAAATAAAACTTGATTTTTGTTTTGCAAAATTTGCTGAAGCAAAAAATGGCTGCCATAAGTCATCTGATGCCTGGAATGGTAAGATGACCATGAAGGCATTGTATGGATTGCACTGGAGACATGCTCTGACATGTTGCTCCTAGGATCTGACATCTGGGATTGCCAATGTTTATTTCAAAAAAGGAACTACTGAAAGGAAATGAATGTCATTTGCATCTTTATAAGCTTACCCCCCCCCCCCCACCCAGCTGAGCCCAAGACAATAGCTGCCTGGAAGAGGATCATCAATATGGATGGTGACCATTTCAGAGGCTAATGACTAGACATTATAAGACATAAACCAAAAGCCAATCTAGACACCAGATAAACATCCCTTTGTGGAAGAAGGAGGTCACATGACTCAGGTGACCATTTTGAAATCTCAATAGAAATTGAGAACTCAGAGACAGGGCATTTATCTCTAACCTATTGGGTGACATGGTGACGCAGTGGTTAGCACTGTTGCCTCACAGCGCCAGGGACTTGGATTTGATACCTGGCTTGGGTCACTGTCTGTACAGAGTCTGCATGTTTTCCCCGTGTCTGCATGGGTTTCCTCCGGGTGCTCCAGTTTCCTCCCACAGTCCAAAAGATGTGCAGGTTAAGTGCATTGGCCACGCTAAATTCTCCCTCAGTGTATCCGAACAGGTGCCGGAGTGTGGCGACTAGGAGATTTTCACAGTAACTTCATTGCAGTGTTAATGTAAACCTACCTGAGACTAATAAATATACTTTAAACTTAACCTACAAATACCTCCTGCACTCCAGACTGACCAAGCAACCTGTAACAAATCCTCCTTAAAGCCTGTTTATCTGGAAGCCTCTGGCCACTGTTTGCCAAGCAGACCAAGTCTATGTACCTCCTCCCAGTTCATCACCATCAACTTGAAAGGAATTCTGCACTTCTGTCTTCAGCCAGGAACCCACCTGAACTGGACCTGTTCCTTGAAGGAACCCCTCTGGATTTTCATTTTTTAGACTCTGGCAAACACGTGAACTGATTTCCATTTCCATGTTTCTTTTTACTATCAAGGTATCCATAGTTGTAAAACCTCCCTTTCCAATTGTATACTTGTGTGTGTATGTTGGTACGTGTATGAAGTTGCGATTACCCCCAGTACACTGTTTACAGACCAATGTCAAGAGAATAAAGTAGTTCAGTTTTGCCTCTCTCTCATGTCCACAACACCAGGTGTATATATGATGCATGTCAGTCTGGGTGTATATTCAATGTATATTAGTTTGGGTGTATTTGTAATGTCTTGATGTCCAGGTGTATATGCAATGTGCATCAGTCTGCATGTATGTGTGATGTGTATCAGTCTGGGTGTATTTAAGATGTGTATCCGATAGGTGTCAATGCAATGTGTATCAGTCTGACTGTATATGCGATGAGTGTCAGTCTGCGTGTATTTGAGATGTGTAAGAAAATGTGCCCCAGTCTGGCTGTATATCTGACCTGTTCCTTTGAGTTGGGAGTCTATCCCTGTGAGTTATACGATGAGCCTGACAGATGCTGCTTGTTTGAGTGTGCCATATCTCGATACGTTTGGCAGTGTGTATACTCACTGTGTAATGTTTGTGTGTACCTTGGGCAGTGTGTATACTCACTGTGTAATGTTTGAGTGTACCTTTGGCAGTGTGTACACTCACTGAGTGTACCTTGGGTAGTGTGTACACTCACTGTTTGCATGTACCTCTGGCAGTGTGTATACTGCAATGTTGAGTGTACAGTGAGTGTACTCTGGCAGTATATACTCTCTGCAATGTTAAGTGTACACTGTGAGTGTACCCCTGGCAGTGTGTATACTCACTGTGCAGTGTTGAGTGTACACTGTGTGTGTACCCCTGGCAGTGTGTATACTCACTGTGCAGTGTTGAGTGTAACTGTGAGTGTACACTGGCAGTGTGTATACTCACTGTGCAGTGTTGAGTGTACACTGTGAGTGTACACTGGCAGTGTGTATACTCACTGTGCAGTGTTGAGTGTAACTGTGAGTGTACACTGGCAGTGTGTATACTCACTGTGCAGTGTTGAGTGTACACTGTGAGTGTACACTGGCAGTGTGTGTACTTACTGTGTAGTGTTGTGTGTACACTGTGTGTGTACCCCTGGCAGTGTGTATACTTACTGTGCAGTGTTGAGTGTACACTGTGTGTGTACCCCTGGCAGTGTGTACTCTGTGCAATGTTTGAGTGTACACTGTGAGTGTACCTCTGGCAGTGTGTATACTCACTGTGCAGTGTTGAGTGTACACTGTGTGTGTACCCCTGGCAGTGTGTATACTCACTGTGCAGTGTTGAGTGTACACTGTGAGTGTACCTCTGGCAGTGTGTATACTTACTGTGCAGTGTTGAGTGTACACTGTGAGTGTACCTCTGGCAGTGTGTATACTCACTGTGCAGTGTTGAGTGTACACTGTGAGTGTACCTCTGGCAGTGTGTATACTTACTGTGCAGTGTTGAGTGTACACTGTGAGTGTACCTCTGGCAGTGTGTACTCTGTGCAATGTTGAGTGTACACTGTGAGTGTACCTCTGGCAGTGTGTATACTTACTGTGCAGTGTTGAGTGTACACGGTGTGTGTAACCCTGGCAGTGTGTATACTTACTGTGCAGTGTTGAGTGTACACTGTGAGTGTACCTCTGGCAGTGTGTACTCTGTGCAATGTTGAGTGTACACTGTGAGTGTACCTCTGGCAGTGCGTATACTCACTGTGCAGTGTTGAGTGTACACTGTGAGTGTACCTCTGGCAGTGTGTATACTTACTGTGCAGTGTTGAGTGTACACTGTGAGTGTACCTCTGGCAGTGTGTACTCTGTGCAATGTTGAGTGTACAATGTGAGTGTACCTCTGGCAGTGTGTATACTTACTGTGCAGTGTTGAGTGTACACTGCGTGTGTAACCCTGGCAGTGTGTATACTCACTGTGCAGTGTTGAGTGTACACTGTGAGTGTACCTCTGGCAGTGTGTATACTCACTGTGCAGTGTTGAGTGTACACTGTGAGTGTACCTCTGGCAGTGTGTATACTTACTGTGCAGTGTTGAGTGTACACTGTGAGTGTACCTCTGGCAGTGTGTACTCTGTGCAATGTTGAGTGTACACTGTGAGTGTACCTCTGGCAGTGTGTATACTTACTGTGCAGTGTTGAGTGTACACTGTGTGTGTAACCCTGGCAGTGTGTATACTTACTGTGCAGTGTTGAGTGTACACTGTGAGTGTACCTCTGGCAGTGTGTACTCTGTGCAATGTTGAGCACTGTCGGAGGGGGCGATGTGTCTGTGAGGTTTCCTCGGGACCAGGCTCTGGGGATCGGGGTTTGCAGGAGCGGATCGGCCCGGGGGCTGCGGGCTGTGTGGATGTGAGGAGCCCCCTCCCACCCCGGGGAGGACGGGCTCAGCCCCCCCCAGTGTCCCGGGGCTGCTGCAGGAGAGCGGGGGGCAGTGCCCGCCACCCAGCCGCTCCCAGTGGACGGGGCAGCGGCCGAGGACAGAGATTGGAGGCGGGCGGAGATCGCGGAGCGGCTCCGGGACGGGGGGCTGAGCTCTGGGGCTGGGGGAAGAGGGGAGAGGAAGGGGAAGGGGGGATGCTTGAGGAACCATGGCCGATGTCGGGACCCCCACCATCACCACCAGGATTAAGAAGCTGCTCCGCTCCCCTTCGCTCAAACTGCGGAGAAGCAAACACCAGAGCGCCGGCAAGAATATCTCTGAGAAGGTGAGTGTTTTACTCTGGGCTGGAGACAGAGACTGAGCAGGGGAAATATCCCAGCCTCACAACACTGACAGCCAGAGCACCAGGACAGGAGACTGGGTAAAACCAACAGAAACCAGGGGGAAATCTCCCAGACACAGAGGGATGGAGACAGGAGTTCATTTGCAGAAAGATTAATTGCATTAAGTAAAGGGGTTGGAAGGGAAAGCTATAACCTGGTCTGGGCAGCATTATCAGCAAGTACAGCTAAGCAGGAATGATCCCGATTGGAATTTGCGGTGGATTATCACTCGGTTCCTGCTGCTGAGGCTGCAGTTTCCCCCGTCTGTCTCAGAGATGTGGGGCATTATTTGTACCTGGAGTGTTTCTCTTCCAGCTCTGATCCCCACACTGTCAGCAATCCGGGTTCGTGTTGTATTCCACTTCACTTTCACCCGGAGGGTCCAGACCCACTCTGCTGCCAATCTGCATCGCAAGAGGGGATTTTCACAGTAACTTCACTGCAGTGTTAATGTAAGCCTACTTGTGAAACTAATAAATAAACTTAACATTATTTACACACTCTCTCCATCCTGAGTTTCATTATTCACACTCTCTCCATCCGGAGTTTCATTATTCACACTCTCTCCATCCAGAGTTTCATTATTCACACTCTCTCCATCCTGAGTTTCATTATTCACACTCTCTCCATCCGGAGTTTCATTATTCACACTCTCTCCATCCAGAGTTTCATTATTCACACTCTCTCCATCCGGAGTTTCATTATTCACACTCTCTCCATCCGGAGTTTCATTATTCACACTCTCTCCATCCAGAGTTTCATTATTCACTCTCTCTCTCTCCATCCAGAGTTTCATTATTTACACTCTCTCCATCCAGAGTTTCATTATTCTCACTCTCTCCATCCAGAGTTTCATCATTCACACTCTCTCCATCCAGAGTTTCATTATTCACACTCTCTCCATCCAGAGTTTCATTATTCTCACTCTCTCCATCCAGAGTTTCATCATTCACACTCTCTCCATCCAGAGTTTCATTATTCTCACTCTCACTCTCTCCATCCAGAGTTTCATTATTCTCATTCACACTCTCTCCATCCAGAGTTTCATTATTCTCACCCTCTCCATCCAGAGTTTCATTATTCTCACTCTCACTCTCTCCATCCAGAGTTTCATTATTCTCAATCTCACTCTCTTCATCCAGTTTCATTATTCACACTCTCTCCATCCAGAGTTTCATTATTCTCACCCTCTCCATCCAGAGTTTCATTATTCTCACTCTCACTCTCTCCATCCAGAGTTTCATTATTCTCATTCACACCCTCTCCATCCAGAGTTTCATTATTCTCACCCTCTCCATCCAGAGTTTCATTATTCTCACCCTCTCCATCCAGAGTTTCATTATTCTCATTCACACCCTCTCCATCCAGAGTTTCATTATTCTCACCCTCTCCATCCAGAGTTTCATTATTCTCACCCTCTCCATCCAGAGTTTCATTATTCTCACCCTCTCCATCCAGAGTTTCATTATTCTCACTCTCACTCTCTCCATCCAGAGTTTCATTATTCTCATTCACACTCTCTCCATCCAGAGTTTCATTATTCTCACCCTCTCCATCCAGAGTTTCATTATTCTCACTCTCACTCTCTCCATCCAGAGTTTCATTATTCTCATTCACACCCTCTCCATCCAGAGTTTCATTATTCTCACTCTCACTCTCTCCATCCAGAGTTTCATTATTCTCATTCACACTCTCTCCATCCAGAGTTTCATTATTCTCACCTTCTCCATCTGGAGTTTTATTATTCACACTCACTCTGTATCTGGGCTGTCACTTTTGATTTTGTCAGTGCTTGTGGGACTTTCTCCTTGGACCGATCCGTGTGTAGCCATTTGCACTTCTCTGGAAGAGCTGTTAGAATTTCACAGGTAATTCCCCATCACAGTCTCTTGGTCTGATCATGGGCTGTTAGCGATCGACTCAATAAGAAGTTGCGGAGATGATTGTCAGGACAGAGTTGATGGAGGGAGAGTGAACGAGCATGTTGCTGATATATTGAAATGTCTCCAGTGGAGGTCAGTCTGGTTCATTGAGACAAGTTTTGACATTCCATGATATTTTGTTATCAGATGGGATGATGGTCATTTCCATTTACACTTGTGCTGAATCAAGACAGCTTCGTTCCACTTCTATTCTGCGCAAAGTTTCAGGGTGCAAGGGAAACCCAGCTGCCATAGAAGATTAAAAATAGCACAGTCTGTAACACGGTGAACTTAAGTGAATGGCTGCATTTAATTGAATGCAAGTATATTTCGTTAGTTAAAAACTTCCTTCCTCCTCTTGCTTCCCTCAGTAACACATTGCTCATTAACTGTCAACAGAGGTTGAGGGGCGACCTGATAGAGGTCTATAAGATTATGAGGGGCATGGACAGAGTGGATGGTCAGAAGCTTTTTACCAGGGTGGAATAGACAATTACTAGGGGGCATAGGTTTCGGGGCAAAGTTTAAAGGAGATGTACGAGGGTGGTGGGTGCCTGAAACTCGCTGCCGGGGGGAGGTAGTGGAAGCAGATACGATAGTGACTTTTACGGGGCATCTTGACAAATACATGACTAGGATGGGAATAGAGGGATATGGTCCCCAGAAGGGTAGGGGGTTTAGTTCAGACGGGCAACATGGTCGGTGCAGGCTTGGAGGGCCGAAGGGCCTGTTCCTGTGCTGTAATTTTCTTTGTTCTTTCTAACTGTGTAACTTCCATGATTGTGTAAGCACTCTTGTCCCTGGACATCTCATTGTTAGGAGTCTCACAACACCAGGTTAAAGTCCAACAGGTTTATTTAGGAGCAAAAGCCACTAGCTTTCGGAGCGCTGCTCCTTCGTCAGGTAAAAGCTAGTGGCTTTTGCTACCAAATAAACTTGTTGGACTTTAACCTGGTGTTGTGAGACTTCTTACTGTATTTACCCCACTCCAACGCTGGCATCTCCACATCATCTTATTGTTGCCAGGTTGGGACCGCTGTGGTCTGTACATTGTTCAAGTTCAAGCACTCGGGCTTTTGAAAACCTGAGCACGTTCAAAGGAAACCAGGCATCAGGCAAGTGCAATTGATGCTTCCTTCCAAGGTCCTGAGGAGGAAGTTAAAATGGAATGGACGGCAGGATATTGCTCCGAGCAGGATATTGCTACTCTCCCCGTGTTCTTTGATGGTCTTTGTGCCAGAATTCTGGTGACTTCAACAAAAGTGCTGGCCTGGGTAAACGTAGCTTGCAGCAAAGGCAAGTGCGCTTTTCAGGGCAATGGGAAGACCTTACTTTTTAGCACCCACTACTGCACTCCCAGCCCCCCACCCCCCCACACTCTCCACACACCTACCCAGCGCCCCCCCCCCACACTCTCCACACACCCACCCAGCGCCCCCTCCCCACACTCTCCACACACCCACCCAGCGCCTCCCCCTCAAGCTCTTCACACCCCCCCCAGTGCCCCCCCACCCCCCCACGCTCTCCACACACCCACCCAGCGCCCCCTCCCCACACTCTCCACACACCCACCCAACGCCTCCCCCTCAAGCTCTCCACACCCCCCCCCAGTGCCCCCCCACGCTCTCCACACACCCACCCAGCACCCCCCACACTCTTGACACACCCACCCAGCACCCCCCAGCCCCCACGCTCTCCACACACCTCCCAGCCCCCCCCCACCCCCCCTGCTCTCCACACACCTCCCAGCGCCCCCCCTACCCCCCCACGCTCTCCACACACCCACCCACCCCCCCGTGCTCTTCACACACCCACCCAGTGCCCCCCACCCTCCCCATGCTCTCCATACACCCACCCAGTGCCCTCTCACGCCCTCCATACACCCACCCACCCCCTCCCCTCCCCACCCCCCATCCAGCGCCCTCTGGATTTCTTTGATTCTCAGAGCTAGGGTGCGCCATGAATAACAGCAATAACACAGCAAATAAAGAACCCACAATACTCTTCACAGACGTGCAAGAAAAAGTAAAGTTTATTTCTTAGTGTCACAAGTAAGCTTACATTAACAATGCAATGAAGTTACTGTGGAAATCCCCTGGTCGCCACACTCCAGCACCTGTTCAGGTACACTGAGGGAGAATTTAGCATGGCCAATGCACCTAACCAGCACATGTTTGGACTGTGGGAGGAAACCGGAGCACCCGGAGGAAACTCCGGATGGAGAGAGTGTGAATAATGAAACTCTGGGTGGAGAGAGTGAGTGTGAATAATGAAAGAGACACGGGGAGAATGTGCAGACTCCACACAGACAGTGACCCAAGCTAATGGAGATGGGCTGGAGAAGGTTGCAGATTGGAGGACAGAGGGAGGACGTAGGGAGATTATAGTCATAAAGCTGTGAATTTTAATTGTAAGGAGTTGTGTGACTGGAGACCAGAGTAAGTTGGTCCCCAGTCACACAAGTCCCCCAGTCCCCAGTAAGTTGGATGATTAGGGAATGGGACTTGGTACAGGATGGTATATGAGTGGCGGAACTATGGATGAGCTGAAATATATTATGTATAAAGAGGGATGAGCGGGTGGAAAAGCACTGGAGTAGTCCACCCGGGAGTGTCAGAATCATGGATAAGGATCAGATTGAATGAACTAGGATGGGACAATGTTACAGAGTTTAAATTCGATGGAGAGGATAGGGAGTGAGGTGTCAGGTCCAGGATCATATAGGATGTCAACAGTTTTGACTAGCCTGGGGTAGCTGTCAGGGAGGGTGCTGGAAACTGTGGCAAGGGCACGGAGTTTGTTGGGCACGGTGGGCACACGGTCCCTGGTTTTGATCTTCCTGGTCCTTATCCAGAGGAAACTTCAGCTCCTGAGTCTGGGTACTGGATAAGTCATGTGAGAAGACAGAAATGATGAAGGACTCAAGAGAAAAGAGCCGGGAGCCAAGGATGGATCGTTGGGGACTTGTACAGTGCAGGAGTGGGATGAGAAGCCACATTTGGAGATGCTGTGACTCTGCCTGGAGTGAATCCAAGCTACAGCAATCCCAAGGTGGGTTGCCGAGGAAGAATGTCCGCCAGTCTTCACTTGAGCAGCTTGTGTGATAATGGAGGGGCATTGTACGCAAGTCTAGTCCTGGCCTTATGAAATCCAGGTGCCACTTTTAAGTAGGGGACAAGGGTTAATCGACAGTGGTCATGGGTGGCTCATTGTCTCCCCCTCTACCTAGCCAGACAGCAGGTCTTGTGGTGCAGTGGGTAGTGTCTCTGCCTCTGAGGCAGAGGTTCCGGGTTCAAGACCCATTCCAGGACCTGATGACTGAGGAAGGTGTGTTCATAACGCGGCCAAACAGATTGAGCATCAACCTGTAAATCCTTCCAACATGCACCGATGGTGGGCAGTAAAAGAGGGAGAGATTCCTGCTCGGGGAAAGAAAATTGAACCCTGTGCCATCACTACTCAAAGCTCTGGACTACAACATGCCTGTAAAAGTGTGCGTTTCCATAGAAACTTGGCCTCCCTGAGGGTTGTGAGGGGAGGGGGGTGACCTTAGGAAGGATATATTGGCCTTGGAGGGAGTGCAATGGAGGTTAAGAATGATATCCGGGGGCTTCAGGGGTTTAATTATGAGGAGAGATTCTACTAATTAGACCTGTTTTCTCTAGAATTTAGAAGGTCAAGTGGTGATCTGACCAAAGTCTTCAAGATACTAACAGGAAAAGACAGGATAGATAAAGATAAACTATTTCCACTGGGAGATCTAGAACTCGGGGGCATAGTCTAAAATTAGGGCCAGACTATTCAGGAGAGATGTTAGGAAGCAACTTCTACACACAAAGGGTGGAAGGGATTTGGAACTCTTCTCTGCAAATAGCAGTTGATGCTAGGTTAGTTGCTAATGGAAAACGTTTTAACCTCAGTCGCCTTCGTACCAAAATTGAACTCACCGGCAAAGGCCTACATGGTTTGCGGATGACTGCAGTGTCGTTGCCCAGTCTGCGCCAGGTTTGCAATCCGCTCTTGATCTCTTCAATTCTGCGCACAAGAAACTCAGTCTGTCCTTGAATGTTGACAAATCAAAACTCAGATCTCAACCCACATCCTGGTCAGTCAGTCAGTCCACCTATTGTACATGTTGAGGGAGCCACTCTGGAGTGTGTTGAGAGGGGCATAGGTTTAAGGTGAGAGGGGAGCGATACAAAGGGTTTCAGAGGGGCAATCTTTTCATACAGAGTGTGGTGAGTGTCTGGTACGAGCTGCCAGAGGCAATGGTGGAGGCAGGCGCAATTTTGTCTTTTAAAAAGCATTTAGACTTTGGTTACATGGGTAGGATGGGTATAGAGGGATATGGGCTAAATGCGGGCAATTGGGGCTAGCTTTGTGGTAAAAGTTGGGCGGCATGGACAAGTTAGGCCGAAGGGCCTGTTTCCATGCTGTAAACCTCTGTGACTCTATGGCACCGGCCATACTTTGGCAGCCACCTCTCTCAAAAGGCCACCATCGATGAGGAGACCCAACATTGGGCCAGCTTAACCATCCAGAAACTGCAGTAACAAGCGTACTGCTTCCCACCTTCTGTAAGCTCCATTATGCCCAATAACAATGTCACATTGACACATGGGGCTGCTCCACCATTGGTAACCTTTGTCTATAATGCAGTTATCTTCGACAGAGCCAGTGCACAAGCAGTGGAAGCTGCTGACTCCACGGGCATTCCTGGATGCTGCTTCTCGCTGTCAGATGTATTCCAATTTGTCCTGAACTTACATTTTGTTCTTTGGCAAATTACTGCAAGTGATGCTGTGCCCAGGTAACATATCAGTTTCAAATTTCAACCCTGGCCTGAGCTCTCTCTCAGACTGGAATAATCGATTTCCCACTTGTATCTCGGGGTGGGGGCGCGGCAGTGGGTAGGGGATGCAGCGGGGGGGGGTGGGTGGGAGCGTGGCAGTGGGTAGGGGGCGTGGCAGTGGGTAGGGGTTGCAGCGGGGTGTGGGTAGGGGGTGTGGCAGTGGGTAGGGGGCGTGGCAGGGGTAAGGGATGCACCGGGGGTGGGTGGGGCCGTGGCTGGAGGTGTGTGGGGGTGTAGCAGTGGGTAGGGGGCATGTCTGGGGATGGGTAGGGTGGAGGGAATCTTGGTGCCAGGTGATGATGCTCTGTTTTTTTCCTGTACTTTGATTTTGTGGGCACAATCCGGATGGAAGGGAACCTCATGCTTAGGGCCTAGCACATGCCAGGCGGATATTTTTTATCAATGATCCCCCCCCCCCGCCCCCCATTTCAGCACTGAACTTAGCACCAAGTGCCAGTGTCAGCCGAGATTTGTGCCAGAGTTTTATTTGAAGTGAAACCCCCTTTTTAGTTAACCTGTGGTTAGCACTGCTGCCTCACAGCGCCAGGGACCCGCGTTCGATTCCCAGCTTGGGTCACTGTCTGTGCTGAGTTTACACATTCTCCCCATGTCTGCGTGGGTTTCCTCCGGGTGCTCCGGTTTCCTCCCACAGTCTGAAAGACGTGCTGGTTAGGTGCATTGGCCGTGCTAAATTCTCCCTCAGTGTACCCAAACAGGCGCCGGAGTGTGGCGACTAGGGGATTTGCACAGTAACTTCATTGCAGTGTTAATGTAAGCCTTGCTTGTGAGAATAATACATAAACTTTACTCTTGGTGAGTCAGCAGGAAATGTCTGAATTTTCTGCTGAGTCTGATTGTGCACTAAGTCCTGAGTAACTGCTTACTCTCTCCCTCCAGTCACTTGAACTTAAGTGTGTGCTAAATAAACAGCAGTACGCTACGCTGAGCAAGAGCTGTGGAATTCATGGTTGCAGGGCATTTAACTCCAATTCATTCTTGTTGATCCCAGCCCTTCCTGGGGCGAGTTGCTGCACAGTGGTTACAAGCATTACAGAGCAAGCTATCACAATTGGAACTAACATTGTGGATTCTGGAAATGTGAAATGAGAACATTCTGCTGGGAATACTCAGCAGCTCAGGCAGCAGCTATGAAGAGAGACAGAGTTAACGTTTCAGATCTGTGGCCTTTCATCAGATTGGCTCTGGTGTCAGTTCATAGAAATCATAGAAACCCTACAGTGCAGAAGGAGGCCATTCGGCCCATCGAGTCTGCACCGACCACAATCCCACCCAGGCCCTACCCCCACATATTTTACCCGCTAATCCCTCTAACCTACGCATCTTAAGATTCTAAGGGGCAATTTTTAACCTGGCCAATCAACCTAACCCGCACATCTTTGGACTGTGGGAGGAAACCGGAGCACCCGGAGGAAACCCACGCAGACACGAGGAGAATGTGCAAACTCCACACAGACAGTGACCCGAGCCGAGAATCGAACCCAGGACCCTGGAGCTGTGAAGCAGCAGTGCTAACCACTGTGCTACCGTGCCGCCCCTGTTCTGCAAAGGTGCAGGACTGAAGCTGATGTGAACAGCAATCCAGGTGCTATTGCTGACTGTCTCACCTCCTCGAGACTGATCTTTTAAATTCATTCATGGGACGTGGGCATGGCTGGCTGGACCAGTACTTATTGCCCTCCCTAGTTGACCTTCAGAAGGTGGTGGTGAGCTGCCTTCTTGAACCGCTGCAGCCCCTGAAGTGTAGGTGCACCCCACAGTGCTGTTAGGGAGGGAATCCCAGTGACAGTGGAGGAACGACGATATACTTCCAAATCAGGATGGTGAGTGGTTGGAGGGGAACCTCCAGATGATGGTGTTCCCACTATCTGCTGCTTTTGTCCTTCGAGATGGTAGTGATCGTGGGTTTGAAAAGTGCTGTCAAAGGAACCTTGGTGAGTTCCTTCAGTGCATCTTGTAGATGGTATGCACAACTGCCACTATTCGCCGGTGGTGGAGGGGTTGAATGTTTTTGGAAAGGGTAGCAATAAGCGGGCTGCTTTGTCCTGGATGGTGCCGAGCTTCTTGAGTGTTGTTGGAGCTGCATTCATTCAGGCAAGTGGGGAGTATTCCATCACACTCCTGACTTGTGCCTTGTAGATGACGGACAGGCTTTTGGGGGTCAGAAGATGAGTTACTTGCCGCAGGATTCCCAGCCTCTGATTCTTGTAGCCACAGTATTTATATGGCTGGTCTAGTTCAATTTCTGGTCAATGGTAGCTCCAAGAATGTTGATAATGAGAGATTCAGTGATGATAATGCCATTGAATGTCAAGGGGTGATGGTTAGATCCTCTCTTGTTGCAGATGGTCATTGCCTGGCACTTGTGTGAAGCGAATGTTACTTGCTACTTGCCAGCCCAAGCTTGGATATCGTCCAAGTCTTGCTGCATTTGTAGATGAACTGCTTCATCTACAAACACAGCAGTATTTGTAGGTGAATACAAATCATCTACAAATGAATGTTGCTGAACATCGTGCAGTCATCGGTGAACATCGTGCAGTCATCGGTGAACATCCCCACTTCTGACCTTATGATGGAAGGAAGGTCATTGATGGAGCAGCTGAAGATGGGTCTAGGACACGACCCTGAGGAACTCCTGCAGTGACTCCCTGGAGCTGAGATGATTGACCTCCAACCGCCACAACCATCTTCCTGTGTGCCGGGTAAGACTTCAACCAGCGGAGAATTATCCCCCTGATTCCCATTGACTCCAGCCTTGCTAGGGCTTCTTGATGCCACACTTGGTCAAATGCTGCCTTGATGTCAAGGGCTATCACTCTCACCTCGCCTCTGGAATTTAGCTCTTTTGCCCATGTTTGAACCAAGGCTGCAATGAGTTCAGGAACTGAGTGACCCTGGTGAAACCCAAAATGGGCGTCACTGAGCAGCTTATTGCTGAGTAAGTGCCGTTTGATAGCCATGTTGATGACTCCTTCCATCACTTTACTGATGATCGAGATTAGACTGATGGGGTGGTAATTGGCCGGGTTGGATTTGTCCTGTTTCTTGTGTTCTGGGCAATTTTCCACATTGCCGGGTAGATACCAGTGTTGTAGCTGTACTGGAACAGCTGGCTAGGGGTGTAGCAGGAAATTTACTTGAGTGACGAGTGAGTCCTCCTGGCCCAAAAGCAGTGCTGTAAAAAGCACTTAGGGACTGAATCAAGTTGCTCCCGTCTCCCTTTAGTTGGCGATTTTCCCGATTCCCGGAAAACCCGGCTGGCCAGTGTTAAACTTAAATGGCTGCCCAAGGATCAGCAATGGAGCCTCATTATCGCACCCGCCAGATTCCCAAATCCACCATGGCTGAACTGAAAGTGGCTGAGATCACACCTGTCTCACTCCTAAACTTTGGAATTCCCTATCCAAACCTCTCCGCCTCTACCTCACTCTGGATTAATCCACTTGAGTCAGGTAGAATTATAATAAACCACCAACAGCTCACACTCTCTTACAATTCTCAATCTTTATGTCTAACTTAGCTTGGATAGGTGACTGGCTGATGGACAGAAGACAGAGAGTCGGGATAAATGGGTTTTTTTCTGGATGGCAAGAAGTAACTAGGTCCTTGGGCCCCAGCTATTTACAATCTGTATTAATGACTTGGATACAGGGATAGAGGGCTCTATAGCTAAATTTGCAGATGACACAAAAATAGGCAGGATAATAAGTTGCAATGACAAAATAAAAACCTTACAAATGGATATAGATAGTTTAGGAGAGTGGGCCAAAATGTGGCAGATGGAGTATAACGTGGATGAATGTGAGGTCATGCATTTTGGTTGGAAAAATGGGAAGGCGACTTATCTAAATGAGGAGAGACTTCGGGGTGCTGCGGTGCAGAGGGATCTGGGTGTCCTTGTTCATGAGTCACAGAAAACTAGCATGGAGGTACAGCAGATAATAGAGAAAGCAAATCGAATGTTGGCATTTATAGCTAAAGGAATAGAATATAAAGGTAAGGAAGTATTATTGCAACTATACAAGGCATTGGTGAGGCTGGACCTGGAGTATTGTGCACAGTTTTGGTCCCCTTATTTGAGGAAAGATGTAGTGGCATTGGAGGCAGTTCAGAGGAGGTTCACTAGATTGATTCCAGAGATGAGGGGTTTGTCGTAAGAGGAGAGATTGAACAGTTTAGGCCGATACTCTCTGGAATTTAGAAGAATGAGGGGAGATCAATTGAGGTATACAAGATGATAAAAGGTATGGATAAAGTAGACATGGAGCGGATGCTTCCTCTTGTGGGGCATTCTAGGACGAGAGGTCATAGTCTTAGGATAAGGGGCAGCAAATTTAAAACAGGGTTGAGGAGAAACTATTTCTCCCGAAGGGTTGTGAATCTGTGGATTTCGCTGCTTACAAAGTGCAATGGATGCTGGGACAATCAGTAAATTTAAGGAGGAGTTAGACAGATTTTTAATTGGTAATGGGTTAGAGGGTTGTGGGGAGAAGGCAGGAAAATGGGGATGAGGAGCATAGCAGCCATGATCGAATGGTGGAGCGGACTCGATGGGCCGAACGGTGTAATTCTGCTCCTACCTCTTATGAACTCTCTCCTCCTTTAAGACGCTCCTTCAAACCTATCTCTTTGATCAAGCTTTTGGTCGCCTGTCCCTAATATCGCCTTAGTGTGGCCCAGTGTCAGTGTTTGTCTGGTAACGCTCCAGTGAAGCACCTTTTACTGTGTTAAGGGTGCTATGGAGATGCAAGTACACCAATAGGAAACGCAGCACATGCGAGGAGAGGGATCAGGTTACAGGTGTAGTCTCTTTCTGGGGATGATATATTCCACTCAGAAAGACACGCTCCTTAAACATGAATGTGCGTGATCTCGAGGGACACTGATAGTGTGACACTGCAAGCGTGTCTCCCCTATTTTCTGTTTATTTTTATAGTGTTTGTAGTATTTTCCTTTTTAATATTAACACTTGTTACACCAAACTTGCTCGCTGTGAAGTTTGCAATTTGCCGCTTAAGTATGCTAATTAGGTTAAATTTGCACATGCAAATAGTCTGACTCACTGAAAATATTTTGGATTTGCAGTGTCCTGGAATGTAGTTTTTATTTAGTCTGGAGCGCTGCAAAGGCTTCCTTTCTCCTGTGTTCATGTCAGCATGAAACGTCTCCAGCAAGAACCCTTACTCCCGGGTTAGGTACAGGGCAAAGCATTTCTATTACATCTAATAAGCACTCCCAGCTTAGTTATGATGTGGTTTTGTTCTGAGGTGTGCTGGAGGGGAGGGTGAGATCGGAGTGGCTCAAACTAATCCACTTGAGTCAGGTAGAATCATCATAAACCACCAACAGCTCACACATTCTCTTGTAATTCCCAATCTTTGTGTCTAACTCACTTTGCTCCATCTGTTTTGACACTTCTGTTCCTTTCATTGTTTCCTGCTTTATCTCTCTGTCTATTTGCCTGTCTCTGTTCTCTCACTGTCTCTGTCTCTCCCTTTCTCTGTCTCCTTTCTCTGTGTGTCTCTCGCTCTATCTCCTCTTTCTCTGTTCTTTCTCTCTGTATCCTTTCATCTCTCTCTGTCTCTGGCTCTTTTCTCTGTCTGTGTGTGTGTGTGTGTCTCTCTCTCTGTCTCCTCTCTCTTTGTCTCCTCTCTTTCTTTCTCAGTCTGTCGCTCTCTTTTCCCTTTCTCTCTCTGTTTTTGTCTCTATCTATCTATCTCTGTCTTATTCTATCTCTATCTTTCTCTCTTTCTCACACAATTGCAAGCAAAATACTGCAGATGGTGGAAATCTGAAATTAAAAACAGAAAGTGCTGGAAAACTCCTCAGGTCTGTGGGGAGAGAAAGAGAGTTAATGTTTAGAGTCCTGTATGACTCTGTTTTGAAGCTGTCCTCTTGCCTTGCCTCTGCTCCTTCACCTCATTCATTCTTCCTTCTGTTTTTAACACCGTGTTTCTGTCTGATTCCGATGCCCGAAGCAGGCTCCAGGCTTCGGGTTCCAGCTGCTGATCCCTCCCCCAACTCAGGACCTGCCTCAGGAATCCATCATATTCAATGTGTAGATTCAACAAGTGCCAACTGATCCATTCCCCCCAGCCCTCAGTCCCCCTGCCTGGGTACGTTATTCACCGCAGACTGCGATGATCTTTCCCTCTGGGTGTTCCTTTGTGAACCTTTCTCTGGATTCCTCCTTATTGATTTCCCTCTGTTAATCTCTCTCAGGCCACAGTCCTTCAATCTCCTGCCGTAACCCAGTTCTCGAGTGCTAGGATGCATCAACTTCCCTCCACAGGAAATGACAGAAACTCCCGTGTCACTATTTCCTGGATTTCGCACATTTGCCTCATAGAATCCCGGCAGTGCAGAAGGAGGCCATTCAGCCCATCGAGTCTGGACCGACTCTCTGACAGAGTATCTTACCCAGGGCCTCTCCCCTGTCCTATCCCTGTAATCCTGCGCATTTTCCATAGCTAAGCCCCCTAACCTGCGCATCTTGGGACACTAAGGGACAACTTACCATGGCCAATCCACCTTACCTGCACATCTTGGGACTGTTGAAGGAAACCGGAGCACCCGGAGGAAACCCACGCAGTCACGGGGAGAACGTGCAGCCTCTGCGCAGACAGTAACTCGAGGCCTGGAATCGAACCCGGGTCCCTGGCACTGTGAGGCAGCAGTGCTAACCACTGTGCCACCGTGCTGCCCTCATGACCTCCGTCCTTCCAGGGCACAACTGAGGGAGTAGACGGTCCTAATCCAGCTGGCACGTTGAATGAGGTGAGGGGTGATCCACCTCCCAGCCGCCATATTGGCGGATACGGACAGGCCAAAGTAGCACTCCGGAGCCTTGAAGATGTTTTAACATTCTTTTTTAAAAAAAGGAGAGTTTGGTGACAAAAGGAGAGGAGGACTGGAGAGTGAGGGGGAAAGAGGGAGGTCTGAGCAACTCCAGCCCCAAGGATGGATGGGTGGCAATAATATTCCCAGGTATTAACAGCGCAGAAACTCGCCCAGGAGATTTGTTTATAATCCTCACAGATCTTCACCTATTCCTATTTGTCAATCACAGCTTATATTCCTTTCACTGTTGTAGACCGACCCACCCTTTGAATACATCTGTGTGTTTCCCCCACAGCTACGCCCTGTGATGTACCCAATGCGTATCCCACACACATGAGATGTCCTCCTGTTGACCCTGCACCTCTCAATAGGGAATGAACAGTTTGGGCCAGTATTCCTATTTCTCCAATTGTTACTTTGTTTTTCTCTGGTGGAGCCTGGACTGTGGGCCGCACCCCTGACAACCAGAACCACAGATTTTCAATCCTCCTTTTCTGGGACAATTCCCCTCGTTAATTCGACTGTCTTTCTATCTCTCGCCACCTGACAATGTTTCTTTCTTTATCGTTCTGCTTACTGATCACATGTCGCTCCCAGTGGTTTATAAATAATTGCAATCCAGAAGAACCATAACTCCCTCGGGGCCCTTGGCTTTCTCTCCTCATTATTTTGTACCTGTGTGTGCAGGAACCACTTTGTCAGCCAGGCCTTTGAAATTTATATGTGACAGATTTCCGGGAGAGCTGATCTTGAGTGTAGCTGAAAAGAGTGGCGTAAGACTGCCGAGGTATGATAGTCTAGTGGTTAGTTTATCGGACAAGTAAGCGAGAGGTCTGGATTAACAATCGCACCAGGGCGGCACAGTGGTTAACACTGTTGCCTCACAGCGCCAGGGACCCGGGTTTGATTCCGGCCTCGGGTGACTGTGTGGAGTTTGCACATTCTTCCCGTATCTGTTTCCTCTGGGTTTCCCCCGGGTGCTCCGGTTTCCTCCCACAGTCCGAAAGATGTGCGGGTTAGGTGGATTGGCCATGCTAAATTGCCCCTTGGTGTCAGGGGGACTAGCAGGGTAAATGCGTGCGGTTATGGGGATAGGGCCTGGGTGGGATTGTTGTCGGTGCAGACTCGATGGGCCGAATAGCCTCTGTAGGGATTCTATGATTCTAACAAATTGAATTCAGGTAGGGAAAATGCGCAGATGAAACGCTGATGTTGGTAAAAGTGACCATGAAGCTGTCGGATTGTTGTAAAACCCAACTGGTGCCTAATGCTCTTTCATGAAATAATCCTGCTCGATCTGGCCTTTGTGTGACTTCATTCCCGTATCAACCACACCTCCCAAACCGGTTTGGTAAACTCACCGTTGGAATTCCCAATCGAACCACACTGGGGCCTGGAATCTACCTTTGGGGTGGGCATCTGGGAGCGGGTACAATTTCACTCCTGGCTGAGATCACATCGTTAACGCGGTGTTACACTAGGTGGCCAGTTAAGGCCCAGTGTGAACCGCATCTACCGGTTGGGTTTGCACTGCGCGGGGGATGGGAACGTGTTGGGCTGTGGATCCAATGGGGACACAGCAGGGAGGGGGAGACCTCTCCCTGAAGGCTGTTGGGAGTTGTCGGGGAGGCTGATGGAGGGACCTGGAAGGAATCCAATAACTGTCCCTGTTCTGCAGTCATGGCCTTCGCTCTTGGTGTGCATGGAAGGTGGGAGGGCTGGCGGGTGGGCATTCTGACCCCATTTCTCCAATCAGTGCCTGGCAATCCTGGAGGAGGAGGCCAAAGCCAGATGGCAAATTCTCATGCCCAGGAATGACAAGACAAGGCTGTCCCACCTGTCCAAGAAGGCTTGGGCAGAGGTCACTACCAGGTCAGTGGACAAGATGTGGTTTGCTGCATGTGGCTACAGGGCCACTAAAGGTTCAATGGTCTCCTGTGGTCAACAAGGGAAAGTTCAATGAAGACATGGACCTGCGCAGGGAAAGGCAGTCAGATGTCCATTCCTTGGGTCGCTCAGGGGTCTGAGTGTGTATGCCAACTGGCACTGAAGCCGACCCTGCCAAGGCTGGACTGGCAACATGATTGGCCTCAGTGTATTGGAGGGTGAGGTGTAATGGCCCACTACATGCCAGGGTAGGGCCCGCTGGTTTGGACCGACAGGAAGGCAGAGCACTGATGACTTGCAGGTCGAAGCGTGACCTGTCAGAAGAAGACAAGCCACCACTCTGCGCAGCGCCGCAGAACCGGTGGGCAGTTCCAAATCTGCTGATCTACTGGAACTATAGTGCCACCGGCCAGCTCACTCCTGCGGTCGTGGTGAGGGGTGGGGGGGGGGGGGGGGGGGGGGGTCTGGGATGAAGGTAAGAGTGCAGGCCACACATGCATGTGCTGCAGGTACGGGCAACATTACAGAAGGTGAACTGCCACAGCCAGCGTGTCTATTGAAGCTCCAATGTAGGTGGCACCACGCAGCATCTCTCCACTGTCTCTGCAGCCTGCCTGCACGCAGAGTGATGGGGATGATTGAATTCACTGATCGTTTCCCTTCCTTCCATAGATAGGCCAGGAGCCGGTGACCTCGAGGACCCCCTTTAAGCTTCCAGGAAGAAATCGCTCCTGCTCCAGCGTCACGCTCTCTCTTGGGACCAGGCACAGCACAGATACTCGCATATCGGTGGGCATCAGGCCACGGGGTAGTGCGCA
This sequence comes from Mustelus asterias, assembly GCF_964213995.1. Lineage (NCBI taxonomy): Eukaryota > Metazoa > Chordata > Chondrichthyes > Carcharhiniformes > Triakidae > Mustelus > Mustelus asterias. The sequence continues at coordinate 19,709,212 of NC_135818.1, forward strand.
GTGGTGAGGGCACATTGCACTCGCTGGGGGAGGTGGCAGAGGCAGGGAGCTCCCAGGATTCCGAGCATTCTGAGTGGGAGCTTCGCGGGAGAGCAGGACTGAGTCCGAGGCAGGTGACGAGCCTCTGGAGGTTGGCAGATGCTTTATGTCCAGTGGGATGCACGGGGAGATCAGGCAGAGATCCCTGAGGGCCTGAGGGCCAAGGTGCCTGTTACTGAGGAGTCCATGTGGGACACGAACACTGTGCTGACCCTGAGCACTGGGCCTCCTCCATTGAAAGAGTAGCGACTCATGTGGAGAGACTGCTTCAGGGACACCCTCAGGGGTCACGCTTCGACCTGCAAGTCAGCAGCCCGGCTGTGACCTCTGGAGGTCACTGCCAGTGTGAAAGATAAATGAGGCACTTAGTCTCTCCGACAGGTGGCCGTCCATCAATGGTGAGCAGGGAGGTGCAAACACACCTCACACTGTTAGATGAGCTATCTGCCGTCTCTGTGGGCTCCTCTCAGAGCGCTGTGAGGACAGCAGCTCCTCTATCCCTCCTCCAGTGCCCACTGCGTCTGATGATGCCATGACATCTGAGGAGTGCCCAGTCATGGTGCAGGATGCTCCTTCCCAGCCAGAGCCAACTCAGGCACTGTTTTCTGTGGCGGGGGTGGGGGGGTAGGGGAGGGGCGGTGCACCAAAACACAGCACCCACATTGCCAGTGGGGGTGGAAGCACCAAGACACAGCACCCACAGATGTGTGTTTAAGGCACATTTAGCACAACAGGAGTGTGTCACAGGTGACAGCATTTGTGTTCATGGCTTTGAGTTTTGTGTTGGATTTATAGGTTTGTATACTGTGCTTATTTTAGCCACATAATCATTTTCCTCAATGATATCTATGAACGGTCTGTTTGAAACACCAATGACCCTCTGTCAATGAAATGACCCGGTCTTGGTTTTCCGCACCTTGATCAATGATATGACTGAACTGGAATGAGCCACTTGATGGAATAGTATATTTTAAAACTACTTCCTGTGGGCAGGTTTATTTTTCCTCTTTTTCTGTTCCCCTGTTCAGTGGTCTTACACCTTCTTCTAACAGCAGCAGAAGCTGGGCTCACTGCTGTGAGCTGTCACATTCCAGTGGAGAGCTTTCCCCAAGCAGTGTGTGAGCCTGGGTTCTGTGTGCAGGCAGACAGCTGAGGGAAGTCCAGGGGAAAGTAACAAGTTCAAGGTCTGTACGGTAGGCCTTCAAGGTCTGGGCGGCACGGTAGCACAGTGGTTAGCACTGCTGCTTCACAGCTCCAGGGACCTGGGTTCGATTCCCGGCTTGGGTCACTGTCTGTGTGGAATTTGCACATCCTTCTCGTGTCTGCGTGGGTTTCCTCCGGGTGCTCCGGTTTCCTCCCACAGTCCAAAGATGTGCGGGTTAGGTTGATTGGCCATGCTAAAAATTGCCCCTTAGTGTCCTGAGATGTGTAGGTTAGAGGGATTAGCAGGTAAATATGTAGGGATATGGGGGTAAGGCCTGGGTGGGATTGTGGTCGGTGCGGACTCGATGGACCAAATGGCCTCTTTCTGCACTGTAGGGTTTCTATGATTCTATGATTGTGTGGAAGGTATGAGATTTACTAATGGGCAAATGGCTCATATGCCATGGTTAGTCAATGGTGTATTTAACAGGGCCTAGAGTCATCCTGATTAAGTGTCTCTCATAGATTCCCTACAGTGCAGTAGGAGGCCATTTGGCCCATCGAGTCTGCACCGACCACAATCCCACCCAGGTCCTATCTCCATAACCCCATGCATTTACCCTAGCTAATCCACCTGACAGTAAGGGTCAATTTAGAGTGGCCAATCCACCTAACCCGCACATCTTTGGGACTGTGGGAGGAAACCGGAGCACCCAGAGGACACCCACGCAGACACGGGGAGAATGTGCAAACTCCACACAGACAGCGACCCGAGCCGGGAATTGAACCCGGGTCTGTGGCGCTCTGAGGCAGCAGTGCTAGCCACAGTGCTAGCCACTGTGCCACGGTGCTGACGGATCACTGTACGTTCTCCTGATGTGTGGTGGAGAGTGGGAGCTCAGTGAACCGTGTTAGCCCTGGGGACATGCCAACAGCTGTAGATGATAGTTCTACTCCTTAGCAGGCCAACTTGTCAGTCCTGGGTGAGAGCAGCCCTCATTACCATCACTGAATGTATTGTTACCATGGTGATTTGATTTATTATCGTCACATGTATTAGTATACAGTGAAAAGTATTGTTTCTTGTGCACTATACAGACAAAGCATACCATTCATAGAGAAGGAAAGGAGAGAGTGCAGAATGTAATGTTACAGCCATAGCTCGGGTGCAAAGAAAGACCAACTTGATGCAAGGTAAGCCCTTTCAAAAGGCAGCAGGAAAGAAGCTGATCTTGAGTTGGTTGACTGAATGGCGATGCCTGTGTCTCAAGTCCTCAAGTGTCTAGTTTTTTTCTCCCCCAGAAAGAAATTTGTTGCTCTTGTAGCCTGTCTCACAGCGGTTTGGGAATTCTCGATTGTTGTATTCGGTAACTGGGTTGGGTGGAATTATTGAGTAAGAGTTTTAACAACACCAGGTTAAAGTCCAACGGGTTTATTTGGTAGCAAATGCCATTAGCTTTCGGAGCGCTGCTCCTTCGTCAGATGGAGTGGAAATCTGCTCTCAAACAGGGCATATAGAGACACAAAATCAAGTTACAGAATACTGATTAGAATGCGAATCTCTACAGCCAACCAGGTCTTAAAGATACAGACAATGTGAGTGGAGGGAGCATTAAGCACAGGTTAAAGAGATGTGTATTGTCTCCAGACAGGACAGCCAGTGAGATTCTGCAAGTCCAGGAGGCAAGCTGTGGGGGTTACTGATAGTGAGAACAGTCTTGCCTGGTGATTGTCGAGGTTGTCTACCTGATATGCTGCAGGAAAGGATGTCCCGAGGCATGGTACATTGGGGAAACCATGCAGACGCTACGACAGCGGATGAATGAACACCGCTCGACAATCACCAGGCAAGACTGTTCTCTTCCTGTGGGGGAGCACTTCACCGGTCATGGGCATTCAGCCTCTGATCTTCGGATAAGCGTTCTCCAAGGCGGCCTTCACGACACACGACAGCGCAGAGTCGCTGAGCAGAGACTGATAGCCAAGTTCCGCACACATGAGGACGGCCTAACCCGGGATGTTGGCTTTATGTCACACTATTAGTACCCCCACAGCTTGCCTCCTGGACTTGCTGAATCTCACTGGCTGTCCTGTCTGGAGACAATACACATCTCTTTAACCTGTGCTTAATGCTCCCTCCACTCACATTGTCTGTACCTTTAAGGCCTGGCTGGCTGTAGGGATTCACATTCTAATCAGTATTCTGTAACTTGATTTTGTGTCTCTGTGCACTGTTTGAGAGCAGATTCCAGTCCATCTGACGAAGGAGCAGCGCTCCGGAAGCTAATGGCATTTGCTACCAAATAAACCTGTTGGACTTTAACCTGGTGTTAAAACTCTTACTGTATTTACTCCAGTCCAACGCCGGCATCTCCACATTATGACTACCGTTGGAATTATTGAGGTAGATTCCTCTCACCTCCAATCACAAGGCCTCCTAGGAAGGCAGCCCTTAATGTGCTGAGGAATTTGGAGATGTGACATCGTCTTCTGAACACATCTTTTGGTGACGCTGCTTGCGGTTCTGAATAATAACATGCATTTTTGCACAGCTGTTAATGGGATAAAATGTCCCAAGGTGCTTCGTTAGGAGCATGATTCGAATAAAACTGATCCTCAGCCCATGAGGAGTGATTTTTTTAAAAGGGGAAGGTTTTAAGCAGCTTCTTAAAGGAGAGAGAGGTGGAGATGTTTAGGGTGGGAATTTTAGAGTGAGGGCCTAGATAACTAGGTTCATCCATAATCCATCTCGGCCTCCTCCAGAGGATCCCGGCCTGACAGATGTCAGCCAATTCAATGCACTTCACATGATGTCAAGAAATGGCTGAAGGATACTGCAAAGGCTATGGACCCTGATAATATTCCAGTAATAGTACTGAAGACTTGTGCTCCAGAACTAGCTGCTCCCCTAGCCAAGCTCTTCCAGTACAGCTACAGCACTGGTATCTACCCGGCAATGTGGAAAGTTGCTGAGATATGTCCTGTACACAAAAATCAGGACAAATCCAACCCAGCCAATAACCGCCCCATCAGTCTACTCTCGATCATCAGTAAAGTGATGGAAAGGATCATCAACAGTGTTAGCAGCACCTGCTCAGTGACGCCCAGTTTGGGTTTCGCCAGGGTCACTCAGCTCCTGACCTCATTACAGCCTTGGTTCAAACATGGACAAAAGAGCTGAATTCCAGAGGTGAGGTGAGAGTGACAGCCCTTGACATCAAGGTAGCATTTGACCGAGTGTGGCATCAAGGAGCCCTAGCGAAACTGGAGTCAGTGGGAATCAGGGGGAAAACTCTCTGCTGGTTGGGGGTCATACCTGGCACAAAGATTGTAGTGATTGGAGGTCAATCATCTCAGCTCCCAGGGTATTTCTGAAGGAGTTCCTCAGGATGGTGTCCTGGGCCCAACCATCTTCAACTGCTTCATCAATGACCTTCCTCCCACCATAAGGTCAGAAGTGGGAATGTTCGCCAATGATTGCATGATGTTCAGCACCATTCACCATCCTCAGACACTGAAACAGTCCATGTCCAAATGCAGCCAGACCTGGACAACATTCGGGTATGGGCAGTTAAGTGACAAGTAACGGTGCAGACTCGATGGGCCGAATGGCCTCTTTCTGTGCTGTAGGGATTCTATGATTTCTAACATTCACGCCACACAAGTGCCAGGCAATGACTATCTCCAACATGAGAGAGTCCTATCATCACCTCTTGACATTCAATGGCATTACCATCACCGAATCCCTCATTGTCAGCATCTTGGGGTTTACTATTGACCAGAAACTGAACTGGATCAGTCATATAAATACTGTGGCTAAAAGGGGAGGTCAGAATTCTGCTGCAATTGATTCACCTCCTCAGAATCTGTCCACAACCTACAAGGCACACGTCAGGAGTGTGATGGAATACTTTTCACTACCCAGGATGAGCGCAGCTCCAACACTCAGGAAGGTCGACACCATCCAGGACAAAGCAGCCCCGCTTGATTGGCACCCCATCCACTGCCTTAAACATTCACTCCCTCCACCTCCAATGTACGGTGGCAGCAGTGTGTACCATCTACAAGGCGCACTGCAGCAACTCACCAAGGCTCCTTCGACTGTGCCTTCCAAACCCGTGACCGCTACCACCTAGAAGGAAGAAAGCAGCAGATACATGGGAACACCACCGCCTGGAGGCTCCCCTCCAAGCCACTCATAATCCTGCTTTGGAAATATATCGCTCTTCCTTCACTGTCACTGGGTCAAAATCCTGGGACTCCCTCCCTAACAGCATTGGGGTTATACCCACACCGGATTGACTGCAACGATTCAAGAAGGTGGCTGATCAGCACCTTCTCAAGGGCAATTAGGCATGGGCAATAAATGCTGGCATCGCCCCATCCTGTCAAACAATTTAAAAAACCGAAAACAGCCAGTGATGAAGCGATGGTCAGAATTACAGGACGCAGAGTTTTTGGATAGTTATCAGACTGAAGGAGATTACGGAATGAGGCTCGGAATGATTTGGACATGTTTATCAGAATGTTAAAATCAAAGTGTTTGGGAATGGGGAACCATCATTGGTCAGCAAGCACGGGGGTAATGTGCGATTGGGTATGAGTTAGAACAAAGGGGGAATTTTTCCTTCCCGCCCATCATGGGAATTGTAGTGGGGGGTGGGGGTGGAGGGGGGGTGGACCATGCAAAAGTCTGTTGACCTTGGGTGGGATTTTCCGGTTTTGGGTTGAACGTGGCCACATTATCCCGCCCAAAGTGTTTGGGAACAGGGAACCATTGCCAGTCAGCAAACACAGGGTGATGTGTGAATGGGTATGAGGTAGGACACAGCAGTAGGATTTGAAATGAGCCCACATTTACAGAGAGTGGGAGATAGGACACCAGTCAGTAAGCTGCTGGCCTTGTGGCCAATGTGGTTCTTCCGTGATTTCTTTATTTCCCTCGTTGATGTCTTCTCCAACACAACAGAGCCCCATGTGACTCCCCACATGCACTGGCACTGATCAGCAGGGCTGATTGATGGGTTTGCCCAGGTTCTTTGGATCTGGGATTGGTTTTCCAATTCTCAATGAGCTGTATTTCTCTCTGTGCAGGTGGTTCTGGAGAAGGTGCTGGGAATCACTGTCTCTGGAAGTAGGGGACTTGCGTGTGACCCGAAGACAGGACTCGTAGCCTATCCGTCAGGGTGAGTAGATGTTCACGTGGAGAATTTCCCTCTTTCACTGGGTTTGTACGCAATGTTGGTATCTAAACAAAGACCCAGTAGATTGGGAAGCTAAATGCATTGGATTTGATGGTGATCTAAAGTTGCATGTATAACTGATGTATTGATATATGAATTTGAATGCAGAGATTGCTGCAGTTTAGTGGCTGTACCCAGGTATTAGGGGAAGAACGTTAATGAGCAACTTAACCTGTGTGTGACCCATCTCACAGGTTGCAGAGAGATAGTGGTCAATGCTTGATGATCCCAGCAAGGAGGGGAAAGGAGATATGAAAGCAATGAAACTTTTGGCCATTTCTGTGCTAAACCTTGACCCTGGAAATAGGCAGCTCCATAGCCCCTAGAATGATGTGTCCAAGGGGGCTGTTCCAACGATTTTGAAAAGCCAAAGGCTCAATATGTTCTTACTCAGGGCTGTTGCAAACTATTGTTTCCACGATGCTGTCGGCACAACTTTAAAAGCAACATGATTTATATATGGAATGTATCCATGTGATGTAAGCAATTGGAACAAATAGATGTTTCTAACACATACACACACACGCATAGATACGTACAGGGGCTAAATATTGAAATTAAGCTGAAGAGTATTTCAGTTCACTTAGGCCTCACTGTCTGGAATTGTTTATTCAGCGAGGTGAGGGTTATCTGATGTGTAGCTATGCACTATTCCTGTTTAGTTGCAAGTGAGGAAAAATAATTCAATTCTATTCTTTCAGATAGACAGTTGTCACAGATTCCAATTATTCTGGATGTGTATATGTACTTGTGGGTGTCCATGTGCATATGCATGTGCCATGTGTGTGTCCATGTGCGTCCATCCATGTATGTGTGTCCATGTATGTATGCACCCATGTGTGTTTCTGTGTGTCTGTATGTGTGTATGTGTATGTATCCGTGTGTGTTTTGTGTGTGTGTGTGTCCATGTGTGGGTGTCTGTGTGTGTATCCATGTGTGTGTGTGTGTCCATATGTCTGTGTCTGTATGTCTGTGCATGTGTCCGTGTGTGTGTATCCGCATGTGTGTGTGCCTGCATGTGTGTATATCTGTCAGTGTGTGTGTATGTGGCCTTGTATTTCTGTGTCCTTGCATGTGCATGTCCATGTATGTGCGTGTATTGAGTAATTGAGGTAATAAGCTCACCTCCCATTGCTGTCCAGAATTTGTTCTGTTTCTCTGAAATACCAGTTGCCTACACTCCACACAGTCGTTCTGTGTACGGCTGGATTTTCAATTGCCAGTCGGGGTGAGAGCGGATGTGGGTGCGATTTGAAAATTGTGTTTCAGAAGAGAGGAACTTGGACCTTTCCACCTCTGGGACAGTTTGCTATATTAAACCTGCTTACCGCCAATTAATGCCCCTCTTGGTCTTTTAAGGAGCTTGTTGAGAGCTTTGTCCAGAGCAAAATGGGGTTTCTGATCTATTTCTGGACCAAGCCGAACAGTTTGGTATATATCAGTGCATCACTGTCAGCTCACCACAGGGCAAAATAAAGTTTCTTTCAACTGGTAGTTACTCGTGAAATTTGAAGGGTCAACAAACATTGAGTCAAGCGCTTTACCTCAACTTGGCACCAGGACCATATTGCGCCTTCTGGCCCTCTAGGATTTGCCTTTTCTTCTCAGCAAGGCTGAAGCAGTCCCCAATATGGCTGCTGCCTGCATTTGCCGCTAGCGTCAAGCAGAGGGCTCCCCTCCTTCCTGGAGCAGCTGATGTTTCTAATTGGGAGCTGAGTACCTCCTACCCAATCAGCCCCAATGACATTTAAAAGAAGTGTTGCCAGAGTTCAAGCGTGGGGTTAGAATCTGGAATTCATCCAGGTGTTGGGTTCCTGACCCGCTTTGCTAATCTGGCCCCCTGTGTTTGCCTCTTTGTCCCTCTCTTTCCAGTCATCTCCAGTGCCATCTTTACCTCTTTATTTTCCTCTTCATCTTTTACCTGTAAGTTGAGAATGGTTGACAACCATGGGGAGGTTGGGAAACACACTTAGCCCCGCAGGTTGATCATTTGAAAACGCTGACTTTTATTCCGGGCACGTTTCAGAAGAGGGATCAGTCTTGAGAGGCTCCTAATTCTGAGAAGTCATGACCAATGAAATCAAAGACGTTATTGCCTACAAAATGGCCGCTGTGGGCATGCAGTGTGGATGTGAGTTGATTGCATTTGTGGATAAGATGGAATGACTGACTTCCTGCCGTAAGAAAATGAGCAACGAAGATCAAAAATGTTACAAAAATGCATCTGTTGGAAGCCACTGGCCCAGTTCTGAGAATAAATGTTAAGGGAAGCCCTCCAGCGAGAAAGTTTAGGAAACCTCTTTCCACACTGGGAGTGCATTGGCTCAGGTACAGGTGGGGCTAAAGTTGCGTCAGTGCCTGGTGGACAGATATGTCATCATCTATCCAAATTCCGTGTCGCACACCCAGTGATGTTTGCAATAATTTGCCTGCAGTGCGGCTAAAGTTGACTGGCTTAGGGGTTTGAAAAAAGGGCGGCATGGACAAGTTGGGCTGAAGGGCCTGTTTCCATGCTGTAAACCTCTATGACTCTATGGCATCACTGAGGATTTGCTCAGCTGGAGTTGTTTTTCTAATCAGCGAGTCCATGTCAATGGGAAATAAACCAATTTTCGGAGAAGGAGGTCAAAAGTCCAACTTTGCTGCATTCTTGTGAACATGTGACATTTGCCTCACTTTGCCGTGGTGTCGGCTGTCACTCGCCGAGGTCTCCCAACTGCCTCAGCACTGCCAACTCCTGCTGGTGACACTCCCGAGTTGCTGGGCCTCTGATTGGGCCAGCGGAGCTGCTGTCTGTGCGAAGTCTGCACGTTCCCCTCGTGTCTGCAGGGGTTTCCTCCGGGTTGATCATAGAATCCCTACAGTGCAGAAGGAGGCCATTTGGCCCATTGAGCCTACACTGACAACAATCCCACCCAGGCCCTATTCCCTTAACCCCACATATTTACCCTGCTAATCCACTGACTCTAAGGGGCAATTTAGCATGGCCAGTCCACCTAACCTGCACATCTTTGGAGTGTAGCAGGAAACCAGAGCACTTGGAGGAAACCCACGCAGACATGGGGAGAAGGTGCAAACTCCACACAGACAGTGACCCGAGACTGGAATTGAACCTAGGTCCCTGGAGCTGTGAGGCAGCAGCGCTACCCACTGTGCCACTCTGCCGCCCAGTTTCCCGGATGGTCCAGTTTCCTCCCACAGTCTAAAAGAAGTGCTAGTTAGGCGTATTGGCCATGCTGAATTCCCCCTCAGTGTAACCCGAACAGATGCCGGAGTGTGGCGACTAGGGAATTTTCACAGTAACTTCATTGCAGTGTTAATGTAAGCCTACTTGTGACACAAATAAATAAACTCAAACATAATTGGACAGAGGGCCGGGCAGTAGCCAATTTGGAGGCTGTGATTGGTAAGGTCACCGAGCCAGCGCTGGCCAGGGGACCACAGGACCCTCACTTAGTTCTGACGTTGAGGTCCTCAGTGAAGCCTTGTGCTAAAATCTGGCCTGTAGCTTCCATCCAGGCTCAAGAGGAAGGATTTCCCTTTGCTTGGCATTAAGCTGGAGTGTTGCCCTCACGCCAGTCTTAGCATCAGCTGAAGAGTAGGATTGAGATTGGTGGAGGAGGTAGGGAATGGAGAGGTGTCTTATTAATGTTATCCAAAGCACTGGGTTCAAACATTTACATTGACAGTCAGAGATTAGATTGGGGGGAAACACAAAACTCCCTCCACCGCCAACCCTGACACAAACATCATAAAAACACAACGCAAGAGTTTCAGTGAAATAAAAATAGAAGGGGCTGGATTTTCCAGCCCTTCCCGCTTGTAGGATCTTGACCAACCTGCAGCCGGCAAACAACACAAAACACTGTTGACATCGGCAGGACTGGGAGATCCCACCACCATCCAATGGTGAGCTGCCTCTGCCGCTGGAAAATCCACCACGAAAGGGACAGAAAGATCCCATCCAAAGTGCTGGAAAAACTTAGCTGCTCCGGCAGCATCTGCGGAGAGAGAAACTGAGTTAACATCCCAAGTCCAGAGCGACCCTTCTCCAGGGAAGAGTTTTTGTTTAAAGTTTATTTATTAGTCGCAAGTGGGCTTACATTAACACTGCAATGAAGTTACTGTGAAAATCCCCTAGTCGCCACACTCCGGCACCTGTTTGGGTACACTGAGGGAGAATTTAGCATGGCCAATGCACCTAACCAGCACGTCTTTCGGACTGTGGGAGGAAACCGGAGCACCCGGAGGAAACCCATGCAGACACGGGGAGAACGTGCAGTCTCCACACAGACAGTGACCCACCCGGGAATTGAACCCGGGCCCCTGGTGCTGTCAGACAGCGGTGCTAAACACTGTGCCACGCGGCACTTCCGGTTTTTATTTCACATCTCCAGCTTCTGCAGTATTTTGCTTTTATTTTAGTGCAGGATTATTTTTTTAATATAATGCCCTGGCTGCTTGATCGATGGTCTTAAACAGAAAATAATAAAACAGTCTGTTGTACACCATACACTTTGGGATATCGCTGAGAGCTTGAAGTCTTTTTTCTTCATCTTAATACCTCTCTGGAGTTCGATCCAGGGTTCCGGTTGAAGTGGTGAATGTGGTTGGCATGAGGGTTAATTGAAATTGGCAGTTGTTTAGCTATCTTGATACAAACCTCACAGATTACCATTGAGTGTTAAACATATGGAGCATGATGTAAGGAAGTGCCTTCCAGATGAAACCACAGTGACTGATTCAGAGTCATAGCTTTGCAATTTAGAGAACATGATGACAGGAACTAACTTGAGTGTTGTTTCAAGAAACTTAGTATTGAATCAAAAGATGACCCATTGATTGAGAACGTGGCCTGAGCAGTCTATGGGCCTTTTCCGAGTCATTAGGTTTAATAAAAGGCTTGTCACTGTTATCCATGTGGAATTTTCATAGAATTATAGAATCCCTACAGTACAGAAGCAGGCCATTCGGCCCATCAAGTCTGCACTGACCACAATCCCACCTAGGCCCAATTCCCATAACCCCACATATTTACCCTGCTAATCCCCCTGACACTAGGGTCAATTTAGCATGGCCAATCAACCGAACCCGCACATCTTTGGACTGTGGGAGGAAACCGGAGCACCCGGAGGAAACCCACGCAGACACGGGGAGAATGTGCAAACTCCACACAGACAGTGACCTGAGGCTGGAATTGAACCCAGGTCCCTGGCGCTGTGAGGCAGCAGTGCTAACCACTGTGCTACCGTGCCGCCCACTGTTGTATGGTTTGCTTCTTGTGTAAAAACTCTGAATTTGCTCCACAATTTGCTCCCATTTTTCTTTCCAGACTTGTGATTCTGCACCACTCTCGGGATACACGGTTTGGATATGGTCTCCTCAGGCACACCCCAGTTTGGAAAGGGGGCAGGGAAGGAAGAAACCCTTTACTGTTTCTCATAGTTCATGCGGACGTCTACTTTTCACAGACCTCCCAATCTTACTAACTGCCCTTCAATATGTCACTTGCACAATTAGACAGGAAGATAACGGTCTTAGACGATAAATAAAAATACATCCTCTTTAGGGAACAGGAGAACAAGCAGTCTTGTCACTTTGAGTTAAGCACATGGAGCAGAATGGGAGGTGGCCCAGCCCGCAGTTTCTCACTCTACCGGCTGGCGTGCGGAGTCATTTTTGTTCAGGGAGGATCGAGCTGAGGGGTGGGAGTGCGGCGGGTGGTCATAGCTACCTGCCTGCAGAGTATCTGGTAGCCTGTCAGAGCAACTGAAGACCCTGTTACAGCCAGCCCACTCTGCAAACGCTGACTAGAATTTTCCATGATGCCGGCGTTGGACTGGGGTAAGCACAGTAAGAAGTCTCACAACACCAGGTTAAAGTCCAACAGGTTTATTTGGTAGCAAAATCCACTAGCTTTCGGAGTGCTGCTCCTTCGTCAGGTAAGTGGGAATTCTGTTCACAAACAGGGCAGATAAAGACACAAACTCAATTTACAAAATAATGGTTGGAATGCGAGTCTTTACAGGTAATCAAGTCTTAAAGGTACAGACAATGTGAGTGGAGAGAGCGTTAAGCACAGGTTAGAGAGATGTGTATTGTTTCCAGACAGGACAGTTAGTGAGATTTTGCAAGCCCAGGCAAGTCATGGGGGTTACAGATAATGTGACATGAGCCCAAGATCCCGGTTGAGGCCGTCCTCATGTGTGCGGAACTTGGCTATCAGTCTCTGCTCAGCGACTCTGTGTTGTCGTGTGTCGTGAAGACCGCCTTGGAGAACGCTTACCTGAAGAGCGGTCACGGGCATTCAGCCTCTGATCTTCTGGGGACCTGGGTCCGAATCCCGCCACAGCAGATGGTGGAATTTAAATTCAATAAATATATGCAGAATTAAGAATCTACAGAAGGCTGTGGAGGCCAGGTCATTGAGTGTCTTTAAGACAGAGGTAGATAGGTTCTTGATCAATAGGGGGATCAGGGGTTACGGGGAGAAGGCAGGAGAATGGGGATGATAATCATATCATCCATGATTGAATGGCAGAGCAAACTTGATGGGCCGAATGGCCTAATTCTGCTCCTTTATCTTATGCTGTTATGGTCTTGCTGATGACAATGAAACCATTGTTGGAAAAACGCATCTGGTTCACTAACGTCCTTCAGGGAAGGAAATCTGCCGTCCTTACCTGGTCTGGCCTACATGTGATTCCAGAGCCACAGCAATGTGGTTGACTGTCAACTGCCCTCTGAAATGGCCTAACAAGCCACTCAGTTCAGGGGGCAATTAGGGATGGGCAATAAATGCTGGCCCAGCCGGCGACACCCATGTTCCACAAATGAATTAAAAAAATGTTGGAAAACCGATCTGATTTGCAGCTAAATGAATCAATGCTGATTCCACTGGTGTCCCTGAGGACCCTCCAAAAATTGAACCTTGCCTCATTTCAGTCCAGATTGCCGGAGATATTTTTTGCTGCTTCCTTACCAACTGATGTTGCACCTTCCATTCACAGCGGAGTCTCTCGATTCACACGACAGAGTGCGGGGGTTTGGCAGTGAGGCACATTGCTGTCTGTCAGAGCTTGCTGTTTGCAAAATGGCCACTGCGTTTCCCGACATGGGAACAGTGACCGGGGCCCATTGGCTGTGAAACTCTATGGCATGTGCTGAAAGGGTGCGATGGAAATGTAAGTTGTTGTTGTTGAGTGCCGCTCTCTCTCTCTCTCTCTCACACAGTACGCCCACACATGGGGTGAGCTCCTCAGTTGGGAATTCTCTGCCTCGCTCACCGTTTTATTTCCTTCCTCGGCAATCACTGACTGAGCCTTTCACCATCTCCACATAAAGCTGATTTCCTGTATATTTGTGGTTTATTCACAACTTATCACTCCCTGCGGTGCACAACCAGCGATTCTGAGGCATTAATCATTACCTCACTAATAAGTACCAGATGAACATGGGGAGGGGGAGGTGGGGCTGTTTAGCTGTCATCATTAATTCAAGAAAGAATTGCATTTATATAGTGCCTTGAAGGTGACTGCTGTGATGACACGGTTTCCTGGCACCGTTTCCACTCTGCGCAATGGAGTAAGCTGCCCACCTCCTCACTGGGTAACCTTTGACACCCAGTGCCCAGCTATAGGCCTGAGGTGTAGGCCTGAAACAGTGCTGCAGGTTTGACTCCCTCAGGATATAAGAATCATGGCAGTTTGCAGGGAATCGTGCATAGACTTGCAGGAAAATCCCATTGTGGTCACAGACAAGCTGCACATTGAGAGAATGAAAAGATGTTTCTGTTCATATCTCTGTGAGCCTCCAGTGTTGGCGCTTTGATAGTGATGTGCGTGTGATCTACCATGCCTCGCATGTCATAGAATCCTGCCGTGCAGAAGGAGGCCATTCGGCCCATCGTGTCTGTACCGACCACAATCCCACCCAGGTCCTATCCCTATAACACCATGCATTTATCCTAGCTAGTCCCCCTGACACTAAGGGGCAATTTACCATGGCCGATCCGCTGTGTAAGGAAACCGGAGCACCCGGAGGAAACCCACACAGCCTTGGGAAGAATGTGCAGACTCTGCACAGATAGTGACCCAAGCCGGGAATTGAACCCGGGTCCCTGGCGTTGTGAGGTACCAGTGCTAACCACTGTTTCACCACACTGCCCCTTGTGGAAAGCCAACTATTGACATGAGCCCTTTAGCTCTGAGACTACGTGGGGGCGATTCTCCCAGCCCGATGCTGCTCGAGTAGTGGGCCCGGGACTGAATATTCCGGGCCCACTAGCTACCGCCCGCCCCCGCCAGGAGTGGTTCACTCCAGCAGGGTTTACTCCTGCTCCCCACTAACAGGCAGCCTGACCCCGCTGGAGGGAAGAGGGGCCACTGAGGCCCTCCCCAGGTGGTCGGGAGTAAGGGGGTGGGGGGGGGGGGAGGTCCTTGGGCAGTGCCAGCATGCCACCCTGGCACTGCCCAAGGAGGTGTCTGCAAGGCCAATGATAGGGGATTGCAGGGCTGGCCAGTGATCGGGAAGCCGGCAGTGCGGGGCCACTGTGCAAGCGTCGATCTCCACTCTGACAGATTGGCAGGTGTGTAGTGGCCCACTCAGCGCTATTCTGCCGGCCTCTCCACTGGGAATAGGCCCAGAGTGTCAGAGATTCATTCTGGACATCACGCTAAAAAAACAGAGGGGTTTACTCCCATTTTCCTGCATGTTGGCAACTTAGAATTATTTGGGAAAATCCCAGCCCATGTCTATTGGGAACTTAGTATTCTCCCCGACCCTACCACAGAGGGCCTTGGTCACTGATGTTATTCCCCTGTGGATGGTTGATTGCGAGATCCCGCAGAATTCTGGAAGGATCCAGATAAAAGTTGAGCCATGGTAACTTTTTTTTAAACTGGCAGGATTTGGGCAGTTGTTGTTCAAGGAGTGAAGTCTGCCCCCAACATGTCGCTGACTTCTCCGACCATGTCCCGAGACACTAAATCTTTGTCTGCTCTGCTTGCCCGTCATTCTGAGGAAGCTATATCCATTCTGGTAGACCCTTCACTCAGGGTAATATCTCACCCTCCTCATCCTTCTCGCTCTTTCTGCCTGGGGATCCTGCCCGCTCATGCCCAGGTACAAAGCTCCAGCCCTTTCCTCAATGTGCCACATGTAGGAAGTTGCTGCTCCCATTTCTTCAACCTTCCTTCGTGAATCTCAGATGCAAATTCAGCCTGAAATCTGATACCTCTCAGAGCTCTCTACGTAGAAACTAGAAGCAGGAGTAGACCATTCGGCCCTTCGAGTCTGGCCTGCCATTCATTTTGATCAAGGCTGATCATCAAATTCAATATCCTGATCCCCCCCCCCTTCTGCCCATATCCCTTGATCCCCAAGAGCTATATCGAATTTCTTGAAATCAGACAATGTTTTGTCCTCAACTACTTTCTGTGGTAGTGGATTCCACACATTCACCACTCTCTGGGTGAAGAAATTTCTCCTCACCTCAGTTTTAAAAGGTTTACCCCTTATCCTCAAACTTTGGCACCTAATTTTGGATTGCCCCACCATCAGGAAGATTCTTTCAAAACTTACCCTGTCTAACCCTGTTAGAATTTTATACGTTTCTGTGAGATCCCCTCTCACTCTTCTAAACTCCAGTGAATATAATCCTAACCAATTTAGTCTCTCTTCATGACAGACCTGCCATCCCAGGAATCAGTCTGGTAAACCTTCGCTGTATTCCCTCTATAGCTAGGATAGCGTTCCTCAGAGAAGGACAACAAAACAGCACACAATACTCCAGGCGTGGCCTCACCAGCAGCCTAAACAAGGCTTAGAATTCTTTAGCTTGCCTTTAGAGCTGTTCATGTTTCCAGATCCAAGTCGTGGAGGACTCTCAGCAATTATTACACATTTTGACAGTGAGAATCACGGCTTCTTGATATGACTGGCTGATTTATAAATGCCACGTGTGTGTTTTATGCCCTGCCCTCTTTCACACAGCTGTCAATCGTGGAAATGTGGAAAATTGGGGCGGGACCTACGGATCTGGGTCCTGCCGCCATTTTGAACCCTCTAGGGCGTCTCCCCAACTCCAAGAAAATTCAGCCCTATGACCCTACCACTGACCCTACACTGCACACCCACCCTCCCTTCTGCCCGGGCATTATGGTCACCGATGAACTGGCAACAACTTGTCATTGTAGGCAGCCATCTTTATTTTCTCTGAGAGAATGTGGATGACTTACCTCAGAATTCCTGCTTTCCATTTGAAAAATTGTGAGTACCAAGAGGTGGGGGGCGGGGCTCATGGCAGGATTTGCCATCAACAGTTTATTCACTAAGCTGGAAAAAATCCAGCCACAGGAAGCAGAATCTGTGACTAAAATGTAAGCAAGTCTCCTGAAAAAAACAATTTTTTTCCCAGCAGTGAGTGCAGAAAAGATACATTATGCAATTTTTAAAAACATATTAACAATCCTAATTCTGTCTCCAGGCATGATTGATTTGGTTTGATTTGATTTATTATTGTCATATGTATTGTATGGGGATACAGTGAAAAGGAGTGTTTCTTGCGCACTTTACAGACAAAGCATACCGTTCATAGAGTACATAGGGGAGAAAGAAAGGAGAGAGTGCAGAATGTAGTGTTACAGTCATAGCTAGGGTGTAGAGAAAGATCAACTTAGTGCAGGGTAGGTCCATTCAAAAGTCTGACAGCAGCAGGGAAGAAACTATTCTTGAGCCGGTTGGTACGTGGCCTCAGACTTTTGTATCTTTTTCCCGACAGGAGAAGGTGGAAGAGAGAATGTCCGGGGTGCGTGGGGTCCTTGATTATGCTGGCTGCTTTGCCGAGGCAGTGAGAAGTGTAGACAGTGTCAATGGATGGGAGGCTGGTTTGCGTGATGGACTGGGCTACGTTCACAATTCTTTGTAGTTTCTTGCGGTCTTGGACAGAGCAGGAGCCATACCAAGCTGTGATACAACCAGAAAGAATGCTTTCTATGGTGCATTTGTAAAAGTTGGTGAGAGTCATGGCGGACATATCAAATTTCCTTCATCTCCTGAGAAAGTAGAGGTGTTGGCGGGCTTTCTTAACCATAGCGTTGGCATGGAGGGACCAGGACCGGTTGTTGGTGATCTGGACACCCAGAAACTTGAAGCTCTCGACCATTTCCACTTCATTCCCGTTGATGTAGACAGGGGCATGTTCTCCACTACGCTTCCTGAAACCGATGACAATCTCCTTCGTTTTGCTGACATTGAGGGAGAGATTATTATCATCGCACCAGCTCACCAGATTCTCTAACTCATTCCTGTACTCCGTCTCATCATTGTTTGAGTGGGTAAAATTGGTGGGTAAAATTATCCAGTTATTTCCATTCTGACTGTTATGCTGTTACATTATTCATAAAGAAATAGGAATTATTGGTTATGAGAATGGACAACCAGGGTGCCATGTTGTATTGCTGTACTGGAGTCATGTGACAAGTAACAGTATATGTGGCCACAGAAGAAGCACTGTAAGAAATGCACTTGATGAAGCTCCGACACTCTTGAGTCTAAAATCTATAGAATCCCTACATTGCAGAAGGAGGCCATTCGGCCCATCGAGTGTGCACCAACTACAATCCCACCCAGCCCCTATCCCTGTAGCCCCATGTATTGACCCTGCTAATCCCCGGCAGTAAGTGACAATTTAGCATGGCCAATCAACCTAACCCGCACATCTTTGGACTGTGGGAGGAAACCGGAGCACCCGGAGGAAACCCACGCAGACACGAGGAGAATGTGCAAACTCCACACAGACAATGACCCGAGGCTGGAATCGAACCCGGGTCCCTGGGCGCTGAGAGGCAGCGGTGCTAAGCACCGTGCCGCCCCTGTGGGATCAAAGAAGCACCACGCAGGCCATTGTAGTTTCACTGTGGGCAGGTTTTAAAAATAGCATCTCAAAATGTCCTTCTCTGTCATTCCCAACATGAGAATAAAGGGCGTTGTCATGGAAACCACTATAATTAGCTCGAATAGTGCCTGTTCTCTTGAATCATGACTGTTGCAATTATATGTTGGGATGAACATACCAGAACTGCTCAGTAATCAGGTCTGCTGCTTGTGACGGGATCTTCCCTTGCGGTGTCTTTGTGGCTTTGGTGCTACGGCAGTGCGGTGTGCAATCTTTTTGATGTGCTATCTGCTTTGAGGTTGGAGTGTATTGAATGCTCTGTGTCTGACAAGTCTGGTGTGATATGGAAAGAAGGGGGATGGGGGGGGGGTGGGGGGTGCGTCCCATTCCCGAGTGGTATTGAATCGCTTATTGATTTTAAATACCTTGATTAGATTATCCCTCGACCTTCTCAACTCAGGGGAACACAGACCAAGGTTGATGCAACCTGTCCTTGTCATTTATCTCCGTACGATCATTCTGGTGAAGCAGCAGTTCTATTTTCCTGAGTTGCACTGCCCTAGAAGTAATTACAGTTGGCGAGAAGGAACCTCTGGATGGACTTTTCTCATCTGGGACCAAGTCCTGCGGTTGGGGGGGGGGGGAGTGCTTCCCGCTGCGGAGGCCATGCATGGTGGCACAGTGGTTAGCGCTGCTGCCTCACAGCGCTAGGGACCTGGGATCGATTCCCGGTTTGGGTCACTGTCTGTGCGGATTCTGCACTTTCTCCCCGTGTCCGCGTGGGTTTCCTCCGGGTGCTCCAGTTTCCTCCCACAGTCTGAAAGACGTGCTGGTTAGGTGCATTGGCCATGCTAAATTCTCCCTCAGTGTACCCAAACAGGCACCGGAGAGTGGCGACGAGGGGATCTTCACAGTAACTTCATTGCAGTGTGAATGTAAGCCTACTTGTGACACCAATAAATAAACTTTGAATGACGGGATACTGTGCCATATCTTCCAGACCCCACTCATTAATTATGCATCTGGGGGTTTAGCGCTGCATTCTGTGGCAGGGCGGACTTGAATGTAGCCGTCATATCTGGATGCCATCTTTAAAAATGTGCCCAATGTCACTAACCCACCATTGAGGAAGGGAGATGGATCTCCAGGATCACTATAAGGTTGGAAGCTGGACCTCCTCGATGGCACTGATAGATTCTCGCACCACCCACTGCTGTGGTCTTCCAGGGTTGGTGGTGGCCTCCACGCTGGGGGCAGCTCCAGGTGTTGTCCAGGTGAGTCCCGACTTCTCCTTGCCACGGTGTTTCAGATGTGTTCTGGACTGGTGTGTTTCCCCGCTGGCGTCACGGAGAATCGAGCGTGAGGGGCAGATCCCAATCTGCCTCCCATTGGCGGGATACAAATCAGCTTCACGCCCGTCTCCGACAGTTTTCCTGTTCTGTCCTGGTGGCCACCAACAGAAGATCCCATGGGAAATTCACGCCGGTGTAAAACTGATTTCTGGGCCTCCTGTCGAATCCTGCCCAAGCCCACCACGCTGGCGGGGATGTGGGGAAAATTCTATCCTTTAAACTGGAGCATTATTACCTCACTTTTGAATTCAAACTGCTTTGTGATAAATTTTCCATTTGCCTTTCTTATCACCTCTTGAATTTAAGCACTGGCTTTTAATTATTCAAAGTTCCTCTGTGACCTAGCGACAGCGAAGGAACCGCTGTTATAATTCAAAGGCAGGATGCAGTGTGGCCTGGAGGACAACTTACAAGTGGTGGTGTTCCCATGTCTCTGCTGCCTTTGTGTTTCTAGGTGGTGGAAGCCATGGGTTTGGAAGCTTTTAACCAGCAGCAGTCCAGGAGTTGTATCGTGGAAAAAATATCCTGTTTCACGTTTCCAGTGGTGTTGTGTCACCCTCCTCATTTTGTTTATTTTATTTATTTATTCATTCATGTCACAAATAGGCTTACATTAACACTGCAATGAAGTTACTGTGAAAATCCCCCAGTCGCCACGCTCCAGCGCCTGTTTGGGTACACTGAGGGAGAATTCAGCATGGCCAATGCATCTAACCAGCACATCTTTCGGACTGTGGGAGGAAACCGGAGCATCCGGAGGAAACCCACGCAGACATGGGGAGAACGTGCAGAGACCCAAGTTGGAAATCAAACCCAGGCTCCTGGCGCTGTGAGGCAGCAGTGCCAACCACTGTGCCACCCTGATTAGAATCATAGAATTGCTACAGTGCAGAAGGAGGCCATTCAGCTCACCGAGTCTGTACTGACTCTCTGAAAGAGCATCTTACCCAGGTCCAGTCATCACCCCACCCCATCCCTGTAACCCGTCCATTTACCATGGCTAATCCATCTAACCTACACATCTTTGGGGCACGAAGGAGCAATTTAGCACGGCCAATGCGCCTAAGCTGCACACCTTTGCACTGTGGGAGGAAACTGGAGCACCCGGAGGAAACCCACGCAGACACAGGGAGAATGTACAGACTCCGCACAGGCAGTGACCCAAGCCGGGAGTTGAACCCGGGTCCCTGGCGCTGTGAGGCAGCAATGCTAACCACTGTGCCACCGTGCCACCCATTAGCCCTTTTAAGAAAAATTGTATCACTTCTGGGTTGGCATCGGGTAATAAAGTTGTCTCGCTCTGTCTCGGGATTTGGCGGGAGTTGGGTGAGCGATGGAGGGTTGTGCTGGTGGCTGGGGGAATGAGGTCTTTATAACAATGTGCTGTATCTGAGGAGGCCCGATTTTTAACCCGGGTATGGGTAAAGGGAGAGGGCATGGTGGTGGGGGTGGCACTGTAATATGGTCTGTGGGGTCTGAGAGGAGACCGGGTTTCTAACCTGATTGGAACTGTTCTGTCTCAGGGACGGCTAGCTCTGTTCAGGCCTTGTTCTCTGAATTACTGTGAGCAATTTGTTTCCATATGTTGGCAAAGAATGGATTACTTTTTTGCTGAGTTAGCAACTCCAGTGGGACAAAGCAACGTTTATACTGGGAAAAATCTGCATGAGTTGCTGTATATTATTCTGGCAGGAGACTGAGTAGCAGCTTTTAGCTACATGTTTAATGTAGGATATTACAATATTTATAGTATTGTACCGAATATTCATTGCAGCATAATCAGTTCTGTGCAGTGATAACATCAGATTGTGTCATATCTTCTATAAAGCAGCTCATTGTTTCGGCTGTGGCTCAGTGACATTCTTGCCTTTCAGCTCTGAGGTTGTGGGTTCAAGTCCCACTCCAGGACTTGTTTAAAGTTTTAAAGTTTATTTATTAGTGTCACAAGTAGACTTACATTAACACTGCAATGAAGTTACTGTGAAAGTCCCCTAGTCGCCACATTCTGGCGCTTGTTTGGGTACACTGAGGGAGAATTTAGCACGGCCAATGCACCTAACCAGCACGTCTTTTGGACTGTGGGAGGTAACTGGAGCACCCGGAGGAAACCCACGCAGACACGGGGAGAACGTGCAAACTCCACACAGACAGTGACCCCCAAGCCGGGAATCGAACCCGGGTCCCTGGCGCTGTGAGGCAGCAGTGCTAACCACTGTGCCATCGTGCCACCCCACTTGAGCACAGAAATCAAGGCTGATGGTGCAGTGCAGTACTGGGGCAGTGCAGCACTGTCAAAGATGCTCTCTCTCAGGTGAAGTGTTAAGTCAAGCTTCTGTCTGCTCTTTTGGCTAGGTGGCAAAGGTCCATGGCATTGAATGTTGTTAGGGTTGTTATCCCTGACCCCATTTTAACATCTATTCTCCAATTCCATGATGACATTGCTGGGTGTGGGATTTTGCGATGCGTAATATTGGCTGCCACGTTTCCTGCTTTACAACCCTGAATGCAATTGAAAAATACCTCATTGGCTGGGAAGAGCTTTGAGACGTCATGTGTTTGAGATAGGTGTTATATAAATGCAAGTCTCTTTTAGTAATATCTCTCCAGTGGCTGGAGTCATACCTGGCACAAAGGAAGATGGTTGTGGTTGTTGAAGGTCTGTCATCTCAACTCCAGGACATCACCTCAGGGTTAGTGCCCTAGGCCCAGCTGCTTCATCAATGACCTTCCTTCCATCATAAGGTCAGAAATGGGGGTTTTCACTAATAATGTTCAGCACCATTCGTGACTCCTCAGACACTGAAGCAGTCTGTGTCCATGTGCAGCAAGACCTGGTCAATATTCGGGCTTGGACCGACAAGTGGCAATTAACATTCGTGCCACACAAGTGTCAGGCAATGAGCATCTCCAGCAGGAGGCAGCCTAACCATCGCCTCTTGACATTCAATGGCATTACCGTCATTGAATCCCCCACTATCAACATCCTGGGGGTCATCATTGACCAGAAACTGAACTGGACTAGCCATTTAAATACAACGCTACAAGAGCTGGTCAGATGCTGGGAATTCTGTGGCAAGTAACTCACCTATTGACTCCCCAAAGCCTGTCCACAAGACACACGTGAGGAGTTTGGTGGAATATTCCCCACTTGCCAGGATTAGTTCAGCTTCAACAGCACCCAAGAAGCTCGACACCATCCAGGACAAAGCAGCCCGCTTGATTGGCACCCCATTCGCCACCTTAAACATTCACTCCCATTACCACCGACGTACAGTGGCAGCAATGCGTACCATCTACAGGATGCACTGCAGCAACTCACCAAGGCTCCTTTGACAGCACCTTCCAAACCCATGACTCTACCATCTAGAAGGACAAGAGCAACAGATGCATGGGAACATCCAATCTACAAGTTTCCTTCCAAGTCTCACACCATCCTGCCTTGAAACTATATCCTCTTCCTTCACTGTCTCTGGGTCAAAATCAGGGAACTCACTTGCTAATAGCACTGTGGTGTACCTACACCACAATGTCTGCAGCATTTCAAGAAGGCAGTTCACCACCACCTTCTCAAGGGTAATTAGGCCTAGCCAGTGATACCACATCCCGTGAAGTCTCTGTGGTTTGGAGTGGGATCTGTAGAGAGCTAATATTGGATAGCTGAAAACATTCACCAAGCAATCGTTTCAGTTTTGACTTCAGAAGTTGACGGCACGGTGGCACAGTGATTAGCACTGCTGCCTCACAGCACCAGGGACCCGGATTTCTGGCCTTGGGTCACTGTCTGTGTGAAGTTTGCATGTTCTACCCGTGACTGTGTGGGTTTCCTCCAGCTGTTCCGGTTTCCTCCCATAGTCCGAAAAACGTGCTGGTTAGATTGATTGGCCGTGCTAAATTGACCCGAGTGCCAGGGGATTAGCAGGGTAAATATGTGGGGTTACGGGAATAGGGCCTGGCTGGTCAGTGCAGATTTGATGGGCCGAATGGTTGTCTTCTGCACTGTAGGGATTCTCTATGATTCTATGAAGTTGTTATGAAAGAGCTCTGTGAGTGATGACAATTGGTCAGAATGATTTTGGGGCCCCTTCAATTGGTCAGTAACTAATTGGGTGACTAGATTTTGGAGCTGGTCAGTAATTTATTTAGATTAGGGACTATCGTGTGGTCAGTAATTTATTTGGTGCTGGGGTCTTTCGGTTGGGCATCGGCAGGCAGGGCACATTACGTTGGAGAATTGGTAAATAACATAACTGGTGAAAGTGTTTTGTGTGAAAAGCCATTGTTGATTAGCAAGTTAAAATAGCAACAGTAATGTATGACAGTGCATTCCAATAACCTTTCACTCTCTAACCTAGACCTAGTTATTGGAAATTACGACTCACAGCAGGCTGCTAATTCTCCAGGCTGTTTTATTCCTGTTCTTGAACCATGATTAATTCTGTTGGCTTCATTTAATCGCTCCACCATTAGATCGACGTTCGAAGCTAAGATGCGTCATGTGTCATTCCAAAGAATATTCTCAGTTAAAGAGCCCAACATCAAACTGAGAGAGAATGTGGAAGGTTTGGTCGAACAGGATTGTAGCAATAACAGCAAATAGTGAAAGCTTTTTCTAGTGTCATGGGGTCATAAGGCGAACTTTCCTGTCCCACCTGCCATGGGAATCGTAGTGGGCGGGACAGAACATGCAAAGGTCCGTTGAGTTTTGCACGGGAGTTTCCGGTCTTGAGGTGAATGCGGCCGGAAAATCCCACCCATAGAGTTTTGGAGCATGGAAAAAGGCCCTTCAGCCCAACGTGTCTGCACCTAGCTATTCTAATTGCATTTTCTAGCACTTGGTCTGTAGCCCTCTCCACTACGGCGTTTCACAGACTGAGAGTGAATGGGAAAAGATTCTATGTAATGGGAGTATGGGGGTAGGATTAGGACCTCATAGAATCCCGGCAGTGCAGAAGGAGGCCATTTGGCCCAACGAGCCTGCACCAGCAACAATCCCACCCAAGCCCTATCCCCGTAACGCCCCATGTATTTACCCTGACACTGAAGGTCGATTTAGCATAACCAATCAACCTAATCTGCCCATCTTTGGACTGTGAGGGGAAACTGGAGAACCCAGAGGAATCCCACAGGGAGAACGTGCAGACTCCGCACAGTCACCCGAGGCCGGAATTGAACCCATGTCCCTGGTGTTATGACTCAGCAATGTTGTTGGGTACAATGGGATGATTGGTGTCCTATGCTGCAAATTTTATGATGATCTACCTTTGTGGCTCTTGTTGTGTACAAATTGGTTGCTATGTTTCCTTCATCACCACAGTAACTACACTTCCAAAGCAGCTCGTTTGTCATGAAGCTCCTTGGAACATGCTGAGGTCACGGAAGGTGCAATATTAATACAAGCGTGTCCGTCTTTCTATAAAACACAAAAGAGTTTGTAGACATTGGGAGCAGTCGGGAAGGATGGTGGTCTGTACAGTATCAGTGAGCGTGGAGGGATCTTGCCCACTGGGAGTTAGTCCAAGAATGTGTTTGTTTAGCGTTGACAGTACTGTTTATCTTTTACTCTTAGTTAATGTGTCAGTCCTGAGCGAGTCGAAGAGTTCTGCAAACATAGATACTCAATTAAAAGCAACAGTCCTTGAGATTTCATGAGCTGTTGGCAGTGGAAATATTGTCGATACTCTATGTAAAATGAGTACTTGTTGGATTAGGTCTTGGTGTATATATAATTAGAGTGTATGTGCTTGTTAGGGTGTTGATTATAAGATGTCCTGTCAGGCGATCTGCAGACGGAACTGTCTCTGAATTCCTTTGACTGGCACTGACCAACAGTGTTAAAATACAACGCTTTATCCAGACTCTTAGCCTCAGCAGCTCTAACTTAACCCTTTCACTGCCTGAGCTTGTGATGCGCTATCAATAAGGCGAAAGACTACCGGTGTGCCAATACAAGTGTAGGCTTTTATTCACAACAGAATCAGGAGCAGATCCCAACAAGTAACCGACCTGGACTAAACAAGGGGGAGGAGACAGCCACCTTTATACTAGGTGCCGAGGGGAGGAACCAAACTGGAAGGGGGTGTGTCCAGATATGACAAGCACACACAACGGTGGTCCATATAGGACAAAGGCACAACTGAGGTCCACCACAGCTTGCTTGCAGTTATAGTCATTACCCATCTAACTGAGGAGATTGGCCTCAGTCACATTGGTAGCTTGTTACCTCTGGGCCATCACACTAGCTTGCGATGGGATTACAAAGTGCCCCTCTTGGACCTCAGAGCCTGAACTTTGATGAAAAGATAAGCTTGCTAGTGTAATAAGTCTTCGGAGGCAGAAGTCCCTTCACCAGAATCCCTTTATTTACAATTTCAACAGCAATACACAGATAGCTATCAGTCAGCAGTCTACAGTCGGGAGTTCCAGAGGAACTGACACTCCCAGTTAAATACAAGGAAAAGACTCCCTGATTGGCCCATCAATTGACTCCTTAATCAGGGAGCTCATATTCCAATAGGCCAACCTCAATGGCATGATTGAGGTCATTACAGGTAGGAGATGAGTGATTAAATGTAGGCCCTTTTCTTGGTGTTCTTAGCTAGTTGGCTATTTTCCTGAGTAAACCACTATAAACCTGAGTATAACCATAACCCGCAGCTTTATCCTCCAGTGGTGATAGGTCAGGATTAATTCCTGATCGGATTAAATCGTTGAACTGTTGTGGGGTGCCCATCAGCTTTCTCTGTCACCTCAAAGGAAACTTGGGAATAGGAGCACGCCATTCAAATCCTTGGTCCCGACCTGCCATTCAGGCAAATCATGGCTAAACTGTATCTCAACTCCATTTGCCCCCGTTTACTCCACATCCCCTGATATCGAACAAAATCTCTCTATCTCAAAATCTCCCTATCTCCATCTCTCAAAATCTATCACTAAACTATTAGTCCAAAAACTCAGCTAATGTTCTGGGGACCTGGGTTCAAATTCCGCCACGGCAGATGGTGGAATTTGAATTCAATAAAAAATATCTGGAATTAAGAATCAACTGATGACCATGAAACCATTGTCAATTGTAGGTTCACAAATGTCCTTTAGGGAAGGAAATCTGCCGTCCTTACCTGGTCTGGCCTACAGAGCCACAGCAATGTGGTTGACTCTCAACTGCCCTCTGAAATTGCCTAGCCAAGAGCAACTAGGGATGGGCAATAAATGCTGGCCAGCCAGCGATGCCCATGTCCTACCAGTGAATAAAAAAAACGCAATCTTTAGAGTTCCCCATATCCAGAGCCTTTTGAGGTGGGGGGGGAACAAGTTCCGGATTTCCAAACACCCATTGTTGTAAAATCATTCCCGAATTTCATCCTTGAATGGCCGAGCTCAGAGCTTCCCAAACTGTGGGTCACGACTGCGCCCCCTCCACCCACTGGTGTCATGACCTTCCAGGCAGCAATGGCTGCCCAGGAGCTCTGGCTGATTTCTGACAGTTCTGAGGCCCCTTTAAGTCCTTGGGTTTATTTTGTGAAAGGCCCTGGCCTAATGGATTGCTCTTTGAGACATGATTGCAGCTACTGCAAGTGAACACGTGCGGTTGGCTGCATGGCCGCCATCTTCACAGTGTGTGGAGTTTGCACGTTCTCCCGGTGTCTGCGTGGGTTTCCTCCGGGTGCTCCGGTTTCCTCCCACAGTCCGAAAGACATGTGGGTCAGGTTGATTGGCCATGCTAAATTCTCCCTCAGTGTACCTGAACAGATGCCGGAGTGTGGCGACTAGGGGATTTTCAGAGTAACTTCATTGCAGTATTAATGTAAGCCTACTTGTGACACTAATAAACTTTAAAAAAAACTTTCTAATTCTATGGAAAATAATTTGCTGCTGTCTGTTCATAAGATATAGGAGCAGAATTAGACCATTCGGCCCATTGAGTCTGCTCCCCCATTCGATCATGGCTGATATGCTCCTCATCCCCATTTTCCTGCCTTTCCCCCATAACTCTTCAACCCATTGGCAATTAAAAATCTGTCTAACTCCTCAAATTTACTCACTGTCCCAGCATCCATCGCAAATTCCACAGATTCACAACGGTTTGGGAGAAATAGTTTCTCCTCAACTCTGTTTTAAATTTGCTACCCCTTATCCTAAGACTATGACCTCTCGTCCTAGAATGCCCCACAAGAGGAAGCATCCGCTCCACGTCTACTTTATCCATACCTTTTATCATCTTATATATCTCAATTTGATCTCCCCTCATTCTTCTAAATTCCAGAGAGTACAGGCCTAAACTGTTCGATCTCTCTTCATATGACTAACCCCTCATCTCATCAACATGTACAGGTTAAATTACTACCACAGAACTGAGCCACCAGAGTCCAAAGTACTTCCATCTTTTTATCGACCAAAACTTGAAGATAACGTTTGGTGGTTTTCCATGAGATTTCCTCCTTGAGCTTTGCATCCGTGTGCTTTTTTGTAAAGAGAGCAGCAGATAAGTCATGGTGAAGGAATCTGTAGCTTCTCGCTTTTCCTCCGATCAAAGAATTTATTACCCAGCCACCAACTCAGGGAAACAAAATCCTAAATGGCAAGTAGTTAACTAGAGGGCACCATTGGACGATCACCGTCATCAAAAGAGGAGAGGGAAGAGGTTTGGAAAATGCATCTTTGTGCAGAGGGTCGATGGGGCCTGGGATACCCTTCTGGAGAAAGACAGGGAAGGCAGAGTCCGTCAAATAATCAGTATTTGAAAAGTTAAAATTTAAGAGTGTTTCAGCGAAGATCCAAAGGAAAGGGACATCAGAAAGTGGGCTGGGGTCCAATGGGCCGAAAGGCCTCACTTTGTGCTATGGTTGTTGGTGATTAAGTCAGCTTGCAGTGGTGTTAACTGAAACTTTCCTGCGACCCTCTAATCATTTGCTTTTGACACCTAACCGAAAATCAGAAAAGATAGAATGCAGCGTCTGAGAGTTTTTATTCATTCCTGGGACATGGGCATCACTGGCCGGGCCAGCATTTATTGCCCATCCCGAGTTGCCCGAGGGCAGTTGAGAGTCAACCGCATTGCTGTGGCCCTGGAGTCACATGTAGGCCAGACCAGGTTAGGATGGCAGATTTCCTTCCCTAAAGGACATTAGTGAACCAGATGGGTTTTTCCAACAATGGTTTCATGGTCATCAGTAGATTCTTAATTCCAGATATTTTTACTTGATTTCAAATTCCACCATCTGCCGTGGCAGGATTCGAACCCTGGTCCCCAGAACATTCGCTGAGTTTCTGGATTAATAGTTTAGCAATAATACCACTGGGCCATCACCTCACCCTTCACCCAAGTGCGGTGGAGACAGATACAAGCGAGGCTCTCAGAAGGGAACTAGACAGTTATTTGAAGAATGGGTAGGGGGAGGAGACCGGGGAGTAACACTAAGTGAAACGCTCATTCAGAGAGCTGGTGCAGATCTGATGGACCGAATGGCGGCCTCCTACGCTGTAACAATTTTGTGATTCTGTATCAATTTCATCTGTGGGGCTAAGTTGAAATTAGCATGTAAAATATCACTGACCTTCAAATTATCTATAATTTGTTGACTACCTCTGGGCAAAAATATTCTCCCTTCATCAACTTGAGTGCATGTAGATGAAAGAGTTTAAACTCCATAAACCATCTACTAGGAGATGGCAAAGTAAATCTGAATACATATTCATTTATATTCTTCTCTTTCATGTATGCTGTGTTATTTCCTGTAACACTTGCTGTGGTCACACGCTGTGTTGATAAGACCTCTCTTGATACACAACACGATATCTTATCAAGTCACAAGGAGTACCTGAATGGGAAAGTGAATTAAATCATCACAAAATTGAATTATTATTCCCCCCTCCCCCAACCCCGTTCCTATTTTGGCAATGGGCCACTTGAGGGAGATTTAGAAGGCAAGTTTTATTGTGAAAAAAGTTAAAACATGTAAAAGGTGAGACTGCACCAGAGTTGAAGGTCCTGATTTTAAGCCACTGCAAATTGATGGGTTAAAAGTGGGCCTGAAATCCCTACACTTGGCAGCAGTCTGCTTGGGGTGGCATGGGAGGAGTTTGTATCAATGTACCAATGAGAGCACTGATTCTAAAAAGCTTATATCAGTAGCGTGGCCCCTTTAAGAGGTGGTTGTTCATAGGTCCCAGGAGGGTCATATGATCTATCAGGAAGAAACATTCAAACCATTACCTATCGGGTGTTAGGACGCGGGTCCTGGTTTGATTTGATTTGATTTATTATTGTCACATGTATTAGTAAACAGTGAAAAGTATTGTTTCTTGCGCGCTATACAGACAAAGCATACCGTTCATAGAGAAGGAAAGGAGAGAGTGCAGAGTGTAGTGTTACAGTCATAGCTAGGGTGTAGAGAAAGATCGACATCATGCGAGGTAGGTCCATTCAAAAGTCTGACAGCAGCGGGGAAGAAGCTGTTCTTGCGTTGTTTGGTACGTGTCCTCAGACTCTTGCATCTTTTGCCCGATGGAAGAAGGTGGAAGAGAGAATATCCGGGTGCTGGCTGTGGTAGCGGGAAGTGTAGACAGAGTCAATGGATGGGAGGCTGGTTTGCGTGATGGATTGGGCTACATTCATGACCTTTTGCAGTTTCTTGTGGTCTTGGTCAGAGCAGGAGCCCATACCAAGCTGTGACACAACCAGAAAGAATGCTTTCTGTGGTGCATCTGTAAAAGTTGGTGAGAGTCGTAGCTGACATGCCAAATTTCCGTAGACTTCTGAGGAAGCAAAGGTGTTGGTGGCCTTTCTTAACGATAGTGTTGGCATGGGGGGAACCAGGACAGGTTGTTGGTATTGGTGTAGGGAGGAATCTGCTGTGTGAGCCCGAGAGCCAGTGGGACTAGACTAGACATGTATCTGTACTGAGCTTTGTTCGTATATAGTTTTAATTATCCTTCAGTAAACCAACATTGTCATTCAAGGCATCCTGGTTGCCATACCTCACACTACAATAAGTAGTTTTATAATTTTATGACACTTTTAACATAGCAAAATGTCCCTTTGCAATATTTTGCGGGCAACGTAATCAGACCAAATAAACACAAACCAAAAAAGGGGACATTAGGAGAGGTGACCAAACACTGGGTCAAAGACCTGGTTTTTAGAAGCATCTTAAGGAGGAGAGGGAGATGGAGAGGTTCAACCAGTGAATTCTTGAGCTTAGAACCCAGGCAGGTAAAGCTTTGGCCACTAGTGACGGAGCAAAGAGAATTGGAGGAGCACAGAAGAGACAGGAATTTGAGGAGTGCAGAGACCTCCTGGAGGATGTGACAGGGATAGAGAGGGAGGAGGCCACAGGATGTGTGGGTTAGGTGCATTGGTCATTCTAATTTGCCCCTTAGTATCCTGGGATGCGTAGGTTAGAGGGATTAATGGGGTAAATAGGTAGGGTTACGGGGATTAAGGCCGAGGTGGGATTGTTGTCAGTGCGGATTCGATGGGCTGAATGGCCTCCTTCCACACTGTACGGATTCTTTCTTCTATGAAGAATTTAAGCTCAAGAATGGTAATTTTAAATTGGAGGTGAGACTGAACCTTGGGCCAATATGGATCGGCGTGCACGGGAATGACGGGTGAATGGAGCTGAGTGGATGTCAAGATACTGACCGCTTAGTTTCGGATGACCTTCTGGATTGTGGAGTTGGGTTGGAAGAATGTCTGTCAGATTGTCCGAGCGGTCACGGGCATTCGGCCTCTGATATTCGGGTAAGCGTTCTCCAAGGCGGCCTTCGCGACACATGACAGCGCAGAGTCGCTGAGCAGAAACTGATAGCCAAGTTCCGCACACACGAGGACGGCCTCAACCGGGATATTGGGTTCATGTCACACTATTTGTAACTCCCACAGTTGCGTGGACCTGCAGAGTTTCACTGGCTGTCTTGTCTGGAGACAATACACATCTTTTTAGCCTGTCTTGATGCTCTCTCCACTCACATTGTTTCGTTTCTTAAAGACTTGATTAGTTGTAAGTATTCACATTCCAACCATTATTCATGTAAATTGAGTCTGTGTCTTTATAAGCTCTGTTTGTGAACAGAATTCCCACTCACCTGAAGAAGGGGCTTAGAGCTCCGAAAGCTTGTGTGGCTTTTGCTACCAAATAAACCTGTTGGACTTTAACCTGGTGTTGTTAAACTTCTTACTGAGATTGTCCGAGAGCAGGAGGCTTTCGGGCAAGGGACAGCATCTTGGTTTTCATTACAAGCCCAGTGAAAGCAGCACTTACAGTCAGGATGGCGGCGTTCCTCTCAGAGTCAACAATCCACTGTCTTGTAAAAGGAACCCGCAGAGAGCAAAGGCTCCACCTTCTGCCATGAAAGCTGCTTCTGAGTGAAGGCCCATCTGCTGTGTGAGAACTTTCTGTCATTGCTAGCTGTGTACAGCTGGGGAAGTGTGACAGTGTGACAAGGTGTTCGCAAAGGCTTGGCAAACAAAGAGATTTCATTCCACATACTCCGGCTGGAAAGATCAGCTCTGAAGTTGAACACCCTGGTGTAGGAGAGGAACAGTGAATGCAGTGAGGACATCAGTTTCCCCATGTCTCTGGAGAACAGTTCCAGCACAGTGTTCGATAGTTTACAGGAATCTGGCGCACCGAGAGAGCCTTCGAAAGCTGCTGAAGCTGGAGGGGGTTAGTTGACAATGTCGGAACTCAGGCTGACAGATTTTAGTTTGGGTAATAGTATTCATAGAATCCCTACAGTGCAAAAGGAGGCCATTCAGCCCATCGAGCCTGCACCGACAGCAATCCCACCCAGGCCCTATCCCTGTATTTACCCTGTTAATTCCCCTAAGCAGTGAATTTTTCCATCCCGTCCATCATGGGAATCGGAGCGGGCGAGGGGCGGACCATGAAAAGGTCCATTCGCCTCGGGTGGGATTTTCCAGTTTCGGGGCAAGTGCGGCCGGAAAATCCCCCCTAAGGGTCAGCTGCGTATGGCCAATCAACCTAACCCACACATCTTTCGAACTATGGGAGGAAACACCAAGAGGAAACCCACGCAGACACAGGGATAACGTGCAGACTCCACACAGACAGTTACCCAAGCTGGGAATTGAACCCGGGTCCCTGGCGCTGTGAGGCATCAGTGCTATCCACTGGGCCACCATGTCGCCCATGTAAATGATGTAAATTTATTTTTAATTCTCATTATCCCCCTTCCCTTCAACCATCCATCCAAGCTATTTTTGAATGTTGACATGTTCGTTTTGAGTGAGACATTAACCTCTGGTGTGCCATCCAGTGATGGAACCCTCAGCTGAGCTTCGCCCTCAGACCAAATGGCACAGATAAATTTTGTTAATGTTTATGAGGAGAAGCTCTGGCTGGTTTCTTCTTGAATAATCAGTCATACATCCACAGTTCCAGCCTCTGCGCAATGATCAGCCGCCTTAGCTCAGACCAGGAATGAAGTTGGGCAACTTTGCTGTCCTGAATGACTCTATTTGAATGTTGATTCTGGGGCATGGGTGTCGCTGGCAAGGACAGTATTTAGTGCCCATCTCTGGTTACCCGTGAGAAGAGAAAGTGGCTTCCGACCTTACAGAGCTTCTGTTCTCGATGAAGCACCATTTGCCGTCCTTTGACCGTGGTCTGTTGCTTCTTACCACTACCCATAGGTACAGGGACGTTGCTGCACCCATTGGCACCTTCCACCATTCTGAGAGCAGCCTGGCCTCACAAAGAGCTCAGTAACCCCACGCACGATTGGCAGTGAAACTGGGGACACTGACTAAGGTGCAGTGACTGGGCAAAGCCAGCAGAAACCAGCGCAATACAAACCTGGCATGATCCTGCTCAAATGACAATCTGGCAGCACGGTGGCACAGTGGTTAGCACTGCTGCCTCACAGCGCCAGGGACCCAAGTTCAATTCCCAGCTTGGGTCACTATCTGTGCGGAGTCTGCATGTTCTCCCCGTGTCTGTGTGGGTTTCCTCCGGGTGCTCCGGTTTCCTTCCACAGTCCAAAACATGTGCAGGTTAGGTGCATTGGCCATGCTAAATTCTCCCTCAGTGTACCCGAACAGGTGCAGGAGTGTGGCAACTGGGGGATTTTCACGGTAATTTAAGAACATAAGAAATAGGAGCAGGAGTAGGCCATCGAGCCCCTCGAGCCTGCCCCGCCATTCAATAAGATCATGGCTGATCTGAAGTGGATCAGTTCCACTTACCCGCCTGATCCCCATAACCCCTAATTCCCTTACCGATCAGGAATCCATCTATCTGTGATTTAAACATATTCAACGAGGTAGCCTCCACCACTTCAGTGGGCAGAGAATTCCAGAGATTCACCACCCTCTGAGAGAAGAAGTTCCTCCTCAACTCTGTCCTAAACTGACCCCCCTTTATTTTGAGGCTGTGCCCTCTAGTTCTAGCTTCCTTTCTAAGTGGAAAGAATCTCTCCACCTCTATCCTATCCAGCCCCTTCATTATCTTATAGGTACCCACAAGCCAAGGGGCAGAGCTGCAAACCATCATTGTAAAATGAAAGGGAGCAATGTTAATGTCATCACCCAAGAGGACACTCCTGGGAACAATCAGGAGTGACAGCTAGAATTGCTTCTGCTCACAAGAATCATCTTCCACTGATGCTTGGTATTAAATGTTATCCTCGTTTACTCAGAACTATTAAAATGTCTCCCCTGAGACCCTTTAAGCATTTCACCATTGCAGTCAACACAGAGTAATACTGGCCAGGGGCTGAAAGCAGCTGACCCCATGTGTCTCCTGCCTCTCGGTTTACATTTATCCCCATCAGAATCTTACAGAACAGGAGGAGGCCATTCTGCCCATCATTGTTTGTGATGATATTACTCCAATGCTTTCTCCCCATAGCCTTACCAATGTTTCCCTTCCAATTATTTATCTAGTTTCCCTTGTGAATTTTATGACGGAATTTGCTTCCATTGCTCTTTCAGGCCTTGTGTCCCCGATCACAGTGACTCGCTGTGCAAACAAATTCTTCCTCCTCTCCGTTTTGGCACTTGTCTTAAATCTGTACCCTCTGGTTACCGACCCTCCTGTGACTGGAAACACTTTCTCCTTATTTACCATTTTGAACACCTCTATAAAATCTCAACACAACTTTCTCTACTCCAAGGGGAGCAATCAAGGTCCCCAAACTCTCTCACTTTATTTAAATCCCTTACTAATGGCACCACTTGTCGAGAGAACACAGAACAGTACAGTACAGGAACAGGCCCTTCGGCCCACAATTTTGTGCCGAGCGTGACGCCAAATTAAACTAATCCCTCTGCCTGCCCTTGGTCCATATCCCTCTATTCCCTGCATGTTCATGTGCTTATCTAAAAGCCCCTTAAACGCCCCTGTCTGCACCACCACCCCTGGCAGCGCACTTCAGACACCTACCACTCTGCATAAAAAACTTGTCCCTCACATCTCCTTTGAACTTTCCCCCATCACCTTAAGTGCATCCCCCTAGTATTGGAGGCAAGTGGGTTGGCAGCAGGGTAGAGAGTGGGGGCAAAATAAGGAAGGATATCAGTAAATAGCAGATAAACCGCAGTAGCAAAGGATGGCTCAGCTTCTCGGAGTGGCGACCACGAGGGATGTAGGAAGTTGTTGAGTAGGCAGAGCAAAGTGTGGCTTGAGTAAAAGTTGAAGATTTAATTCCACAAGGGAACGGCGGCACAGTGGTGAGCCCTGCAGACTCACAGCGCCCAGGGACCCGGATTCGATTCCCAGCTCAGGTCACTGTCTGTGTGGAGTTTGCACGTTCTCCCTGTGTCTGCGTGGGTTTCCTCCGGGTGCTCTGGTTTCCTCCCACAGTCCGAAAGACGTGCTGGTTAGGTGGATTGGCCGTGCTAAGTTCTCCCTCAGTGTACCCGAACAGGCGCCGGATTGTGGAGACTAGGGGATTTTCACAGTAACTTAATTGCAGTGTTAATGTAAGCCTACTTGTGACACTAATAAATAAAGTTTAAAACATTGGACAGGGATTGCCGCACATAGGGTTAGCCTGGGGGCGGTGGGGTGTGCTGGGATTTCCAACGGTGATGCATGTGGAGACAAGTTGGTCTTGTGCCAGACATGTCGAAAGCCAACAATTGAATTTTTAACAGGCTCATTGATCTGATCTCACAGAGAACAGAGTTTGCACAAAGAGGATAAAGAATCTGCTTTCCCCAGACACTGAGTGTTAGCCCTGCTCTCACCTGTATTGATGTTGAGAATCTATTCGGCTCGATCGAGGTACAATGCTCTTCATTGTGAGAATCGGCAACATCCCATAGAAAGCTGTGTGTGCAATAAAAGTATTAATTTCTGACACTGTGCCTCTGCAGGATTGATATCACCAGAAATGAGGCGGAATACTCAAATAGAAACAAAATACCGCAGCTGCCGAAAAGCTGCAATAAAAACCAAAGATGCTGGAAATTCTCAGCAGGCCTGGGAGCATCTGTGGAGCGGGAAACAGAGTTAATGGGTGCAAGCTTCCCAAAATTGCACAAGAGTGTTGGAACAAGTGAGAAAAGAATAGATCATGGACCATTCGGCCCATCGAGTCTGCACCAACAACAATCCCACCCTGGCCCTATCCTTATAACCTCACGTAATTCCCCAACACTAAGGGGAAATTCCACCCAGACCTGTTCACCGTAACCTCAAGTATTTACCCCGCTAATCCTCCTAACCTACACATCTTGGGACACTAAGGGGCAACTTAGCATGGCCGATCCACCTACCCTGCACATCTTTGGACTGTGGGAGGAAACCAGAGCACCCGGAGGAAACCCACGCAGACACAGGGAGAATGTGCAAACTCCACACGGACAGTGACCCAAGCCGGGAATTGAACCCGGGTCTCTGGCGCTGTGAGGCAGCAGTGCTAATCACTGTGCCACCGTGCTGCCCTAGCTCTGTGAAACTCACTGGCTTCACAGCCATCTTTCCTTGCCTGATTTAATGGCGCTCTGTGCAATATCAGAGTGCTGGTGAGGATCACACAGCCAGCTGGAGGGACGGGGTCTACAACTGCCGGCAAAGCCAGGACTCTGAGATCGGCCCCCCCCCCCCCCACATTTGGCATTTTCCTCTGGTAGTGGGGACATTACTCCAAATTCCCACTCACCTGATGAAGGGGCAGCCCTCCGAAAGCTAGTGGCTTGTGCGACCAAATAAACCTATTGGACTTTAATCTGATGTTGTGAGACTTCTTACTGTGTTTACCCCAGTCCAACACCGGCATCTCCACATCAGTGGGGGCATTGCCAGGGGTCGCTGCCAGGGGGCAATGTCCAGACATGTCCCTCAATCTCCAGAGCTCGCAGACACCTCCGCGCTCCCCAACATGGTCACCAGGACTGGTTTCCGCTTTTGAAAACCAGCAGTGATTCATACCGGCATGACATCACACTGCTAGGGGCAGAGGAAGTGACATCATGGGCGGATGTTATGTCGTAAAGCCAATTAAGTGGATTAAAATGTATTTAAATTTATGGAGATCAAGTTCATGCCCTCACTGGACGTGAACCTGATCCTGTCGCCGCTTGGCGGGGGGGGGGGGGGGGGGGTGGATGGGGATGATCTCAGACTGCGATCTTGTTGGCATAAATCCTGTTTTTGGCCGCTTGTGACATTTTTCAGCCTTTAATGGGATTTATGTCCGTGGCTAACGCGGCCACTAGATCGCAGCCAATGTTTTGAGTCTGATCGGACTCTTCTTCGGAATAGAATACTGGTTTGGATTGCACCTCAAGATGATCAGAGGCCTCTTCCAGTCAGGCTATAAATCAGAGATGAGAGACCTTCACCCCTTTGTCTTGGGTGGGTTGAAAGGCTGGACACAAAGAACAAAGAACAGTACAGGACAGGAACAGGCCCTTCGCCCCTCCAAGCCTGTGCCAATCACAGTGTCCTGTCGAGACCAAACGCCTGTATTCCTCGATTCCCCGTTTGTTCATATGCCTCTCAGGATAAGTCTTAAATGTTGCTAACGTGTCTGCCTCAACCATCTCACTTGGCAGCGCATTCCAGGCCCCCACCACCCTCTGTGTAAAAGACTTTCCCCGCACATCTCCACTGAAACTTTCCCCCCCTTATCTTGAACTTGTGTCCCGTTGTGATTGTCACAAGGATGAACAGACGTGATTTGTTAATCTGAAAGCAGGAAAGCTTTGCAGTTCTGCTCTGGGCTGCACTGGGCTGTATGGAAAATAGGAACCAGAGGTAATTGGATCAGAACAAGAAAACCTTCTTTCATCCCTACATACAGCTAATCTGAAATTCCAGACATCAGGAGATGCTGTTCTGACCCACTGGAGTTAATTTGGGCAAAGGCGGATCACTGTTGGATCCGTCACTCATGGTTATACTCATGGTTATGTCTACTTCTCCTCCTTAATGAATCTGTGCGAAAGAGAAAGCTTAATGGGATGTGTCATGAGCTGCCAATCCAATATTGTTCATTTTAAACTAACAATGAAAAGCAATAGTCTCTGGATGCTGGAGGGGGACAGTGTTGTCATATGACTGCATGATGATGAGGGTCATGTGGAGTGTCACAGGGGTGGCATTTGGCAGAATTACCCAGGAGCTTGGGCTGAGCACGTGTGTTAATGAATGTTCGTATGTTTAGTTAATAAATCTCCCATGTTTTGAAAGTTCCTTGTGCCATCATTGACTTAACAGATCTCACAGAACTACCCGGCGTCAGGGCTGGCAGCGTGACCCAGGGACTTTGAAACATTGGCCCACTTGTCTTTGGTGAGAACGTGGTGTATAATTGGGACAGATTCAAGTAGGAATGGATCATCTTCTGTGTCTAAAGAAACCAAAAAGGTATAAGCCTATACTCAAAGAAAGGTACAGCACACGAACAGGCCCTTCAGCCCTCCAAGCCTCTGCCAATCATGATGCCCTAAGTAAACTATAAAAAAGAAATCTTACTCAGTCCGGATCCCTCTATTCCCTCCCTATTCATGTACCCATCCAGATGCCTCTTAAATGTTGCTAATGTGCCTGTTTCCACCACCTCCTCTGGCAGCGCGTTCCAGGCACCCACCACTCTCTGCGTGAAAACCTCCCCCGCACATCTCCCTTAAACTTTCCCCCTCTCACTTTGTGCCCCCCTTGTAATTGACACTTCCACCCTGGGAAAAAGCCTCTAACTATCCACCCTGTCTATGTCTCTCAAATTTGTAGATCTCTGTCAGGTCTCCCCTCAGCCTCCATTTTTCCAGTGAAAACAATCCTAGTTTATTCAACCTCTCATCATAGCCGACACCCTCGAGACCCGCCAGCATCCTGGTGAACCTTCTTTGACTCTTGCCAAAGCTTCCATGTCCTTCTGGTAGTGTGGTGACCAGAACTGCACACAATACTCCAAATGCAGCCTAACCAAGGTTTTATATAGCTGCAACATGATTTGCCAACTCTTGTACTCAGTGCGCCAGCTGATGAAGGCAAGTATGCCATATGCCTTCTTAATCACCTTGGCCACCTGTGTTGCCACTTTTAAGGAACTGTGGACCTGCGCGCCCAGATCCCTCAGTATGTTAATGTTCCTAAGGGTCCTGCCATTTACAGTGTAATTCACACCTAAATATAATCCTCCAAAATGCACCAACTCGCATTTGTCTGGATTAAACTCCATCTGCCATCTCTGTGCCCAAATCTCCAATCTATCTGTATCCTGTTGTATCCTCTGACAATCCCCGGCCCTATCAGCAACTCCACCAATCTTCGTGTCATCTTCATGTCGTATATTCTGCTGGGCTTAGCTGCTCCCACAGTGGTCGGGAAGTTTATAAAAGCTGGAGTCTGATGATGCAGCTGTATAGAACGCTGGTTAGGCCACATTTGGAATACTGCGTCCAGTTCTGGTCGCCGCACTACCAGAAGGACGTGGAGGCGTTAGAGAGAGTGCAGAGAAGGTTTACCAGGATGTTTCCTGGTATGGAGGGTCTTAGCTATGAGGAGAGATTGGGTAAACTGGGGTTGTTCTCCCTGGAAAGACGGAGAATGAGGGGAGATCTAATAGAGGTGTACAAGATTATGAAGGGGATAGATAGGGTGAACGGTGGGAAGCTTTTTCCCAGATCAGAAGTGACGTTCACGAGGGGTCACGGGCTCAAGGTGAGAGGGGTGAAGTATAACTCAGATATTAGAGGGATGTTTTTTACACAGAGGGTGGTGGGGGCCTAGAATGCGCTGCCAAGTAGGGTGGTGGAGGCAGGCACGCTGACATCGTTTAAGACTTACCTGGATAGTCACATGAGCAGCCTGGGAATGGAGGGATACAAATGATTGGTCTAGTTGGACCAAGGAGCGGCACAGGCTTGGAGGGCCGAAGGGCCTGTTTTCTGAGAGGTACTGTTCTTTGTTCTTTGTTTAGATTGTTTAAATTAGATTGGTGTTACCGTCACTGAATCCCCCACTGTCAACATCCTTGGGGTTACCATTGACCAGAAACTCAACTGGACTCGCCACATAAACAGTGGCTACAAGAGCAGGTCAGAGGCTAGGAATACTGCGATGAGTAACTCACGTCCTGACTCCCCAAAGCCTATCCACCATCTACAAGGCACAAGTCAGGAGTGCGATGGAATACTCCCCACTTGCCTGGATGGGTGCAGCTCCAACAACACTCAAGAAGCTTGACATCATCCATCAGGTTAACAGGCCCTTCAGCCATGTTAAAGCTACAAAGCTACAACATCAGTGTGGTGTACAGGAAGTCTACCTAGCTGATACCTTCTCCAGACCTTTCCTACCCACCACAGACCAGGCTGATTGTGAGGCAGACATTGACATTGTGAAGACTGAGGTACTTTCCTCCTGCCGCACCCAGGGGTTGGAGCTGCAGCGAGACGTCATGTAGACTCGACTGCATAATGTCATCAAACAAGGCTGACCAGAACCTTCTGGGAAACCTCCTCCTGACCTCGATGTGTTCTTTGCTTTAAGAGAGAAGCTAACATTTTGAGATGGTCGAATCCTGCGAGGCCAGCGAATTGTCATTCCACCTGCTCTCCAATGGTGCTACGCCAAGTAAGTCCATTAAGGGCATCCCGGATTAGATACAACTAAGGCCAGGGCCTAAGAGTCGCTGTATTGGCCCTCTGACATTGAGAGAGAGCGCTCCAGTTGCTCCCCTACAATGCACTTAAGCCCCACCAAAACAAAAGAGACGCTACAATTGCATGAGCTCCCAGATCTACCTTGGGTGTTCACAGCAACAGGCATTTTTGAATGGGATGGCAAACAACACCCAGTATTGGTGGATTGCTACTCTAGATGGTTCAAACTGGACGATGTGCCAAGCACAACCAGCGGTTCAGTAATTGTGACACTTTGCCACGCACGGCAAACTTCAAAAGCTCATGACCGACGATTCCCGTCGGCTTGTCTTTGCGGAATTCCGTACCTTTGCTTCCACTTGGGATTTTCATCATGTAACAAGCAGCCCTCTCTTGCCACAGTCCAGTGGGCTGGGCGAGATCCGTACAGTCCGCCAACCACCTTCTGGAGAAGTGTGCGTGAGACAACACTGATTTCTGTGCTGCATTTCTGAGCCTGAGAAATCTTCCCCGACAGAGCCTCTAACTTGTCAGCTCAACAGCCCTTCTCTAGATGCACCTGGACCATGATCCCGAGCACCAAGGCCATGTTGCAGCCAGAACCTGTACCCAATGTGCGTGAAGCACGTTAAGGGGCACGTTAAGGTGGCACAGTGGTTAGCACTGTTACCTCACAGTGCCAGGGACCCGGGTTCAATTCCAGCGTCGGGTCACTGTGTGTGTGTGTGTGGAGTTTGCACATTCTCCCCGTGTCTGTGTGGGTTTCCTCCGGGTTCTCCGGT
Organism: Mustelus asterias; assembly: GCF_964213995.1. Classification (NCBI taxonomy): domain Eukaryota; kingdom Metazoa; phylum Chordata; class Chondrichthyes; order Carcharhiniformes; family Triakidae; genus Mustelus; species Mustelus asterias. The sequence goes on from NC_135818.1 coordinate 19,750,743, forward strand.
TTCTTCCCACAGTCCAAAGATGTGCAGGTTAGGTGGATTGGCCATGCTAAATTGCCCCTTAGTGTCAGGGGGACTAACAGGGTAAATGTGTGGGGTTACGGGAATAGGGCCTGGGTGGGATGTGGTTGGTACAGACTCGATGGGCTGAATGGCCTCCTTCTGTACTGTAGGGATTCTATGATTCTATGACCATTGCTACAACATGGAGTAAACAACAAGGCACACTATTACAGATACGCCCACACGCTCTATGTCCTCTCGCACCAGGCTGGACTGTCCGTTTGCAGACAACACGAGACTACGACCAGTTAGCAGTGGCCAATGATAAGGCCCTGCAGCCCAACAGATATGAGGTGGTCTGTGAGTGCAGCCAGTATGTACACAGTCACCGTCACCTGCTGCCCACAGCTGAGCCACCACCGGCAGCCCATTACCCCGATCCGCCACTTTTCCTGGATCTCAGACCCCACACGCTTCCCTCAACCCGGGCATCCTTGGAGTCCTGCATGACGCATCCAAGGACTTCACACTGCACAATTTGCCCTGCATGCCCACCACAACACACACTGCCGATAGGACAGTGCCCACCTACCTGTTGGTACACTGTGGTAAACCACTGTTAGCTTATTGCCTGTGTGTGTGTGTGTGTGACATGCCTGGACATGCCCCTGCCGGCCTGGCCTGGGACTCCTCCCCCCCTGGTCCAGGCATAAAGGTGACTGCTCCCCACCCCCTGCCTCAGTCTCTGGACCAGTTCATCGGCATGGGTGTGCTCCAAGTCTTTTGCTAATAAAAGCCTATTTGTTCTAGCATACAAACTAGACTTTGCTTGATTGATAGTGCATCATACACATTCCAAAAGAAAGATGTCATGGACACGAGACAAAGGGAGTGTTAATGGTGCCATTAAAGACAGAAGAGTGCTAATAGTAGCAAAAGTAAAGATAGCAGAATGTGTTAATAGGAGAACTAAGGTCAGTGCTCAGTGGAAGCCAAACTGAACAAGGGACAGATGGCCGTGTGGGGGAGGGGGTGGGGCTGTATTGGGGCCAGCCATGGGACCAAAAAAAACAAAAGGCAGTCAAGATGGAGAGGAAAGTTCCCAATCTCAGGTTGAGTTCATTGTTGAGTACAGAAGGTTGTAATGTACCTAATCAGATGAGGTGTTGTTCTTTCAGTTTGCATTGGGCTTCACTGGAGCAAAGCAGCAGGCCGAGGATGGACATGTGGCCCTGGGAACAAGATACTGGGTTGAAATGGCAAGTGACAGGAAGATTGGGGTCGTGCTTGCGGACGGAGCGATGGTGTTCCACAAAGTGGTCACCCAGCCTGGTTTAGTCTCCCCAGTGTAGAGGAGACCGCATTGGGAGCAGTGCTTCCATTTGTAAAGCTTCTCTTTCTGATCAGCTACGCATTGACAATGCTCGAAAGCAAAATGAATGAACTAGTTGGACCTGGAACAGAGGGTCTGGGTGGCCTTCTCTTGTCTCTATGTTCCTGTAGATTGCAGCCTCTCTGACTAAGTCATTGCGCCAGAGAATGTACAGAGCAATGGAGTGGATTTGATACTGGCTTGGTGCTCGCTCTCGATAATTTATCTACTCAAACGCAGAGTAGATAATTCACTGCGGCCCTCTGAATAAGTTATGTGTGTCGACGGGAGTAGACAGGAGACTTCAGCTGCAGCGTTTATAGGGAGCACAGCTGGTAATGTGGGTTGTTTAGGTGTACGGGACTCGGGCAGGACTCTGTGCCAACTTGGGAGTTGGACCCAGGCTGTAAAGATGGCCGATGACAACAGTTTGTGCCAAATTTCAGTGCAGGATTTCCTAAATAGGTCACATTGTGGTAGACACTGGGAGCGTCACTCACACCGTGAGGTGTGCAGAGGAGAGCTTTTCCCCTCCCAGAGCTGGTTCTCACTAACTACGCTGCTTTAATTTTACAATCTGCATGAGCCAAGTCCAGACGATTGATTAAAGCAGAGGGGGCGATCCCAGTTACCCTGCCTCGCACTCGTCTGCTCAGAGTGTTATGGGTTGGAGGTAACCATTATCCTTTATTTTTCTGAGGCTGGGGTTCTCCGGCCCCACCCGGGGGGGGGCTTCTGCAGCGGGGGGGGGTTCCTGTCGCGGGGGCGTCCTGCCTTGGGAGGGGGGGGTGGTGGTCGTGGCCGCGGGGGGGTCCTCCTGCAGGGGGGTCCTGCCGCAGGGGTTATGGCGGAACAGTCATTTTTAGCTGGAGGAGATGACCCTGACTTTTACCCCCATGCACTGCCCTGCTGGTTTTAACGATAGTTGATTCCAGTCATGTGATCTCCATGGTGACAATGTCTGAAGATCCCATTTCCTTTTTTATCCCCAATTTTAAGACATTATTTGCTGTTTAAAACAAATGCATCTTCAACCCTCCACAGGTCAGTTGGGGCTGAGTAGTTTTTTTTAGCAATTCTCCACACACACACTGTTTATTTATTTCCCTTTTGATTTGTTTGTGGGAAGCAGTGGAAGGATTCATAGAACCATACAATCCCTACAGTGCAGAAGGAGGATGTTCGACCACAATCCCACCCAGGCCCTATTCCCGTATCCCTACACAGTTACCCTGCTAATCCCCCTGACACTAAGAGGCAACTTAGCAAGGCCAATCCACCTTAACCTGCACATCTTTGGAGTGTGGGAGGAAACCGGAGCACCCGGAGGAAACCCACGCAGACGCGGGGAGAATGTGCAAACTGCACACAGACAGTGACCCAAGGCCGGAATTGAACCCGAGTCCCTGGCGCTGTGAGGCGGCAGTGCTAACCACAGTGCCATCCATTTGGCCCACCGAGCCTACACCAACAACAATCCCACTCAGGCCTCAACCTCATAACCCCTTGCATTTACCCTCCTAATTCCCCCGACAACTAAGGGGCAATTTAGCATGGCCAATCATCCTAACCTGCATATCTTTTTGGACTGTGGGAGGAAACCAGAGCACCCGGAGAAACCCACGCAGGCACGGGGAAGAACTTGCAAACTCCACAAAGACAGTCACTTGAGGCCGGAATCGAACCCGGGTCCCTGGCACTGTGAGGTCGCTGTGCTAACCACCGTGCCACCGTGGTTCCCTGAACTGATTATTATGAATGCTGCTTCTGTGGCCAACAAGTCCTGACGTTGACTCGAACCTGGAGCTCCTGGTTCAGAGTTAGGGACACCCAGACCCCCTTCTGCTCAATAGAAATTCACTCATCTCTCTGAGCCAGAGGGTCATGGCTTTGTGTCCCAGTAAAGCAGATTCTACTGGTCATTGCCACATTACTGAGAGCGGGATCACGCTGTGTACAGCCACGTTTCCTACATTGCAACTTTCAGTAACACTCCATGGACTGGGAAGTGCTTCCGGGTTTCCAGAGGTCGTTGTGAACCACGCTATGAAAATTGGAAGCTGTGAGTTTTCCAGTCTGTGACGTTGGGAGGCCAGGCCCTGGGGAGGGTGAATCGGGTCTGTCACTCCCAACTTGGCAAATGGCTGCAGAGCAGCAATAACACAAGACTGTATAAGGAGACAATGTCCACTCGAGCAGTGCGGACCAGGAATTCCGATAAAACAAGGAAGAACACAAGGCTGCATATTTAAAATGGTTTTTCACCAGTCAGTAAAACAATCTACTTGTTTAACCCTTTAAATGCGCGAGTTATACAATAAGCATTTCATAGAATCCCCACCGTGCAGAAAGAGGCCATTCGGCCCATCGAGTCTGCACCGACTCTCCGACGGAGCATCTTACCCAGGCCTTTAATCCCCGTAACCCCACATATTTACCCCACTAATCCCCCTAACCTACACATCTCAGGATATAAGGAGCAATTGAGCGTGGCCAATCCACCTAATTCACACTTTGGAGCGTGGGAGGAAACAGGAGCACCTGAAGGAAACCCACGCAGACATGAGTGGACGTGCAGGCTCCACACAGACCTGAGGCCAGAATTGAACCCGGGTCCCTGGCGCTGTGAGGCAGCAGTGCTAACCACTGTACCACCGTGCCGCCCCCTAAGTGCCAAAGAATTTCTCCCCAAATCTCTCTCCCTCCCTCCCGCATTATTTTCTTTCTCGATGCTGAAAAAGCTTCCACCATGCCCGGCCGAGGTCTAGTCACCTGCTCTAATATTTCACTCTCTGGTTCAGCGTATAACTGTGTCAGGTTACACTCTCTGGGACCTTTCACTACATTAACTGTCCTATACGCACATTCAGATAGTTACTGGGTATTCTGACAAAGGGAGCTGGGGCATTAAAACTGGCCTAATTTGTAACAGTCATCACCTTGAACCAATGCTTTTTTTTAAGCATCACTCATTCTGTAAACCAGCTCAATGCCGTACGACATCTGTGACATATCCAGTACCGCCCACCCTTTAGACATTGTGCCAAAGGGAAACCATAAACTTGGTGATGGAGGAGCAGTGGTTTGGATGAAGGGGGAAGGGCTGAATAGCCTCATTCATCTGGACCACGTGACCTTGTTGCTAAGACAACCATGAGGAAACCATGGAGGCTGCTGGAGGTTGACGGCCATGTTCGATCGTCTAACCTTGATGCTCCATTTCATTATATGGCGTGCTTGAGGTCAGCCAAGAGGTCGAGGCCTAATTCAGTCACTGCCAGTAATCAAAGCAATAATTTATTTACCCTTTCTGCGGCTGAGTTCTGATATTCTGCGACTATTAAAGACGCACCCCAATCGCATCATAGGTTACAAAGAATGTATACTTTAGATATTTTGTAAGCGAGAATCAGTGTTTTTGCCAGGGCCATTGCTGGCATTACCACCGGGCAGCACCGTAGCACAATGGTTAGCACTGCTGCTTCACGGCGCCAGGGACCCAGGTTCGATTCCCAGCTTGGGTCACCGTCTGTGCAGAATCTGCACATTCTCCCCATGCCTGCGTGGGTTTCCTCCGGGCGCTCTGGTTTCCTCCCACAGTCTGAAAGACGTGCTGGTTAGATGCTAAATTCTCCCTCAGTGTAACCCGAACAGGTGCCAGAGTGTGGCGACTAGGGGATTTTCACAGTAACTTCATTGCAGTGTTAATGTAAGCCTACTTGTGACAATAATAAATAAACTTTAAACAATTTGGGCGAAACAAGTCATGCTTGCCCGATGCCACATGTTGACTTCAGCAAGATGGCACTGTTAGCTCTGAGTATGATTACTCCTCGAGGCACACAGTTTTTTTCTAAACTTGGTGGAAAAATGTTGGAGGAAATATACTTCAAATCAAGTAGAACAGAGGATCCTGTGATGAGTAAAACATCAAAAGATCATAAAATATTTCAAGAGCATCCATGCTTCCTTTGTTGGGTGCAGTTGCAGAGGAATAATTACAGAGTGTTAGAAAAGCATTCCCCACAGGCAGACCTCATATCACTTCTGGATCCACGTGTGAGGGTGGGGGGAGGGTTATCACTTTGTCCAGAATGTCCAGGCTAGTCCCCGGACCAGGATAGTAACTGGGGCAGGGCATGCTTGCCTCTGACCCACAGATTAGAATCCCTACAGTGCAGAAGGAGGCTATTCGGCCCATTGGGTCTGCACAGACTCAGCATCTTAACCAGGCCCACCCCCTGCCCTATCCCTGTTACTCTGCAAACTTAACATGGCCAATCCACCTAACCCGCACATCTTTGAACTGTGTGAGGAAACCGGAGCACCCGGAGGAAATCCCTGCAGATACAGATAGAATGTGCAAACTCCACACAGTCACCCAAGGCCAGAATTGAATCTCATCCTTGACGCTGTGAGGCAGTGGTGTTAACCACTGTGCTGCCGTGTCGCCCATAATAGTAGCTGGGGCAGGGCCTGGGAAAATCCATGAGGTAGTGGAAGGTTGGATGATAAAATCTTGCAACACAGAAGGCGGCCATTTGGCCCATCGGCCTCCATGCCAGCTCATTGTGACAATTAATCCCACCGCCCACCTGGCTCTTTCTCCAGACTGCTGCAGATCCTCTTTATCCAAAATGACTATTTAATTCCCCGTCTGGGGAATCTGGAGTCCAACATTCCCTGGATTACCAGTAACAAATTGCAGCATCCATTATTCATTACCACAGGAAGTAATTGATGCCAAAACATTGAGTGTATTCAAGAGGCGGCTGGATACAGCACTTGGGGCGAACGGGATCCAAGGTTATGGGGAGAAAGCAGGATTAGGCTACTGAGTTGGATGATCAGCCATGATCGTAATGAATGGGGGAGCAGGCTCGAAGGGCCGAATGGCCTCCTCCTGCTCCTATCTTCTATGTTATTCCGAGTTGTCTGTGGTGAAAGCTGCTGAAGAAACCATGTGGATTAAACAACATGAAAATACAACTGGACCCGGCTCCAAGACCATTTGTTGGGGAATAATCTTGTCCCATTAAAAGAAACAGGAGTATTTGCATTTATGTTGCATCTTTCGTAACTTCAGGATTTCCTGCAATATTTGGCAACTGTTTAAATGCTGTATTTACTGTTTAATGTATCCAACAGAGCAGCCGTTTTGTGCTCGGCAAGGTACCACATACAAAGTTAAAGTTAAAGTTTATTAGTCTCACAAGTAGGCTTACACTAACACTGCAATGAAGTTACTGTGAAAATCCCCTAGACACCAAACTCCGGCGCCTGTACACTGAGGGAGAATTTAGCATGGCCATGCTAAATGCCAGCATGTCTTTCGGACTGTGGGATGAAACCAGAACACCCGGAGGAAACCCATGCAGACATGGGGAGAACGTGCAGACTCTGCACAGACAGTGACCCAAGCCGGGAATCGAACCCGGGTCCCTGGCGCTGTGAGGCAGCAGTGCTAACCACCGGGCTGCCCATGCAGCAGTATGATAAATGACCGTATCTGTTTTTTTGATACATTGGTTGGACATGGGCGTCGCTGGCTGGGCCAGCATTTATTG